>NC_142880.1:36229469-36532500 GCF_051225735.1 Oryctolagus cuniculus | reverse complement strand
AAATGTAGTAGACTCCTCTAATGGCAAATAATGTTGGCAATTGCACAGGCAATTTAAAATAAAAATGGATCACAACCAACAGCAACAACAGAGATTTAATACCCCAACTAAAATCTTTCAGATTCAATCCAAAGCTGCAAATCTTGGAGAGGCAATCCCTGGGAAGAACTGCAGGGATGGTGGCAACAGGGCATGTAATAAGATGATCTCAGGAGAAAAGATAGACTGTTAACCACTTCTAAGAAAAAAAAAAAGAGAGAGAAAAAAAGTTTTTCCTTTAAAAACTGCCAATTTTGAGAGGGTTGGATTCCTCTAGCAACCAATGTGGCATTGAGCTGTTATGTCAAAGCCTGGAGCCTTAGACATCTCCCCAGTTCTTACTGTAGGAACCTTTATTTGTTCTGGAACCCCTTTTATCAACACTCCAGTTACTCCTACAGTGTGGCCTGCAAACAATCCCAGTTAAGAAACTAGCTGCAAATACCAGAATGGCTAATCCCCCAAATAAGGTGCTAATTGGTCTCTTGGTAATTCCATCTCCCACCACATTGAACTCTAGCACTCCTTTTTAAATGTAGAGGTTTTGCCTTCATTGCTAGCGTGAAGTACTGAGCCATTCTTACCTGGGTTTGCTTTTCATTTTTCTGCTTCATGGTCATGTTTTAGGTAAGGATAAAAGGGAAAGTGAGTAGTAAGAAATGCAATGAATCTCTCTTCATTTGAGAGTAATGACAAGATGTTAAATCAAAGATCTCTGCGAGTGAGATCCCAGCAGAAAGAACGGGCCATCAAAGAAGGAGGTACCTTTCTCTGAAGGAAGGAGAGAACTTCCACTTTGACTGTGGCCTTGTCTAAATAAGATCGGAGTTGGCAAACTCAAGAGGCTTCCATAGCCTTGGCAGCTCATGACAAGGGCCTCGGGTGATTATTGACATCATAAACAAGAGTGTCAATTGTTAAATCAACAATTGGAGTCACTGTGCACTTATTCCCCATGTAGGATCTCTGTCCTTAATGTGTTATACTATGTGAACTAATAGTATAACTAGTACTCAAACAGTACTTTATACTTTGTGTTTCTGTGTGGGTGCAAACTGTTGAAATCTTTACTTAGTATATACTAAATTGATCTTCTGTATATAAAGATAATTGAAAATGGATCTTGAAGAATAGGATGGGAGAGGGAGTAGGAGATAGGATGGTTGTGGGTGGGAGGGTGGTTATGGGGGGGGAGCCACTATAATCCAAAAGTTGTACTTTGGAAATTTGTATTTATTAAATAAAAGTTAAAAAAAAAAAACAAGGATAACCAGGTCATATGGTATCATCAGGGAGAGCTGAATGAAGAAGGAAGCTTGTTGTTTCTGAAGTTTTCCTCATGAGCGTGGGAACCCCCCACTAAATAATAAACATCTCCCAAAATCCCAGTTAACTGTTACCCAGTTCTACATGTTAGCTGAGTATTTATTTACCTGGGGCAGTCAACCAATCAACAAATTACTGACACTGATCCTTTTCATTATCTATTTTTATCTCCCACTTCTTAAAAAAAAATTATAAGGCAGAGTCACAGAGAAAGAGAGACAAGGAGAGGGAGATATAGAGAGATCTTTCAGCCACTGATTCACTTCCCATATGCCTGCAACTGCCGGGGCTGGACCAGGCTGAAACGAGGAGCCAGGAACTCCATCTGGGGCTCCCACGTGGGTACTTGGGCCATCATCTGCCGCCTTCCTAGGCACATTAGCAGAAAGCAGAATCAGGAGTGAATGAGATGGGACTCACCAGCACTCTGATAAGGGAAGCAAGTGGCCCAAATGGTGGAGGAACCCACTGTGCCCACACCCACACCCACACCCTTCATCTCCCACTGCTGACAACCGCAGTGCATTGTCAGCTCAGATTCTGGAGCTTTGGAACCTTTCCCGTAAAAAAGACTTTTCCTACTATGAGTGAAGTAGTATGACTAAAGATGGTAATTCAGTAGGAGGGCAGCCATTGGCACCCTTCACTCAGAGACACACCGCCTCTGCGCTCCACTCCCAACTTCTTTCTTTGCCACCACCACCCACTGCCATCACTTCAGCAGAACGTCCTTGTCCAGGAATCTTACTAGGATTAGTGTGCAATATTTGCATCGGTTCTCATTCGAGTTGATAGCCCCAGAACCAGGCAGTAGTTGCTAATTCCTTTGTGCACTTCTTGTCCTTTACTCACAAAGAGGACATGAACAGAAAATTAGAGGAAAGGATTTTACTGAGTGGTGACAGTCTTTCCCCTAAACTTCCCATGGCAGCCACAGTGTTGACCCTATACTCACAAGGCCCCTGGGGCTGCATGTACTTCCTGATGGGCCTGACCGCCAAGTTGCTTCTTGTGGGACCAGCCTCGAGGCTCCAGGGCAAGGGTCAGGAGACAGGATGCAGAGGTTCTGGTGCTCTCTGCACTGGGAGCAGACTGAGCCAGTGCTACACTTCAGTGGGAACGGAGTGCTCAGACATGACTTCACATCCAGCAGAATGATGCAACGATCACTCTGTGAGTTCTGTTAAACAGTTCAGCGTTTGCTTCTCTATTCTCAGCAATATTCTTGTCAACAAGCCAAAGGCTTCATCAAAGGAATTAAGCAAGGATCCTGTAATAGTTATTTTTTGTTTTTGATAGTAACAGCAATAATTATACCAAGCTGTATAAATCCATAAAAGAAAAAAATTGCTCTGCCTTTCCAACAGCTCATGTCCACAAAGATTATTCTAAGTAATTCTATACCAATCCTTCCACAAATACTCATTGAGCAAGTTTTATGGGCATGGCAATGTGCTGGGTATTGGGTTTGCTGGTGGATGACAAATTCCACCCATCCTGTCCCTCAGGGGACTTACAAGACAGCAGAGAGGATTGGCATGTATATAACAATGACAGAGTCCTAAATACCATTACAGAGACTCGAAGCTGGGTGGAAGGCAAGTGAGGTTCGAGCTGAACAGGAGCAACCAGGGATGAGGCTGTGCAGAGTTATCCTTGTGTGTATCTTGTACTCAGGGGTGAATCATTTATCTATATCCATGTAACTCAGAGAGCTGGCTGGTGTTGTTAGCAGCATCCATACCAGGATGTAACAACAACAATATTTGACATAAAATCTCACTTGGTCTGGTCTCTACCATTTTCACTATGATAGACGGACAGGGAGAGAGCAGGGACCTCTGATACAATTTAGGATGATATACATAACAGTAAATCTCTCTGGTCATTCCAGATCAGCGGTACCCGCTCAAAGCCAGAGAGGATTCCTGCAAGAGAAGCTGTGGTTGTCCTCATTTCTCTCCTCTAGCTCGCCCTCTTCCCTCTATCAGGGAAGGCACTCTCAACACACAGCCAGCTTCCTCTCAGTGCCTACAACATCACCTCCAGCAGGATGACCCCGCCTAAGAGAGACCTTCTTACCCCAATCTGTCCTTTCTCTCTGGCAGCAGCCTGTTTCATTCATGTCACCATTGTAATGTTTATTGTCTTCCAAACCAGCTCATAAGCTCCTTTAAGAAGGCATCCTTCCTGTCTTGTTCACAGTGGTATACCCAGTGCTTAGCACAACGCCCAGGACATGGTAGACGCGAATCAATTGTTTGCTGCAGGAATAAATGAACAGTGACAAGGATAAGTCCCCATAACTCACTACACTATGGTTGCTGCACTAGTAAAACAGAAAAATTCAAATCAGGGATCCAGATTAAGTATTCCACAATTAGGACTGAGCAAAATCCAAACTAGTCCTTCACCCAGGAAATGCCATGTATCCTTAATTTAAAGGCAATTTTCTTAGTGGAGAGATAAAATAAGTAATAGGTAGGAGGAGCTTGGGCATTCTTTTTAAAAATTATAATTGTTTATTTATTTGAAAGGTAGAGTGACAGAATGAGAGAAGGAGATCTTTTACCCACTGGTTCACTCCTCCAAATTCTCACAACTCCTGGGTTGGACCAAAGTCAGGAGCCAAGAACTCCATCCAGGTCTCTCACAAGGGTGGCAGGGACCCAAGTCCTTAGGCCATCTTCTGCTGCTTTCCCAGGCTCATCAGCTAGAGTAGGGAAGCAGATTAGCAAGGATTCTAACCAGCATTCTACTATGGGATACAGGCAGCATAAGCAGTAGCTTAACTTGCTGTGCCACAACACTCACACCTGGGTCAGGCATTCTTATCAAACTTTTAAGAAATTAAAATGCCTGGGGCCGGCATTGTGGCATTGTAGGCTAAGCCTCTGCCTGTGGTGCCGGCATGCCATATGAGTGCTGGTTCGAGTCCCAGCTGTTCCTCTTCTGATCCAGCTCTCTGCTTCTGGCCTTGGAAAGCTGTGGAAGATGGCCCAAGTGCTTGGGCCCCTGCACCCATATGGGAGACCCAGAAGAGGTTCCTGGCTCCTGACTCCTTGCTCATGGCTCCTGCCTTGGATCGGCCCAGCTCCAGCTGTTGTGGCCATTTGGGGAGTGAACCAGCAGATGAAAGACCTTTCTCTCTATCTACCTCTCTCTATAATTCTGCCTCTCAAATAAATAAATAAAATTTTTAAAGAAAACAAGAGAAATTACAATGCCTAAAAACATCTTCTGTGTGTGAAAAAGCCAGGAAACTAAAATGGGCTCCTCTACGTGTGCAGGTAGATAGATTCAGAGTATGTGCTGGAGGACATTAACAAGGTGACTGATACCTGGGGTCAGCATTGTAGCATAGCGTGCAAACCACCGCCTGCAGCACTGGCATCCCACATGGGCACTGTTCCTGTCTCAGCTGCTTCACTTCCAATCCAGTGCCTGCCAATGGTCTGGGAAAGCAGCAGAGTGTGGCCCAAGGACTTGGGCCTCTGCCACCCGCATGGGAGACAGGGATGAAGCTCTTGGCTCCTGGCTTCAGCCTGGCCCAGCCCTGGCTATTGTGGCTATCTGGGGAGTGAACCAGTGGATCGAAGATTTCTCCCCCCCAACCCCGTGTGTGTGTGTGCCTCTATAATTCTTTCAAATAAATAAATAAATATTTAAAAAAAAAAAAGATACTTGCAAACACTTTGTGACAGAATGAGGACACCTCTGCTCTCAGCTGGGAGTTGGCAGCAGTGCTCAGCTCGCCCTGTCTCTAACACTGCCTGCTAGGTCCTGCAAGTGGGCGGTCTGAACCCCTGCTTCTAAGCCCCTCCACACTCAGACAAACCCCACGGTCGGCTTGAGACACACAGGCCAGAGGGATTGGCTGGGTCACAGAGACTGGTAAATACAGTGGCTTGTTTTTCTTTAATCAGCAAGAAACACAAGCGGTTGTGCAGGGCCAGGAGGTGCGGGCGAGGCACTGAAAGCAATTTATATCTGAAGCTGTTTAGTAGCCCTGCGAAATGCGCCAATGTCATTCTAATTCACAACAGACCCAGTTCCAAACTTTTTCTAAAGATCATCTTTTTCTGTTTCCTGTTAGCAAAGAACATGGGATTTAAAAAGAAAAAAAATCTACTGGATTTTCCCGAGTGTTGATAAGGTTTGGAATCCTGCACATCTCGTGAGAAAAGATCGAAACTCGTAATTAAAAGTTCTATTCTCACAGTCAGATCTTGAACCTGTGCCCTTTGGCTGCACTTCCCGAATGCTAATTCATTTTGATCTTCTTCCAAAAGATAAACTGACAGGGTGTGGGAAGACCTTTATCGGAAGCTTATTAATTATTATTATTTCTGCTTTCAAAAGGTAAAGTACTGTGCAGAGACAGTGCACCTCAGAGACTGTATTTTGTGCCACCGGAGTCGTCCGCCCCTTGTGCAGCGCCCCGCCACCAGCGCATGCGCCCGCGCTGAGCGGACTTGTTCCTGGATTGATCATAGTCGTTCATCTCTCAGGCTGTGCAGGTAGATAGCGATGCTTTGCTGACTAGATTAGGCTTAGGCTCTGACTGACTCAGGGGACAGGACACTGAACATAGACCTGCCTCTGGACGACTTGGTAGCTTTCCTAAGTTGAAACAGCGTGTTCAGCTCCCGGGGTTTTGGAGGAGCGCCTGAGATCGGCTCTCCATAGCAGCAAACTATAAAATGCAAACTGGGGCTCTGAGCACCCACCTGCTTACAGCCCTGAGGCAGGCTTCGCATTTCCTAAACAAAAATACTTGTCTGACCACAGGCCTGAATGTTTGGAATCGGGCTGTCCCAGAAATCTGGAACATATGGTGGGGACCGGAAGCCTACAGCCTGATTGGAGGGTTTTTTGTTTTTCTTTTTGTTTTTGATATACTGGAATCCTTTCCTCAATTTGTGCTGCACCAGCAAAGATACACACACAAGAGCCACCCCAAAGTTCCCCATAACTGAGAACAAACATGCATTCTAGACTTGAAATATTGGAAAGAGTCTAAAAAATTTAAAATGTGGTTGTTTTTGAACGCCTTCAGTTACAGCCCACTTATAATTTAGAAAATGATGTACACAAAATTCAAATATTAATGCAAGGTACAATCATCCAAGCAGATTTTTCACCAGCAAAAATAGGACCTCTGAGACCCTCGGGAACCACATAGAAATCTCTGGAAGAGAAATGGTGGGGGAGCCAGCTGTGTGGCACAGTGGGTTAACGCCCTGGCCTGAAGCACTGGAATCCCATATGGGCGCCGGTTCTAGTCCCAGCTGCTCCACTTCCGATCCAGCTCTCTGCTATGGCCTGGGAAAGCAGTAGAAGATGGCCCATGTTTTTGGGCTCCTGCACCCACGTGGGAGACCTGGAAGCTCCTGGCTCCTGGCTTCAGATCGGCGCAGCTCCGGTCATTGCAGCCAATTAGGGAGTGAACCAGCGGATGGAAGACCTCTGTCTCTCTTTCTGCCTCTCCTCTTTCTGTGTAACTCTGACTTACAAATAAATAAATAAATCTTAAAAAAAAAAGAGAGAGAGAGAGAGAAATGGTGGGGATGCTTTGTGCTACAAAGTCTGTGAGTAGCTACACAGTCTTGCCTTATCAGAAGCTCACTTTTGCCTATTAGACAATAGACCTGTGTTTGAAAAGCTTTGGGTGGAGTCATAAGCAGGAAAAGACAACACAGGGCATGACTGGCAGCAGCCACTGAGGGCCTGAGGGAAACCAAAATGAAGCCTAGCCCAGCCCACTCTCCCAGTGTCCAGCAGGCTCCTTCTTCTCAGACTGATGGTTCCCTGGAATAAGGAAGAAAGATGACACTGAACAGAAACTCTTTCTGATCAAGAGAAGGGCCTGCCGTGTGGTTCATCCATCTCTTCATTACTCACTGGTGGGTTCACAGGCACCTGTTGTCTCTTCTAGTGTGATTTCTGGTCATTTATGGTGGTGCGCTAACAAGAAATAGGCTGCAGCTGGCGCTGGTACAGTAGCATAGCAGGTAATGCTGCCTCCTGCCGTGCTGGCATCCCATTCAGGTACCGGTAAAGTCCCAGCTGCTCCACTTCCAATCCAGCTCCCAGCTAACGAGCCTGGGAAAGCAACAGAAGATGGCCAAGATCTTGGGCCCCTGCACCCACGTGGGAGCTCCAGATGAAGTTCCTGGCTCCTGGCTCCTGGCTCTTGGCTTCGGCCTGGCCCAGCCCTAGCCACTGCAGCCATCTGGGGAGTGAACTAGTGGATGGAAGATCTCTCTCTCTCTCCCTCTCTGTCTCTCTCTGTTAAGTGTGCCTTTCCAATAAATAAAAATAAATATTGGAGCCAGCCTTGTGGCATAGCGGGTAAAGCCGCTGCCTACATTACCAGCATCCCATACAGCTGCTGGTTGAGTCCTGGCTGCTCCACTTCTGATCCAGCTCTCTGTTATGGCCTGGGAAAGCAATAGAAGATGGCCCAAGTCCTTGGGCCCCTGCACCCACGTGGGAGCCCAGAAAAAGCTCCTGGCTCCTGAGTTCAGATCAGCACAGCTCCAGCCATTACGACCATCTGGGAAGTGAACCAGAAGATGGAAGACCTCTCTCTTTGTCTCTCTCTCTCTCTCTCTCTCTGCCTCTCCTCTCTGTTACTCTGACTTTCAAGTAAATAAATAAATCTTTTTTAAAAAAATCTTTAAAAAAAAACCCTCAGATAGCCTAGTTTTCCCATTCTGTACAAGTAAAAGGTTTTCCTAAAAGTAAAAATTGAATGCTGTGGCAAATGTAAGGCCTTTTGGATAACTGATCAGTGTGAATAATGCCCAATGTATGTTCCTTTCACCCATGCATGACTGAAAGTGAAGCAAATATTTGAATCTTGTTATTCTGTTGCCATTTTAAATGTTTAAAAAATCAATATTTTGAGGCCGGCGCCACGGCTCACTAGGCTAATCCTCCACCTGTGGCACCGGCACCCCGGGTTCTAGTCCCAGTTGGGGCACCGGTTCTGTCCCGGTTGCTCCTCTTCCAGTCCAGCTCTCTGCTGTGGCCAGGGAGGGCAGTGGGATGGCCCAAGTCCTTGGGCCTTACACCCACATGGGAGACCGGGAGAAAGCACCTGGCTCCTGACTTCGATCAGCGCAGCGTGCCGGCCGCAACGCACCGGCCGTAGCGGCCACTTGGGGGGTGAGCCAATGGAAAAAGGAAGACCTTTCTCTGTCTCTTTCTTTCACTGTCTAACTCTGCCTGTCAAAAATAAAAATAAAAATGATGAAAATCAATATTTTGGATGCATGCAGGAGCTTTTCTGCTAACGAGCATCATGCTGATATGGAGGTGAGGGATTGTCCAGTGACCCAGCGTGTGCACCCTTAGATTTCCATGGAGATGAGGTGGAGCTCTCCAGGTCATGATGTGATGGCGAGGACACCTCATCCTAAAACAAGGAGAGGCTAGGGGAGCTCAGAGGGTGCCAGCCAACACTGCCTGCTCTGAATCCCCGCAGCCTCCTCTGCCACTACTCTGTAAAGATGGGGGAGCAAACCCCGACTTCTTCCAGCACCGAGCTCTAGCGGGCTTTTCCCGTGGATGCTCACCTGCCCTGCCTCCTTCCCGCCACAGAGGCATCTGTCGGCTCCGTGGGCCTGCAGGCGGGCGCATTCCAAGACGGATGTGGAATATTTCCTTGACAGTGGAATCCGAATTAGCAAGTTCCAGCTCCAGCTCTCACCTGCAGGCGGAAGTCAGCATCTTTGTCTCCTTCCAATTTGCCCTCTGCGCCCCTCAGACCCCAAGTCCACGGCCTCTGGCACCTCACAACAGTGAGCAACAGGTGAAGGATTATTTCTGGAATTGGTCTCCGCTCTTTCACGGGCTTCCCTGGAAACTCTGTGCCTTTGAACAAATGGGGTGTGGGGGAGAATCTTCGCGATCACTCCTAGTCACAAGCACATATCGGCCCGGTGCCAGCTGTATCATCTAAAAGTGATTCAGCTGCTCAGGGCAAAGGCTTTTTGCCAAACTCCAGGCTAATTCATTCAAGGAATTCGATGCACCCTCAGCCCTAGGATCCAATTACAAAGCCCGGAAAAGCCCTGAACGCCATTTCCTGGCCCTCGCAGGTGGTCCGGGGCTGCCTCAGGTGGAGTTTTCCACAGAGGCACTGTCCTTACCTGCAGAGCCTCCTAGGGAAGAGCGTGGGGAAGGTGATCCCTGTGCAGCTGACTTTGTGCATCTCTGGGCAGTGAGAAGTCCTGTAACCTTCCTGTTGGTGGTGGAGTGGGCCTTGGGGCGCATCACCTTGCCCTAATCAGATCCCGCAAATTTAATCAGGCTGAGAACAAAGCCTTTAGATTTCCATGTGCGGGTTCACCACCTAGAGTCACTGCAACCTTCATCTTTTCCACTTTGTCCTCTGCCTCATTTAAAAGATTTTATCATCACTTTCTCATTCTGTCGTGTCTGCTTTCAGTCTATCTGGCGTGTCTGTTTTATTAATGATAACAGGAGGTCCCACGTCTCCATGCCAACTACTGTGAGGAGGCCGTCACATACGTTTGTCCCTTTGTGATGGCCAGCGCTGCAAAGGGAGTGTTTTTAAGCCCATTCAACAATAAGGACCCTGAACTAGAAAGGGCCCATCAGGACTCAAGCTGTACTCTGGTGACCCTCATGCATTGCTCATAGCCCCTTGAGCAGAGCACAGAGCCTGGACACGTGCGCTTCCTCTGATTCACACCCTTATCCCAGCACACACCACACAGGCATAACGATGCCCTCACTGTCGCCGCAGCAACCCTCTGAAGGCAGGGATGGAGACCAGTGCAGCCACGACAAGATCTGTACAGGCACAGCACAGAAGGAGTGCAAGGTTGCCAGAAACCCTGAGGCCAGGAAGAAGCAAGCCCCACCGCAGAGCAGCGAGCCGACCAGGTGTCCAATGAAAAGACTTGGATGATGAAGACGGGAGATCTGTGAGGGAGGGAGCATTACACAAGGCCCCCACTCCCAGGAGAAGGATCTAGGGCACCAGCAAAGCCAAGCAGATGAGCCAGGCAAACATAAAACCAGCACAGTTCTCAAGAGGAAACAGCATGGTTTGGAAATCTGCAGGATGACGGAGATTGTCACAGAAGCCCCTCTGTGGTGGATGCTGGCCTTCAAATCACTTTAGGTTGCTTCCTCCCCTACACCAACCCACTGATGACACGTGCTAAGAGAGTGTTAGAGTCTAATGAAGCTTAGATTAAAAAAAAAATCATTGCAATTACCAGTGTTGTGGCATAGGGAGTTAAACCACCACCTGCAACATCGGCTTCCCATATGAATATTGGCTCCCGTCCCGGCTGCTCCACTTCCAATCAGTTCCCTGCTAATGCACCTGGGAAAGCAGCTGAGGATGGCCCAAGTACTTGGGTCCCTGCCACCCACGTGGAAGACGTGGATGGAGTTCCTAGCTCCTGGCTTCAGCCTGCCCATCCCTGACTTTTGCAGTAATTTTGGGTGTGAATCAGCAGATGGAAGATCTCTCTCTCTTTCTCTCTCTCTCTTTCTCTCTCTCTCTCTCTGTGACTTTGCCTTCCAAATAAATAAATGGATCTTTCAAAATCTGCAAAATAAAAACCCTGATAATGCGCCTGAGAAGGCAACATAAGACAGTCTAACTACTAGGGTTCCTGCCACCCACATGGAAGACCCCTACGTTGTAGCCATTTGAGGTATGAATCAGCAGATAGAAGATATTTCTCTCTCTCTTTCTCTCTCTCTCCCTCTCCCTCTGACACTCTGCTTTTCAAATAAATAAATAAATAAATAAATAAATAAATAAATCTTTTTTAAAAGGCATTGGAGCTAATTAGGAAAGCTTTGGTTTTGATATCTTTTGTCTCTGCTTTTAGTTTTCTTGCCAAATACAAGAGAACTACAAAAAATTAACTTAAAATGTGCTTTTTTAAAAAATTCTATTCTTCCATGAACTTCTCGAAGCCCATACTTTATGTATTCATTCCAGAATGTTGGGAGCCTACTGTAGATCTTCCTCCTAGCACTGTGTGAGATGTAAGAAATCTGAGACAAGATTCCTGACCCCAGGTTGCTTGCTGTCTCAATAGTAAAGCACAAAACGCACACATCAGAAGGTGAATGGAAGTGTTTCTGACACCGTTTCTACTTGGAGAACTCATAGACACCTTGGACTTGAACATGTCCCAGATAGACCCTTGCTCTTCCCAGGAGCTTGACCAGCCCTTTCCCTGTTCTCCTAATCCTCTTCATGGTTTGCTTTGTCTCAATCTGTCCAGGAAGCCAACCTGCCCCTCCACCCCATGTTGACTTTCTCTCCTCTGAAACACTTTAACCCTCGCCCATCATGCCTCTGTCTTCTTCAGCTCTGCAAATGGCAACACTCACCACCCAACTTCTCAAGCTAAAATGAACACACCGCCCTTGGCCTCTCAGATCTTCTTGGAAGTTACATCACTCTCTCGTCAGTTCAGCCAGCTACTTCTCCCAGATATGCCCCAGTCTGCACCCTCCTCTCCGCTCTTGCTGCCATCCCTCTCCCAGACTATTGCAACAGCCTTGTCATTGGCCTCTCTGCTTCCGCTTAGTTGCTCCTCCTCTGACTCTGCACAGCCATGATAGCTTAAAATAAATTGCAGCATGCTATTCTTCAGTTTAAAATTCTCAAATGTCTTCCCAGTGCGCCTAAATTCAAATCTCGAACTTCCTCCCATAGACTGCAAGACTGTTCTTGATCCAGGGCCTGTGTACCGTAGGGACCACCTATCGTAGCTCACTCCCAAATATCTGCCAGGAAATGGGCTTTCTTTCTGTTCCAACAAGTGAGCTTATTTATTCTTGGGGAATTGAACTTGCTATTGTGTTTACCCAGAAAAAATTTTTTTGAAGCAAAAGTTCCCCACGAAGGGAATTTTACTGATGGCTCTAGCTTGTTCCCTCCCAAAAGACCACCAAATGAAGTGACCAGTAACCATAGATTTTGTCGTCTTCATAGTAAAATGGAAGAGGAGGCTTAGAACTGGATCACGGTTCGGAATGCTTACATCTCGTAAGAGCCAGCATTCCCTTAGATCTGCAATTGGGCTCCACACACTCAAGCCTCAGCACAATTTTCTCTGTAGCTACAGCCTTTTCCCAGAAAACCAGCTTAATGTGCCCACTAGAGCCAATCTGCTTTGCGTTGTAACACTGCTTTTCCTGGGCATACGGAGGAGCTCAGATTACTGTACACTGTCACTTTGTGGAGTTGGTGCTCGCCACTGGCCCTTACAGAAGGTCCAGTGGGTTTGGGAAACATTATCATGTTTGCTGGAGTGCTGTCAGCACAGAAAGGAAAAACTTATCTCTGCCTATCTGTGTGATGGCTGATTTATTTATGCAATTGCTAGCTACCGCTCTCTGTCTCTCATAAACACACTCATAAACACACGCACACAATTGAAATGTAGGCTTCATTTGGTGCCTTGTGCTACACTCTTTCTTCAGTGCCTAGGAAGGAACTCAGTAAATATTTGCTTAATGAATTAATCCCTGCAATATAAGTTTTCCCTAAGTAGGAAATGGTACTGTTACACTTATGAGTAAGAGTACGATATTTTAGTACATTATGCAATGTATAATGATCAGAGCAGGGTAATTGCCATGCCATCACCTCAGAAATTTATGATTTCATTGTGCTGGCAACATTCAAAATCCTCTCCACTAATATCCAATTGTTGTCAACCATAGTTATCCAACTATGCTATAGAACATTAGAAGTTGTACCTCCTATCCAACTGAACCCCTATAAACCACAGAAATACTGTTATTAGCACATAAATGCTAAAGTGCTTGAGAGGTAAGAAAGCAGTGCAAGCTGGCGGGGTTGGAGGCCGCATGGAGGAGGTGAGACAAGGTGAGCCATGAAGGAGGGTTAGGATTTGAGCAGTGAAAGGCAGCAAACCTTGCATTTCTAGTCAAGGGGTTAAGACAGATAAGCCCTTTAATACACAATGAGAAGCAGTAAGGCCTTAACACAAATCCAGACAGCCCAACTCCAAATGCAGAAGTAAACCCTACACTCTACTGACCAAGTGGGTGGTTTTGTATGCATTCAGACTTAAGGTGGTAAACTAAACTTAAACATGGACATGGAGTATGAATGGAAAGCGGGGGAAATGTGAGGGACATTATGTAGAAGAAAGAAACAGGCAAGTTATTTTAATATAATCAAATTGAACAGGCAGCTATGAGAAACAGCAGGACCCAAAGATGGATTTGGAAAACAAAAGTCAAAGATGAGCTTGCAAATTGAAGAAAATGGTGATGTCGCTGGTGGTGAGAAGGTGACCTGGGTTATGTGAGATAGTGGATCCAATTTTAATAGGGTTGATCGAGAGGGTGGCAGGACTTTCAAGGAGAAACATCAGGGAAGCCATGGGCCTGGCATCTGAGTGAGATTCAAGCCAGGAGAATGTGACTACAAATTATCTACATCATAGAGTACATTGTGATGTGTTCTAAGAGGTGGGGGGTTGCAGAGAGGGCCTCAGCGATCTTCCCCTCATCTCTTGCCCTCCACCTTCAGGAAGGAAGATGCTCAGGCCACAGGTGGAGGTGGAACCCAAAGCCCAAGACTACATAACGTCCTCCCTGAAGAACTGAGCACAGGCAGGAGCTCAATGGAAACAGGCTCTCATCGGATGACAACAATCCAGCTGCAGGTACCCAGAGATGGACTGAAAATTAAGATGAGCGGAGACAGGGGATGAGGAAATGAGTCTGTGGTCCACTGGCCAGGACAAATGGAAGAGGAGGTAGCTGACACGGGTGTACTACCACCTTGGTCATAAAGGCATGAGGAGACCTAAGGTGGTACAGTCAAGCAACCTAGGGATGAATCCTCAAGAAAGCAGTTGTTACCAGAATGCTTTGTATTGCAAGCATGTGAAGGAGAATAAGTTCTAACAAAAGTCATCAGGGACCACACTGTGGCACAGCTGGTAAAGCCACTGCCTGCAGTGTCAGCATCCCATATGGGTGCCTGTTAGAGTCTGGGCTGCTCCACTTCCAATCCAGTTCCTTATTAATGAGTGTGGGAAAGCAGCGGAAGATGGCCCAAGTGCTTGTGCCCTTGCACCCACACGGGAGACCCAGAAGAAGCTTCCTGGCTTGTGGCTTTGAATTGGCCCAGCCCCGGCTGTTGTGGCCAAATGGGGAGTGAACCAGTGGATGGAATATCTCTCTCTCTGTCTCTCCTCTCTCTCTCTCTGTGACTATTATTTCAAATAAATAAATAAATCTTTTAAAAAAAAAAGTAAAGAAAAATCATCAGTCTACATTGACTGTTGGGAGCAACTTTACTAAAGTAGTGAAGCAGAAGCCAGATTGTTTGGGTTTATAGATAGGAAATGCAAAGCACAATCACACAGGATTGGCTCAAGAGGAAGAACTGTAATAACTATAATATTTTATAAAATAATCTACAAGGCAGTGAACAAGTTCATTGGCTGAAAGGAAGGAAATTGAAGTGGAGGGTCAGAGAAACAGAGAAATGTTAGCGTAACTGCTACAGAGACAGTGTCAAGAAATAATTTATCATATGTGATGGTTATTTGAAAAGTGAAAAATGCTGTATACAGCCATTTGTACATTCAACAAATACTTTTTTCAGCACTTGCTTTGTGTAAGGCATTGTCTTGGACAAAGAGATACAGCATTGAACAAGACAACTGGCTCCTGTCCTCATGCTGGTTTCAGGGCGAGGCCTGGATAGCGTGATCACATTTGCCATTACTCTTCTGTAATGCTTTGTAGTTGGCAAAGCACTTTCACTTTCTGTAGCTGCATTCAAACACTTCTTGGAGGTCAGTATTGGGAATCTACCAAAAAAAAAAAAAAAGGAAACTGACGCTGAGAGATTTAGAAGACATATGAAAGACTCAACAGCTAGTTATCATGAGCATAAAAGCAAGAATCCTGGTGTCTGAACATAAGAGGAGATGGAACAATAATCAGAGGGGTGGATGGCAGGAAGTAGCTCTATTTTCCACTTCTTCTCTTCAGCCCATCATTGAAATGAGAGCTCAAGTCAGGTACTTTACTCAACTTTAGATTTGGGTATAGTCAAACATGGTAGGCACTGATTATTAGATGATCACTAAGTAGTACATTGTTTACTTAACATTAACTCAAATCCTCAGAAATTTGGCTATCTGGTAGGATTTCCTTGCCCCTGTAGTTCTAGTACATTTGGCTTACACCTCCCAGCACTAAAAACTGTGAAAGTTCAAAGCCCTGCCCTCCATTTCCATAAATTCCCCTGATTAGAGTTAGCTCTTGGCATCTGGTTTCTGCATTCACACATGCGGCCTCTGCTTTCAGCCCAAATGGAAATCTAGCTCCTTTCACTGGTTTCCACACCAATCTGGTGGGTTTTATCAAATATGCAGATTATGCAGATCTGCAAGAGAATGGGAGCTTTTTTTTTTTTTTTTTTTTTGCCCTCAGAGGTCTCACCCTTTACCCAAAGTGACTTACCCAAGTATCTCTCTTAAATAAGTATGATAGTCTCTGTAAGAGAAATCAAGGCAAATGAAAATATGAAAATATTCTCCATTTTCTGCTATTCATAATGACTTTCTGAGGAAGATAATATTAGTATCCCATTTTATGGATGAAGAGCCTGAGGCACAATAAAGCTAAGTCACTCATTTAAGCCCAGATTGGAACTGAAGTCTATCTGACTCAAAAGTGCACATTTTTCTGTAGGACATTCTGATCTTGAGTTTGACCCAAGAAAATGTAGATGAAGGTTCAAACTTGGAGAAAAGAACACAGGAAAGGGATGCCTTCTTCCATATTCATTCAAGCATAGAATTATGCTTAAAGAAGATCTTTCTATTTTATATCCTAGTGAGAATAATGCCTAACAGGCCAAATTGTATTTTAAAATGGTCTGATGCAGATGTGTCTGTAACTTCCACATCTGACAAAGGAGGATATATTAATATGATACTTTTTTTCCAAGTGCCAAGAGTACTTAGATCTTACAGTCTAAATTTTCTAAAACTTCATGCTTTTTAAAATTGCTAAGGAGACTGGCCTGGGGGCAAATGAAGTCATGTTTGAAGAAGTATCGTTCAAAAGATCCGGCGCCTGGCTATGTGGATGAAAATGGATGACTGAATTTAACTCAGGAAATGAACCAGCTAACCCAAGGGCTGTCTTCCTGCTGACACTGTAAACCTAACAGCCTATGAAAATCAGTCCAACTGACATCTGTGAAATACTTTGCATGGTAGTATGGAGCCCAGAATAAGATTTATTCAAATAGGGTGAGCTATTGCTTCTGAGTCCTTTAACAAAAATTAAGAGGGTAACCCTTTATGGGTCATCACCACAGCCAGGCCCTGTGCTGGGCACAAGTAAGAGGAGCAGTAAAAGCAGAGTTGTGCTCATAGAATTTTCAGTCCAGAGGGGGAGGAAGCTTCAATTTAGAAAATCACAAGTACAAGTATATAATTGTACTAACAAATTCTAAATGCTGTCATTGGCTCATCTGGTTCCATGACCCTAAAAGGCAGGCAATAGCATCCTCATGTTATGGACAAATAAATTGATGTTCAGAGAAGTTCAGTAACCAGCCCAAGGTCACATGAGCCTGGGATTTGACATCAGTTCTCTACACTTTTGAACCATGAAAAAGAAGAATCTAAATTGAGCATTTTTGACATTGAATTATATGAATACAAAATCACGTTACTGTGTTAAGGTGATGGTGCAAGACAGGACGAACGATTGTCGAGCATATGAAAACTTCTTGGGATTGCTTGCACTTTATAATATCACATTCCACAAAGTCATGAATATGAGCAACTCCTTGGATATTTTCTTGTCTTGAACCCCCTGGAAAGCAAGATGCTTTTAGGACCTATCCTTTATCAGTCCCTTGTATCAACCAGAAAAATGACCAAAATTCTCAGCATGAGGAGTCCCTGATAATATCACCTCCCCTCCCCATCCCCACACCACGCCCAACATGGAGCACACCATTCTTTCTTAAAGACCACGTCTCCCCCATTGAATTGTCTTGAGAAAGTTTTCCCTGCCTGCTACAGGAATTTTCTCCTTTGTGTTCCTTCTCATATTTTTTAGCTCAATAAACAGAATAGCAGGATTCCAGCTCTTGAGGGATTCTGCAATAACCTCTTCAAACACTATCATTTTCTTTTATAAAAATTTATTTATTTATTTATTTATTTGAAAGAGTGACTCAGAGAGAGGGAATGAGAAAGAGATCTTCCATCTTCTGGGTCACTCCCCAAAGGAGTGCAGAACTCCATGCGGGTCTCTCACAAGGGTAGCAGGGGCCGAACACTCTGGGACATCTTCCGCTGCCTTCCCAGACACATTAGCAGGGAGCTGCATCGGAAGCAGAATAGCCTTCACTTGAGCCAGCCCTCCTATGTGGGATGCCAGTGTCACAGTCGCTGGCTTAACCCCCTGCATCACGGTGCTGGCCCCCCACACTTTAATTTTGTAAATAGGGAACTGGGGGTTACTGAGAAAAGATTTACACAAGGTTATTCATTGTTACTCTCCACTTGCTCCTCTATCAGTCTTAATTGCAGTTGGTTCATTCTTCTGTGAGTTCAAATACAATCCCAGGATTTTTTTTTTTAATTAAAATCAATGACTGATCTGCAAAGAGGCCTGTTAGTTTCCCCATTATCCAGGGACCCTGAGAGACACTCTGGCGGTGGAGAGAGGCAGAGGCGATGAGGTCATCAGGGTGTCTGTAGTTATCAATGGGGATCTCAGTTCCTGCCGGCTATGAAGACTCTCTGCACTGAATGGGGAATTTTAAAAGCCTGTGGTTTGCAATAAGATCCATCACTGTGGCTTCAGGCAGCCCTATTGTTCCTCACAGCTCCCTGCAAGTACTGAGTGGAACTCAAAAGTGGGTTGATATTGAATAAGTATACATATGCCATTGGCAGCATACAATTAGCCCAGTCATAGATAATGCACCCACTACTCAGCCATGTGCATTAGCCAAGAACTTGGCAAAATCTCACCCCTAAAATTCAGTAATGTGTTGAATTCTTTACAAAGAGGCTTTATTTAAGAGTACTTCTATAAAAAGTGTGATCCGGGTATCGCTGCCCTGCCCATGGCTGTTTGACCATTGCTCCTCCCTTTAGAAGGCAAAGGTCTAGTGAGCAGGAATCATGTTTTTTCATGTTTGTATCCCCAGTGCCTTGAATCTAGCAGGAGCTCAATCCTTGTTTAGTGAAATAAGCCACTAAGGTTAGGTCTAGATGCACAACATTGAAACTCAAGATGAGAAGTTCACACAAGATACAGATTTCTTTCTTTTTTACACAAAGGAGAAATAAGAAGACTATACTGATGGGGTGATTGCATAGTCCCCAGGGATCCAGGCTTATTTTATCTTTGTGCTAACTCCTTATTTATTCAAGTTTGCCTCAAGATCAAGGTAGTCGCTAGTCATCAGTTCTACAATGAACAAAGAAGAGGAAAATACAGTCCCAACCAGTCAAGTGGGTCTTTTTAAAGCTTCAAAATTTCCTATCTTCTTATCTTGATTTTCTTGTTTTATATATTTTTTTTATTTTTTAATTATTTATTTATTATTTTGAAAAGTAGAGTTACAGGACGGCACCTCATCTCACTTGGCTAATCCTCTACCTGCGGAGCCAGCACTCCAGGTTATGGTCCAGGTTGGGGCACTGGTTCTGTCCCAGTTGGTCCTCTTCCAGTCCAGCTCTCTGCTGTGGCCTGGGAAGGCAGTGGAGTATGGCCCAAGTGCTTGGGCCCTGTACCCGCATGGGAGACCAGGAGGAAGCACCTGGCTCCTGGCTTCAGATCGGCACAGCATGCCAGCCTTAGCGGCCATTTAGGGAGTGAACCAATGGAAGGAAGACCTTTTTCTCTGTTTCTCTCTCTCTCACTGTCTAACTCTGCCTGTCAAAAAAAAAAAAAAAAAAAAAAAAAAAAAAAAAAAAAAAAGTAGAGTTATAGAGAGAAAGAGAAAGAGAAAGATGAATCTCCTTCTGGTTCACTCCCCAAATGGCCATAACGGCCCAGGCTGGGCCAAGCCAAAACCAGGAGCCTGCAGTTCCATCTGGGTCTCCACGTGGGGGGCAGAGGCCATTTTCCACTGCTTTCCAAGCTCAGTTGTGCAGCCATCACCACTATCCACCTCTAGAAGGTTCTCACCTTCCCAAAGCAAACCTCTACATCCACTTAGTACAAGGTCTCCCTTCCTCCTTTCCCCTCAGCCCCCGCCATTCTGCTGTTTCTCATATCTGACCCCTCTGGCTATCTCATATAAATGGAGTCGTACAATGTCTGTCCTTTTGTCACTAGCATTTTCACTTAGTCCGTCTTCAAAGATGGTCCATGTTGCAGCATGTGTCAGAATTCCCTTCCTTTGTAAGGCTGACCAATATTCTGTTGTATGCACATATCACATTTTTTATCCAAAGATTTGTGTTGTTTCCACATTAGCTGTTGCAAATAATGCTATGAACATTGGTTTATCAAGTAGATCTCTTTTAAAGAGCATACAGAAAGTCTCACTCAGCTTTTACTTCTTTTCATTGGCCACCCCTGACTCTAAAGTTTGGGGGAAAGCACTTATTACCTGGGCACATTTTCCATCCTTGACAATGTATTTCCCATATGAAAGAGAGAAAGAGAATATTGGGCAGGTAGCTAACAGATGGTGTCCCTCTGCTGAACAGTCCAAGTCCCATCAAAATGCCTAATCATTCCCAGTCCACTCCATGTCTGAACTTTCCTCCAACATAGTTTGTCTGTGGAGAAAGTACTGTATCTCCAGAAAACCCCTTCCCTTAAAGCCTAATAAATTCAGACTTAGGTGATAATCCTGCTGCCTGTGTTAGGAGCATCTTCACATAGTTACTCTATTTTCTTAAGATTTATTTTTTATTTGAGAGGCAGAGGCAGAGAGAGAGAGCAACTGCCAGAGCTGAGCCAATCCAAAGCCAGGAGCCTGGAGTTTCTTCCAGGTCTCCCATGCTGATGCAGGGACCTAAGGACTTGGGCCATCTTCTACTGCTTTCCCAGGTTCATTTGCAGAGAGCTGAATCAGAAGTGGAGCAGCCAGGACTTGAGCCGGCACCATATGGGATGCTGGCACTGCAGGCAGCAGCTCTACCCACTACACCACAGATCCAACCACATATTTACTCTTTCACCTCCAAGCCCACATTTGTAATGCCCTGTTTTACATCCCCTCTTGGAAATTCACCTGCATTTTAACCCAATAGATGGAAAGGGTAATTGGTAATTTCCCGTCCCATTCTCTCCATCCCACAACCAGCTATTCCCTCTGATTTGTTTCAAACCAAATAGATTTCCATCATATAACCATAGAGTTTAGTATGTTCATTTACATTGTGAAATTCCAAAAGACCACTTTGCAGATGTGTTTGTCCATGTAACCTTTTTCTTCTTTTATGGTTCAACTCTTGGGTGGGATGAGCAACACATTGTAAGGAAACGTACAGCCACCAACACTGGGGAAACTCATAACTGATCTTCAAGTTCTCCTTACCTTTTGACATTTCCAAATCATCTCAACTCAGCCTCCACAAAGTCTCTCTCATCGCTCCCTCCCTTCCTTTCTGTCCTTTCTGTTTCTACAACCACCTTCCACCGTTCACCGTGACTTCTCCCAGGAGCATTTGCTGTATTCATACCTTCCACAAATTACATACCAGTTGTCTACCAGTGGCACTCCGTTATCGGATGCTGACGTCATATACAGTGACTCAGCTCCCTGCACCACAAAGCCGGCCCCATCTCTTCCTCTTCTTACAAACCTACTAAATGCTATCGCGGGGCCTTACCCTCGTGACCTCATCTCATTCTAGTGACCTCCCAGAGTCCCCATCCCCAAATACTACCAGTATAGACATTTGAGGATTTAAATTCTAGCGTATGACCTTTGCGGGGGACACATTCAAACCATGGCCCCATGGATGCCTCTTGTTGATTACAGTCCAGTGGACATGGAGTAGCAGACATACATCCAGTCACCTCACACTATGAGTAAATTGACGAGTGTGGCCAGTGCAGTCAAGGCAGGGAGCAGGGGGCCATGTGGCAGCGTGGGAAGGGGCCCAGCACTGAAGTGTGAACTGAGCTCAGCCGTGCATCGCCATGGCTGTCAGGTGGGCAGAAGGGCTTGCCAGGCAGAGAGAAATCCCAGGCTGGTCAATGGCTGTGCTGGAGGTGAGCAAAGGCAGCTACAGGCAGCGATGGAGCCCTGAAAGCCTTGGTAAGTGTTTTTATCTTTGGTCTCCAAGACAGAGTGGTTTGTCATCATTTCTATTTGAAAGAGTTGGTTTTGCCTGCCCTGTGGAACAGAGAGTTAAGAACAGATGCACAGAGACCCGTAGAGGTTACTGCGAGCAGCCAGGTGCCCGTTGTTGGTGGATAGGACCACAGAGGGAGAAGGGTGTGGAGAAGTACACACTGAGTACCATGGTATTTAAGAAATCAATAGGGGCCAGTGCTGTGGAGTAGCTGGTCAAGCTGCCACCTTCAGTGCTGGCGCCTCACATAGGTACCGACTCAAGTCCTGGCTGCTCCACTTCTGATACAACTCTCTGCTGTGGCCTAGGAAAGCAGTAGAAGATGGCCCAAGTCCTTGGGCCCTTGCAAACTTATGAGAGACCCGGAAGAAGCTCCTGGTTCCTGGCTTCGGATAGGCAGCTCCAGCCATGACAGCCATTTGGGGAGTGAACCAGTAGATGGAAGATCTCTCTCTGCCTCTCCTCTCTGTAACTCTGCCTTCCAAATGAATTTTTAAAAAATTTTAAAAAACCCAAAATCATATAAAATAGTGTTAATTATCCAATGGTTTAAAAAAAATCAGTACACGATTGGTTTGTATTAGGTTATCTGTGGATTAGTCTCAACTCATTTAATAGATTATAAATTCCTTGAAGAAAAAACATCTGTGTCTTATTTTCTTGGTTTCTCATACCTAAATATAAGCTTTGCAGTTAGTAGGAGGAGGGCATGAAGTTTGTTGAAGTGATTTGCAGTGATTATTTGCATTCAGAGAACAAGTTCTGGGCAGGAGGAGGAAAAAGTCCCACTGAGGCAGCAGGCTGAGTTGGGTAGCACTGAGGAGCCTGCCTGGGTCCAGCATGGGGACACAACAGCAGCTCTCTCTCCACCGCCAACAGGCAGCACAGACGGGGAACCACTCTGTGGCAGGAATGCAACTGCACCATCGTTTTCCTAATGGGTTAGGGAGATGGGCTAACCCCTACTGAACTATAGAAGGAGAGAAATTTGAAGATTATTTCAAATTAACACTTTGCAACAAATAGCAAATGCTGGAATTCCTATGGCAATTACTGCTGCTTAATGTTAGTGGCCGTGCATAAGACTTGGAGAAAATAAATAGGTGAACCCCCAAACAATAGTCTTAGAAGTTTTTGACTAATTGCTGTAGTTCAACAATTGATATGCACCAGCAAATAACAGTCATTGTGATCCATGTCTCCCATGAAGACCGGAAGTCAAGAAGCATTTTCCCCCAACTATACACAGAGTGAACGTCAGAGATACTGAAGAAAGTTCTAGATTCTAGGATGCATCTGTCAGTTTCTCTTTGCCAAAGTGCATTCTATGCCAGAAACAAAGGCTTCCTTATTTTCACTGTCTCCTCCACTCTGAAAAACATTAGCACTCTCCTCAAACTTTGGCCAATGACCCAACCCCTAATTAGAGCCCAATCTGAAATCACTCCAGCATGCCATGGTTTGCACCCAGGTGACAAACTTCGAAACACAACCATGCTGTCAGTACCGATGCTTTGTCAGTGACTGGACAGTACAGGGTCAAGGATGGTTTTGGAGAATTGCAGAATAGTAACTTGTCATGGAATAAGAGAAAAGGTGACACCTGAGCAGAATTGCTAAGTTGGAATGTGGGGTTTTTGATTAGTTTATTTTTTTTGCATTTGTTTTGCATTTTCATTAGTTGCTATCTGGACCTGAAAAGGTCACAAGTCTAATTACACCTATGAACATCATCTAATATCAGCAATGATGTGATGCCCAGGGACCCACCAGGGGACCACCACTCCTCGCCAACCTGGTAGTTCTCCACCACTCAAATCAAAAAGTCTACAATGGAATAGGGATGATGTTAAAGGATTACTGTTGGGATATTCTTAAGATGTATTTATCTATTTAAAGTCACAGTAACCCAGAGAAAGGGAGAGACAGAGAGCGTAAGAGATCCTCCATCTGCTGGCTCACTTTCCAGATGGTCACAATGGCCCAGACTGGACCAGGCTGAAGCCAGGGGCCAGGAGCCCCATCAAAACCTCCCATGTAGGTGCAGGGGCCCAAGCACTTGGGCCATCCTCTGCTGCCTCTCCCAGACCACCAGCAGGGAGCTGTATCAGAAGTGAAGCAGCCAGGACTCAAACTAGTGCCCACATGGGATGTTAGCATCACAGGCAGCGTCCTTACCCTCCAGCTGCAACACCAGCCCCTGTTGGGATTTTTTAACAGTGTGATCACAACATTGTGGGTGGGATTAAGACAGAGAGAGAACATCATAGCTCTCAGAGACACATAGGGAAGTATTTGCAGATGAAGTAACAGGATGCCCTGAGATCCTGTTGAGAGTGGGAGAGAAGAATGGAGACTAAAGGAAGCACCATCTCCTTGTGTTGATAACTGTGATGGAGGATGAGGCCAATGTACTCTGCTCCACTTGTGTTTGAAATTTCCCTGGGGGCTGGCCTTGTGGTGCAGCGGGTTAAGCCACTGCCTGCAATGCCAGCATCTCTAATATGAGAATCAGTTCAACTTCCGGTTGCTCCACTTCCATTACAACTCCCTGCTAATGCACCTGGGAAAGCAGCAGAAGATGACCCAAGTATTTGGGTCCCTGCCACCCATGTGGGAGACATAGATGGAGTTCCTGGCTCCTGGCTTGAGCTTGGCCTAGCGTTAGCCATTGTGGCCATCTAGGGAGTGAACCATCAGATAGAAGAGCTTTCTCTTCCTCTGTCTCTCCTTCTCTCTGTCATTCTGCCTTTATAATAAGTAAGTAAATTAAAAAAAAAAATTCCCAAAGATAAAACGTTTCAAAATGCCATAAACACTTTCATCTTTTTTCAGAAAACCCTAAGAATGTCAAGCTTTTCACATCCAGAAATTTCCTTTCTTGAGGCCAGGAAACCAATATAGTGTTGGTGTTACCACATGTCGGTTTTCTAAAACATTAAATGTCGAACTCTTCGCCTCCCAAAGAAGAAGGGGAAGATAGAAGGAGGTACAAAGCAGGATACCCTCCCTCACTCCATAAGAATGAGTCACTTCAGCATTCTTCCTCACCTAATCAAACATGCCCAGATGTCAGCCAACTGATTATTTTCAGGATAATTTTGAAAACTCTACTAATGTCATCATCAGGCACAAGGCACTGTGGGTAATGCTCTCCAAACAGGAACAAAGCTGACATTTGGTTCTGAATTCTAAAAGTAAAAAAGCTTCCTCTGAGAAGCTATATATTCAGTCTCTCACAAATGTCCCCTGTGGGGCTTGCAGAGGCTCAGCCCCGGAATCCAGTTGTACTTTTTTCTAAGATTTATTTTCTTTATTGGAAAGGGGGTGGGGGGAGAAAGAGAGAGAGAGAGAAATAGATCTTCCATGCTAGCTCATTCCCCAACTGGCTGCAATACCCAGGGCTAGGCCATGCCAAAGCCAGGAGCCAGGAACTCTCTCCAGGTCTCCCATGTGAGCGGCTGGGACTCAAGCACTTGGATCATCTTCCACTACTTTCCCAGGCACATTAGCAGGGAGCTGGCGAAGAAGTGGAACAGCTAGGACTCAAACCTGCCCTGTGATACTCTTGTATCACATAGGCAGCAGCTTAACCTGCTTCCCCACAGCGCTGGCCCCAGGAATCCAGCTCTTGAGGCTCCTCATGGGTGCTCATTTCTCACACCCCTTTTTCTCCTTTCCCAGCAAAAGGCTGAATTGTCCTACTGGAAGTTTCCTCCCACCCTCGGTCCCACCATACACACACAGAGCAGCACAGCACAACCTCGTTGAGAGCATCCTGCTGTTGCCATGTTCAAACAGGCATTTTCCCCAAGCAGATCAAGATGAAAAATGTTAATTTAGCACCATCTATGTGCCCACAGTGGCCCTATCTTCCGGAAGACAGGGAGAGAGCACAGGGGGTAGCAGGGAAAGAGGAAGAGAGATGAGGGAGTGGGAGACAAAGCAAAGGGGTGCAGAGGGGAAAGAGAGAAGAGAAAAAGATTTAAAAATGACTTCTTAGTTGCAGATTTCCATGTCTGCTGGACATGAGAATATTTCTTTCCAGAAAATACCTTCCTTGGATTGACTAATACAGAAACGTCAAGAGAGACAGAACTCAGGCTGATTGTTGAGATTTTTCTCTTCTTGTCAGAGGCTATTTCTGGAAGCTGAGCCATTTGGTGGAAGCAGCGCCCCTGTGTGATGGTTCAATCCCCTCAGCAGGTGACTAGATAGCTTTAAAGCTCCTCTGATGCCATTTGTCTGCATCAAATGGGCAAGGCAGCTCTGCTGCCACCTCACATCACAGAGAATACTCTCCCAAATATTCCTGACCGCTACCTGCTAAGTTTCTTCCTGAACAATGGGTCCAGATGTTGGCTTGGAAAATGTCCCTTGTGCTTGCTTCATTTTAGAGTGTGTGGTGAAAAGACTTGGGCCTGATTTATTCGTTGGTCGGGTATGCGGTGGAGTCACAGGTAGGGGCAGAAGTTCCATAACCATTTAACACATAACAGATTTTCTTGACACTCCTTGGTGGGAGCTTGAAATCAAGTACAGTAGCAAAGTCATCTGTCAAGGGCAGCTTGCTCTGATGTCCAAGGGAATCACTTAAAAACCTACACGACGTCGAGGTGAGTAATAAATGACATTTTCATGCCTTCCATCCTTCGCGTCTGAGGGGTGCAAGGTGCAAAGGCGTGAGACACTGGGTTGTAAATCACAGTGGCTGGCTGTGAAGTCGGAGCGGAGGCCCGTAGGTGAGGCTGTGTGTGAGGCTGCGTGTTCAGTCGCTCATTGCCAGCTCACTCTCTTCCTACCCACTCACCCCCTGACTACACAGCCCCTGGAGGCTTGCTATTCCCCCTCAATTATCTTGGTAAGGCTGAGATAATGGGAAATTGTTAAGGCTTGAAGGAATCACAAAGAAATGGTCAACCAAAAGCTTAAACATGGGCTTGCCCCCCTTTTCTGGACTTGTCATAAAACCTGGGGAGGGGAAGCAGGGAGAACAATTGAATGAGAGCATCAGTTTCCTTTTCCACGCTGGGAAGATGTATGAAAGTAACTCACAGGGGCATCTGCCTGAGAGATCCTCACCCTGCTATTGGCAAAATGAAGGAGATACAGTCTCCCCTATTTATGTCCCCCCCAACTAAAAGAATTCAAGCACACGTAGACTTACCTAGGAGACAGAAAAAAAAGGAAGATGTTGCATTGTTTTATTTTATTATTTTACATATTTACTTCTTTATTCAAAAGGCAGTTACAGAAGAGAAGGACATCCTCTGGTTCACTCCCCAAATGGCCACAATGGCCAAGGCATGGCGAGGCCAAAGCCAGGAGCCAGGAGCTTCTGCCTGGTCTTTCACATGGGTACAGAGGCCCAACTACTTAGACTATCTTCTGCTGCTTTCCCAGACCATTAGCTGGGAGCTGGATCAGAAGTAGAGCAGCCGGGACTCAAACAGGCACCCCTACGGGATGCTGGCATCACAGGCATCAGTGTTACTTACCACACCACAACGCCAGCCCCAGGTTGCTTTATTTTACATAACGCCGGTACAAACGTGACCTTGAGTCTCACTTAGAGACATGTGTGCACACATGTGAGTGTGTGCATGTGTGTGCATGTACATTATGAGTGTATGGTGTGTGTTAGGGGAATGTAAGGAGAGGAATAAATTCCATCACATTGACTGAGACCCTGGCCTTTTACAACACACGCAGCTGGAGTCCTTCTACCCTAGGTCCCAAACTTCCTCGTGGCTTCCACGCAGTTCTGGACAGTGTGCCCCTAGGAGCCGCCAAAGTGAGTTCTGCTCTTCTCAGCGCCAGGCACAGTCAAGCACAGAATCCAGGAGGGAGTGTGGCAGAAGGAGGGATAATTATCTCCCCCTGCAGTGTCAGGGACGCACGGCTCCTCCACCTCCCCAGGGACATGAGGAGGGTCTGGCAGACCCCCTCTTGAAAATATGTTTGCAGAAAGAAAAAAAATGTGATTGTAGTCAAGAAACTGACACTTTGATTCACGTGGGTTCTGGCAGGAAACTGGCAGGAGAGTACGTTTTTGCAATGAACAGTGGACGCTGGAGCTGTGGAGTGGCCTAGAGCCATCAGTCACCCACAGCCTCGTGTCTCAATGTGGCATCCCCAGGAACAGAAGCCCTGTAGAGATTTTATTTTTATATGTGATGATTCAGGTCCCCTGAGAATAGCAAGAGGTCAAAGGCAGCCAAAATAGTGGGTGGAAAGAAATGGAAGTAATTAGAATGCGCATGAACCTGAAGCACAAGCCGAAAGCTGAATGCAGAGTCACTCTCCAAGTCTAGTTTATAGAACCAGAGTGGCCAGGGGCTCCCGGGGACAGAGCAGCTGCTTATCCTCCCCAAGATCAGGAAGACGTGGCTCCCCACTGTCCAGTGTCTCAGGTCCAGGAGGAAAGGACACTCCTCTACTACCCACAGCCCTTCCCCCTTGTTCAGGGTGCTGTCTGTATGACATTCCCCAGGTCACAAGACATGGCCAGGAACCCAAAACTCCAGTTGATTACCTTCGGGACAAACTCAATACTCAAGATGATTGCTTTTTTCATATCACTCCTAGAGACGCTTTTGCTCCTGGCAGGAAACAGTCATTTACTTGGTAAGTAAAGTTACCCAGAAAGTTGAACCTGGAAAATATTTTTCTCAAGATATTACAGCTTTGGAAATCATCTCTCTCCTCTCAAGGATTACATCTGATACTTGGACCAGAATTGGCTTCTACTTCTCCAGAGTTTACAGCCTGGAGACCTACAGGTACACCCGGTCACGCTGTTGAGCTGAGTCAGGGATTTGGGGCAGATCATTGGTGCATTCAGGAAAAACATTCTGCCTGGGAACCCTCAGTGAGGCAAGAGTGAGAAGAATTACAGCATAATACTGGTTGTGAGCTCATGCTCAAGATGCAAAAGCCGACCACTTCCAAGACGTGTGATTGATCTGGGTATATTTCCTCCCTGAGCATGAGTTTCTTTACCTATAAAACAGGATAGAAGACTGCTAGAAGGTTCCAATGAGCTATAAAATAATACACAGTGTCTGGCCCACAATATACGTTCAGTACATGTGAGCTAACATGATTATTACATTTATCATCTACTGTCTCCACTGTGCCATTTTCAGCGTGTATATTCCCCAACTTATTTTGGACTTCTTTACTATGTAATGATTCTTCTTTAAAAAAAAAAAAAAAAGATTGGTCCAGAGCCGGTGCTGTAAGTAGCAGGTTAAGCTGCCACCTGCAGCACCAGCATCACTTAAGGGGACTGATTCAATTCCTGGTTGCTCCACTTGCGATCCAGCTCTCTGCCAACATGCTTGGGAAAATATCAGAAAATAGCCCAAGTGCTTGTGCCCCTGCACCCACATGGGAGACCAGGAGGAAGCTCCTGGCTCCTGGCTTCAGTCTGGACCAGCTCTGGCCTTGGCAGCCATTTGGGGAGTGAACCAGGAGATGGAAGATCTCTCTCCCTCTCTCTCTCTTGCTATCTATCTTTCCCTCTTTCTCTGTGGCTCTGCCTTTAAATTAATGAATAAATCTTTTTTAAAAAGAAATTGGTCCCACTGACCTACTGCAGTGTCAATTTTTTTAAAGATTTATTTATTTAAAAGGAAGAGCAACAGATAGAGAGATAAAGAGATCTTCCACCTACTGGTTCACTCATCAAATGGCTGCAAAAACCAGAGCTGGGCCAGGCTGAAACCAGTAGCCAGAAACTTACCTGGATCTTCCACATGGGTAACAAGAGCCCAAGTACTTGAGTCATCACCTGCTGCCTTCCCCAGGCGCATTAGCAGGAAGCTGGATCAGTAGCAGAGCAGCCGGGACTAGAATCGGTTTTCCATATGGGATGAGGGTTTAGCAAGCAGTGACTTCACTGCCTGTACCACAAGGCCAGAACATGTGTTATCAATGGTGAAAGTAAGTTCAGTGGTCAACTGGAAAGGAGAGAAGGCACCTACTTGGCACAGTGTCTTTCTTCCTAGAGGGGAGGCCTCTGTAACCACACTACCCACTTGACTGGTGCTTAGGAGAACTGGATGGAAGCCGCAGGACACTATCCTCAGCGCAGGGCCTCCACCCCTCCCAGGCCAGCACCCACAACCTGGGACCTCCTGAGAAGATGACACAGGCTGTGTCTCCACCATCGCCTTGCCCTCAGCCCCCTCTGCCAGATCAGAACAGGAGGGCAAAGCATTCTCAGGCTTCCTCCAAGTCCAAGGTAATTTTATTCAAAGGAGCGTTCTTCCCAGAGGAACTGGGAGTACTCATGTGGGCAGTGTTGCGTTGTACTTGTCTTTGCTGCTCAGTGTTCCAAAGCCCTGTAACCCACAGGCTCCAGGATAGTGTTATTTTGAGTCACAATGTATCCCTTCAGCTGCTGATGAACACAAGCACAGCCTCAAAGGAGATTTGGGGGAAAAGACTGTGAAAACAGAAATGGAAACCAGAATCTTTTTTCACCACAAACGAGATGGATACAACATGGCCAACATGTAGCTTATACCTATCTTTCCCTTCAAATCTTCATACCCTTCCATTCATAAATTCCTCTTATACATTTTGTATAAATAAGGATATTAATTATAGTAGTATTTCTAAATATTAAAAATTAGAAGTTTAAGTAAACTATTATACATTTACATTTTAGAACACTATGTGGGACTGGCCACCACCCTGTAGGAGTACTGCTTCTAATCCCAGCTGTTCCACTTTCCATCCAGCTCCCTGCTAATGCACCTAGAAAAGCAGCAGAAAAGAGCCTAAATGCTCCGGCCTCTGCACCCATATAGGAGACCTGGATGGAGTTGCAGGCTCCTGGCCCAGTCTCTGCCATTGTGGCCATTTGGGGAGGGAACCAGCAAATGGAAGATATCTCTCTCTCCTCTCTCTCTCTCTCTCTCCCTATATATATATATATGTGTGTGTGTATGTGTGTGTGTGTGTGTGTGTAACTCTGCCTTTCCAATAAAATCAAACTTTTAAAAAATAATAATAAAAAACCACAATTTAGTAGTTTAAAAAATATATAGTTGTATAGTGACATGGAAAATTCTCAAATATATATTCAGGAAAGAAAAAACAAATTAGTAAGCAAATATAATATGTATACACATATACCAAAGCAAAACAAAATGTATTTTTCTATATGCACATACAAGTGTACTTCAGAAAGTTCACAGAAACATGAAATTAAAAGGTAAGTTTATTTTGGTAAAAGTTAAGTTTATTTTGGTGCAAAAAACCTTGAAACTCATGCAGTGTCTTTTGTTCCTTATATGTATTTCCATGACCTTTTGGAAGTAGCTTCACATCACATTTAACTGTAAATGCACAGAGAAAAGGGGGTGGGGAATAGCCCCAATTCATTAGAGAGAAGGGAACAGGACAATTTGGCAGGAGAGCTTTGATTTTTATGTATTTTTGAATATTTTGCAACACAAATGTGTTTGTGCATCACTGGCATATTCAATTATGGAGTTGTTTTTAGGAAATGCAATGGAATAGTTTAATCTCAATGAGATGAAAACGATGTATCTGGAGGCAAAGTCACTCACAGCAGGAGGCTTCTCTGGGCGTTCACCAGCCACTTCAACAATGAAGAGACTCCCCCCGACCCTTGGCACGGAAGAAAAGCCTGAGGCAAAGGTTTAAGGCAGCCAGAGTGCCGCATATTTCAATGAAACCAAGTTTAATCGCCTGATCAAATTAGCCATAACCCAGCACCTGTTGAGAGCTACAAATCATTCACTAAATGTGAACCTATCTACCACTGAGGTGAAGATTAATTTGCCAAGCCCAGCAGTGATCCAGCCCAAATCATTGCTCTGCCACTGACAATGCTTTTCCTGAATAATTTTCCAGTTCTCTTCCATTTATAAAATAGAAGAAAGGAACATAAGTCACATTTCACACAGCAGGGTAGCCAACATGCCTCAGGGAAGATGAACAATTCACATAAGGTTTTCATAAACGCTGAATGTTCATTCAATATCCTGTTATGGAGTACAATAAAAGTATGATTGAAGCAATAAACACAGAGATAACTGCTGGATTATGAAGTTATATTGATCAGCTTATTTTTCAGTCGTTCAAGCTATAAAACCAATATATTTTCAAAGATAACTCTTTTTAATGAGTAAAATGATAAAGATATTGTATTTCAGGTTCACAATACAGTTTGAAAGACACAAATGTAAGCTTTGCCACTGCCATATGTCACCTGCCACACACACACATACACACGCACACATAACACATGCACTGCCCCAAAAGGTAGAGGGTGAGGAAGAACCATTCACATGGTTGAGTGTGCTTGTGAAACTCATTGCCATTGGCAAGAAAATTTAAATAAATTTGAAGGACATAATGGGCATAATTGCTTTCATTGTTTATATGGTGTTTGAGCATCTATGATGTCGCCACAACAACCTGGAGGTTTAGACCAGTAGGTAACATTGCCATTGCACAGATGCCGAGTAAGCTGTAGAGTCCCAGATTGTACAGCTAAACAGCAACAGAGCCTGTCGGGTAGAATGCAGATGTTGGTTGACCCCTATAAGGTCTTTCAGGCAGAGTTAGAGAGAGAGACAGAGAGAAAGGTCTTCCTTTTCCGTTGGTTCAACCCCCGAAATGGCAGCTACAGCTTCCTCCTGGTCGCCCATGCGGGTGCAGGGCCCAAGCATTTGGGCCATCCTCCATTGCCTTCCCGGGCCACAGCAGAGAGCTGGACTGGAAGAGGAGCAACCGGGACAGAATCCGGCGCTCCAACTGGGACTAGAACCCGGGGTGCCAGCACCACAGGCAGAGGATTAGCCAAGTGAGCTGCGACACCGGCCAGCCCCTATAAGGTCTTGGGAATTGATTAGGAAAAATACTGATTTTCTAATTGGTAACAAGATATTCATTTCATCAAATCGTATAGAAATGATCGTTTGTTCAGTATGGGCCTTCAAGTCCCTTGAGAGGACTGGACTAATCTCTGCAGTCTGAGCTGTGCTGTTACTGTTTTGCAGGTCAGGCTCATGCCGCAGCTTCAGGTCGTTTTCAAACATTTCCAGCAACTGTTATTACCTATAGTGTCTCTATCCCGATCACGTCAAGCTCATAAGCCTGTTTGCAATCAGATGCACACTTAAGAATAGGTACTGTTTGCTTCTTTAAGCCCCGTTTGTTGCCCACAGGCTCTCTGCATAAAAATTACATGGTCAGAGTAAGCAGCAACTTACCTTCCTTTTTTAAAAAAAAAGTTTATTTCTTTATTTGAAAGGCAGAAATACATAGAGGTTCACTCCTCAAATGGTAGCAATAGCCGGAGTTGGGCCGATCCAAAGCCAGGAGCTTCTTCCAGGTGTCCCACATGCATGCAGGGGCCCAAGGCCTTGGTCCATCTTCTGCTGCTTTCCCAGGCCATTAGCAAGGGGCTGGATCAGAAATGGAGCAGTCAGGATTCAAACCAGCACCTGTATGGGATGCCAGCACTGCAGGATGAGGCTTCCACCTTTTATGCCACCAGGCCGGGTCTGCAACTCACCTTCTGATTAGTCTTCCAAACTCTTCCACCAGGATGATGAGCCTCGTCCCTGTAGTAATGCTTCTCCAGGTCTCCCAGACCATACACACGGGAGCTTCCTGTCTTTGGCGAGGCCCTAGCTGTCTGGCGACCTCACCCTTCCTCCTATTCAGCAGACACTTTTCCCTCCCTGGAGAAATGACTCGCACAAATGACTTTAGGCTGTTATTGCACGATCAATGACCTGAATACATGGGAGTAAAACTTCCCTGGAGAATTAGATTCAAGAGACTTGGCGCTTCCCAGGAATCTGAAAGAAATGGCATTTAGGGTTTCATGGCCCACTAGAGCCGGTTAAAAGGTCAGAAATAAAAGGTTATTGACCTGGGAGATTTTCTTGAGAGAAAGAGGGCCCCAGGACGGCAGCCCCTGGGTCCCCCCAACCCAGGGATCATAAAGGAGCTTTCGGATCACTGAATCCAGAGAAAATAAAAGAGGGGAAATGACTAGAACATTTACTCTGGGATCCATTTGATTTTTAATTGAATAAGTTATTAGGTAATGTTTCAGTCTCGGAAGAAATGTGCTAGCTTTGGAATAAGATGTCCCAGTGTATCCTGGTTATGTTCTAAATTCATATTCTTTACTAATTCCTGCATCGGGGCTTCCCAAGCTCCACACAGTTCAGTCCCTCATCTCCAAGCAAGAAAAGAGTGGTGTTCATGCTGGTTTGCTATTGTCACCTAAAACGTGTCGCAACTGACTTGGAACCCGAAAACACAGAAAATCCTTGCTGGCTTTGATCAAGACAAAATGCCAATCATCCGACCTGCTTTTGACAGTGGATGTGCAACAGGACGTGAGTGAGCAAACTGGGGCCTGAAACTGGAGGAAAGGAAAAAAACAAAAAGGTCACTGATCAAAAAGCCACCAGAGCCATGGAGATTAAACTGCTCCAGACACGACACTGGACACCTTTTTGGCAAGATTAGCCTTGTGGAAAGTGCAGCTGTGTATTTCCTAACATGGTTGAAAAGTGCCCCCTCTCAGAACAATCAGGAGGCTGTGAAAATGCCACAGCAACCTGGAGATGCCCTGCTCTGGGCAATTTATGACACCCTGCCTGAGCCATTAGCATGCAGCTTCACACACTTTTTGGAGTTTGACACTGGTTGAGCTTGTTTTTCTGGTCCCCTGCGGGCAAGAAACAAGCAATAGCCAACTCGTAATTTCACTTTTTAAAATGTCCTTTCCCCCTCTAAACCTCTCCCCCCAACCACAGTGCAATACCTGAGCTCATATGCAGGGGCGGAATACGAAAGGCAATTTGACACAGCTCAGCAGCCAACACCTCACAGTTGAACAATGGGGCCATTGGTCATGCACAGTTGACCACCAATGACTGGACTGAGACCCAGAGAACAGCATTGCCCAGGCCTCTGAGCAGCCATAAATGGGGATGACTTGGAGCTGAGTTAGACTTTAATGGAGTGACTTATTGAGGCACTTTGGTCTGCCTTGAATCTCAAACTTTTGGTTCTCGGTGCTTTAGGTGGCTTCTGATCAGTGCTCCACATCCAAATTCATTTCTCCCTTTAGTATATTAGAAATGCCAAAAGCCAAATGGGGAATGTGTCACTGCATGGCACTGCTTCCAGACACGGCACTCCTGCAATTAGAATTCTTCCAGGAGCACTAGCAGAAAACTCGGGAATAGAAGTCACCAGTGTGTGTGTTGAAACCTCTCCTTTTTCTCCCCACGGGCTTAAAAAGAAGGGACGTTTGCTCATCCAGCTCAGGTCTGGTCTCTGGACTTTGGTGATGCAGAATCAGAAGTGGACAGAGAACTGGAAAGTAGAAGTAACAGGAAAGACAGAAGAAGAGAAGAAAACACTGTAGCAGCTGGATGCTGAAGAGCAGTCCCTCACTGGAGTCCGGGGTTGATCAGTGGTTAGGGCTCCAGAGTATGCGGGAGAGATGAGAAAGACAGCTCCGTTCTGTGAAGAGCACCCTAAACCTAAAATGGGAAGCCAAGGTGTAGAAGATAAGCAGCTATGAATCTTTAAAATATATACACATTTTTTTTAAAAGTTTATTTATTTGAAAGGCAGAGCAACAGAGAGAGCAGGTCAGAGAAAGCCATCGTTTCTCTCCACAGATGGCTGCAACAGACAGGTCAGGTCAGGTCAGGCAGAAGCTAGGAGCAGGGACTTCATCCTGTTCTTCCTCATGGCTGGCAGCGACCCAAATACATGAACCATCTTCTGCTACTTTCCCAAGCCCATTAGCAAGAAATTGGATCAGAAGCAGAGTGTTGGGCCAGCATTGTGGTATAGTGGGTAAAACTGCCATCTGCAGCACTGGCATTTCATTTGAGACCCAGCTGCTCCATTTCCAATCTAGCTTCCTGCTAATGTGCCTGGGAAAGCAGCAGATGGTCCAAGTGCTTGGGGCCCTGCACCCGCATGGGAGACCTGAATGAAACTCCTGGCTCCTGGCTCCTGGCTCCTGGCTCCTGGCTTCAGTCTGGCCCAGCCCTGGCCATTGCAGCCATTTGGGGAGTGAACCAGTAAATGGAAGATCTCTATCTTTGTCTTTCCTCCTCTCTCTGTAAAATCTGCCTTTCAAATAAATAAAATAAATCTTAAAAACAAACAAAAAAGATGCAAAGTGTCCAGGACTCAAATAGGTACTCCAATAGGGAATGCCAGCATCACAAACTGAGGCTTAACCTGCTCATAATTAACTGTGTTCACAGAAAACAGGTACAAATTAAGGTTGCTTTTCCTTCTCTCCTTAGGTGGTTTCTTTGAATACAAGTTAAAAATGCAGTTGGTGATCCATCATTGTGGCATAGCAGGTAAAACCTCTGCCTTCAATGGCAGCATCCCACATGGGTGCCAGTTCATGTCCCAGATGTGCCTCTTCCGATCCAGCTCCCTGATAATGGCCTGGGAAAAGCAGCACAAGATGACCCAAGTGCTTGGGCCCCTGCCATCCACATGGGAGACTCAGATGAAGCTCCTGCTCCTGGCTTCAGATGGGCCCAGCCCTGGCCATTTAGTCACCTGGGGAGAGAACCAGCAGATGGAAGATATCTCTTCTCTTCCTCTCTGTAACTCTGCCTTTCAAATAAATAAATAAATCTTTTAAAAATGTAGTTGGTGTTAGCTACATTTTTCTATTGAATACTGTTTCTTTTTTTTAATTTTCTATTTATTTTATGGGAAAGGCAACAAGAAATAGAGAGATCTTCCATTTGCTGGTTAATTCCCTAAATGCCCACAACAATCCTGGTCAGCTCAGGTGACAGCCAGGAGACTGGAACTAAATCCAGGTCTCCCATGTGGGTGGTAGGGACCCAAATACCTGAGCCATCATCTGCTGCCTCCCAGGGTCTGCATTAGGAAGAAGCTAGACTGGAAGCAGAACCAAGATTTAAACCAGGCACTCCAATATGGGAGTAAGCTGCTGTACCAAATGCCTGCTCCAAACATTGGTTTCTTAAACCCACCCAGAGATGGGGGTAACAAGACCCCAGTTATAATCAGTTTATCCTTGAAACCAGAAATGGCAAAAGGAAGTTCAAACAGGATTCTGTTATTTTGACTGCTCTTATCCACTGATACAAATGACACCTATGTGACCATTAACCATTGGTATACATGAAAAAGAAAAGTATAGCAGACTGGCACTGACCATATCATTATACTGATAAAAGTGTTCAGTCCACTTGATGTCTTCCCTTGGAAAAGAAAAAAAGATTTAGATTTTTTTTTACCTGAATGTTTGTTGCCAGGGAGATATAGTCATGAGCTCTCAATTGTCAAAATGCTGGTAGGTTTAATACAAGGCATGCTGGTATCTCTGCAGATAAATAAGCTAAGAATAAGGAAACTAAGTTATATGATGGTAGGGTTTAGGACATGCTATCCCAAAATATTGCACCTCAGCATTTAAGAAAACAGCTGAAGCAAGATCACTCTCACCTTCCTCCCCACCATTCCCCTGAAGCAGCTCCTGAGACCTCAGTGGAGCCAGAGAGGAACATTCTTACCTCTGAAGACACAGAGAAGAATCTGAATGAAGAGACTCTCTAAATCCGCCCCCTTTCCCCAGTTTATTAAGTCCCTTTGTCCAATTCACTTCAAGACTGTTCACTCTTCCTCAAACTTAACATTTAACAAATGTAGGTTTCCTTGATTGTTTGGGCTTTCATTTCCTTATGAAAGCTCCTGTGTAACTAAAACTATATTAAATAAATTTGCCTTTTTTTTTTTGCTAATCTTTCTTTTGTTTTAGGGGCTACAGTCATGAACCTATGATACGAAGATAGTTATTTATTTATTTTGATATATAGATTTATGCTATTTATTTGGAAAGCAGACTAACAGAGTTGGGGGGGGGCAGGGAGAGAGATCTTGCATTTGCTGGTTCATTCCTCAAATGACTACAATGGCCAGGGTGGGCAAAGCCCAAGCCAGGAACCTAGAACTCCATCCAGGTCTCCCACATGGGTGTCAGGAGCCCAGGCACTTGGAACATCTCCTGCTACTTTCCTAAGTGCATTATCAGGGAGCTGGATCAGAGGCTGAGCAGCTGGGACTCCAACCAGTGCCCTGATAGAAGATGCAGTCATAGCAAATAGGAGCTTAAGCCTCTGCACCACAGCGCTGGCCCTGAGAAAGACATTTCTTTTCTCCTACACTGGGAAGAGTCCTTTTGGGAAATGATGGCCCACAATTCAAACTACAGTGTTTAATAAATATGCTGAACTCAGTGTCATATCCTGAGTCCTTGATACCTTCAGCAAATTATTTTAACACCCCTCCCAAGAGGGCAAAATTATTTTTAGTGATAATTATAAAATAAATCTAATAAAATGGCCAGATAATAGACATAGGAAGTGAAAACTTTTATATTTCCTGTAGATGATTGTGTCTATGAAGAATAGTGATAGAAGGATGGGCATTTAGCCTAGGGTTAAGACACTGGTTGAGATGCCTACTTCCCATATCAAAATATCTGGGCTCAGTAAAAGGCTCTGGTTCCTAACTCCAGCTTCCTGCAAATGCAGACCCACGGAGGTGGCTCTAATGGATTCCTGCTACCCATAATGGAGACTTGGATTGAGTTCCTTGCTCCCAGCTCCAGCCCAGCCCTGTCCCAGCTGTTGTGTGTGTTTATGAAGTGAAGCAATGGATAGGAGCTCTGTCTGTCTGTCTTTCAAATAAATAAAAAATTTAAATGATAATAATAATAAATATACTAAAGTAAATATAAGGAAAAATTAATATACTAATATTTTCTAATTAACATCCATGTATTTTTGAAAAAAGAAGGCACTGATATGTACATATGACTTATCACAGCAAGGAATCCCACAGTTCACATTCTGTTTCACCACCTAACAATTCTAAGCACACACAAAAACTCCACCAGGTCATGTTTCTTCATGTTTATAATCATTGTACTATTGTTTTTATTCTGAATCTGTTGTTTAAATGCATAAATATCTGATACCACAAGGGTGGAAACACAAATTGATCTCTTATATGAACACAAATGATCCCAAATCATTATAAACGTAGGGATGAGTCCACCCATGTTGGGAGCCAACCGTATACCAGAAGTCCTCAGAATTGAATTCCATGAGAAGTACAATGTATATTAAAGGACAATCATAAAATTGTGCTCCCTTGAAGCTTGCATATAAGCTTAGTGTAAATATTAAAAGTCAGTTTTCCAGAACTTAGACCAACAAAAGTTTCAGAAGGAGAGGAGAAAGAAGAATTTTTTTTTTGTTTGTTTTTTTTGTTTTAAATATTTTTTTTTTAAACTTTTATTTAATGCATATAATTTTCCAAAGTACGACTTATGGATTACAATGGCTTCCCCCCCATACCGTCCCTCCCACCCACAACCCTCCCCTTTCCCACTCCCTCTCCCCTTCCCTTCACATCATGATTCATTTTCGATTATCTTAATATACAGAAGATCAGCTTAGTATACATTAAGTATGGATTTCAACAGTTTGCTCCCACACAGAAACATAAAGTGAAAAATAATAGATGATTTTTTTAGATGATGATGAAATCAGAGCAGACCTATTGTCATGTTTAATCCCAGTGAGAGTCAAGTTGGGAATTGATAATTTCTTTTTTTTTTTTTTTTTTTTTTTTTTTTTTTTTTTACAGAGGATCAGTTTAGTATGCATTAAGTAAGGATTTCAACAGTTTGCACCCCCATAGAAACACAAAGTGAAATATATTGTTTGAGTACTCGTTATAGCATTAAATCTCAATGTACAGCACATTAAGGATAGAGATCCTACATGAGGAGTAAGTGCACAGTGACTCCTGTTGTTGACTTTACCAATTGACACTCCTGTCTATGGCATCAGTAATCTCCCTATGCTCCAGTCATGAGTTTCCAAGGCTATGGAAGCCCTCTGAGTTCTCCGACTCTTATCTTGTTTAGACAAGGTCATAGTCAAAGTGGAGGTTCTCTCCTCCCTTCAGAGAAAGGTACCTCCTTCTTTGATGACCTGTTCTTTCCACTGGGATCTCACTCGCAGAGATCTTTTGCCAGAGTGTCTTGGCTTTCCATGCCTGAAATACTCTCATGAGCTTTTCAGCCAGCTCCGAATGCCTTTAGGGCTGATTCTGAGGCCAGAGTGCTATTTAGGAAATCTGCCATTCTATGAGTCTGCTGAGTATCTCACTTCCCATGTTGGATCACTCTCCCCTTTATTTACTCCATCGGTTAGCGTTAGCAGGTACTAGACTTGTCTATGTGTTCCCTTTGACTCCCAGTCCCTTCACCATGACCAACTGTGAACTGAAACTGATCACCTGGAACAGTGAGATGGCATTGGTACATGCCACCTCGATGGGATTGAATTGGAATCCCCTGGTATGCTTCCAACTCCACCACTTGGGGCAAGTCAGCCTGAGCATGTCCCAAATTATACATCTCTTCCCTCTCCCATTCCCACCACCATGTTCAACAGGGATCACATTTCAGTTAATTTTCAACACTTAAGAATAACTGTGCATCAATTACAGAACTAAACCAGTCATATTAAGTAGAACAGATAAAAAAAACTACTAAGAGGGATAATGTATTAAGTTGTTCATTAACAGTCAGGGCTATGCTGATCAAGCCACCATTTCCCATAGTGTCCACCTCACTCCAACAGGTTTCCCTCTTGGTGTTCAGTCAGTCGTCACCGATCAGGGAGAACATATGGTATTTGTCCCTTTGGGACTGGCTTATTTCACTCAGCATGATGTGTTCCAGATTCCTCCATTTTGTTGCAAATGACTGGATTTCGTTGTTTCTTACTGCGGTATAATATTCTAAAGAGTACATATCCCATAATTTCTTTATCCAGTCTACCGTTGATGGGCATTTAGGTTGGTTCCAGGTCTTAGCTATTGTGAATTGAGCTGCAATAAACATTAGGGTGCAGACCGCTTTTTTGTTTGCCAATTTAAATTCCTTTGGGTAAATTCCAAGGAGTGGGATGGCTGGGTCGAACGGTAGGGTTATCTTCAGGTTTCTGAGGAATCTCCAGACTGACTTCCATAGTGGCTTGACCAGCTTGCATTCCCACCAACAGTGGGTTAGTGTCCCTTTTTCCCCACATCCTCGCCAGCATCTGTTGTTGGTAGATTTCTGCATGTGAGCCATTCTAACCGGGGTGAGGTGAAACCTCATTGTGGTTTTGATTTGCATTTCCCTGATTGCTAATGACCTTGAACATTTTTTCATGTGCCTGTTGGCCATTTGGATTTCCTCTTTTGAAAAATGTCTATTGAGGTCCTTGGCCCATCTCTTAAGTGGGTTGTTTGTTTTGTTGTTGTGGAGTTTCTTGATCTCTTTGTAGATTCTGGTTATTAACCCTTTATCTGTTGCATAGTTTGCAAATATTTTTTCCCATTCTGTCGGTTGTCTCTTCACTCTCCTGACTGTTTCTTTTGCAGCACAGAAACTTCTCAATTTGATGCAATCCCAATAGTTGATTTTGGCTTTGACTGCCTGTGCCTCCCGGGTCTTTTCCAGAAATTCTTTGCCTGTGCCAATATCTTGAAGGGTTTCTCCAATGTTCTCTAGTAACTTGATGGTGTCAGGTCGTAGATTTAGGTCTTTAATCCATGTTGAGTGGATTTTTGTGTAAGGTGTAAGGTAGGGGTCTTGCTTCATGCTTCTGCACGTGGAAATCCAATTTTCCCAGCACCATTTATTGAATAGACTGTCCTTGCTCCAGGAATTAGTTTTAGATCCTTGATCAAATATAAGTTGGCTGTAGATGTTTGGATTGATTTCTGGTGTTTCAATTCTGTTCCATTGGTCTATCCATCTGTTTCTGTACCAGTACCATGCTGTTTTAATTACAACTGCCCTGTAGTATGTCCTGAAATCTGGTATTGTGATGCCTCCGGCTTTGTTTTTGTTGTACAAGATTGCTTTAGCTATTCGAGGTCTCTTGTGCCTCCATATAAATTTCAGCACCATTTTTTCCAGATCTGAGAAGAAGGTCTTCGGTATCTTGATTGGTATTGCATTGAATCTGTAAATTGCTTTTGGGAGAATGGACATTTTGATGATATTGATTCTTCCAATCCATGAGCATGGAAGATTTTTCCATTTCTTGGTATCCTCTTCTATTTAGGAGAAAGAAGAATTTTATTACTGTCATTGTTCAGCATGGCTAGCACATGGTGAAAATGAGACAAACCAATTTTCGTGCCTGTCATTATTGTTTGTAAAATCTCTACAGACAATGTGCTCCCCAATTTTTTGCACCTTGGGGGAACTGCTCCCACCCTGCCTTAAAAGAAATTATTCATGCTCCTTCTATGCAAAACTATCTATTTTGATGACAGGAGTGCAGCAGCACAAATCTCTACATAGTTTCAAGGTGGGGAAAATGAAACTTAATTCAGAAACTGCATGCATAACAATGGCAGTTGGAAAGGTCACAGCTCAGTGGGCACTCAAGATTCACTCCACACCTTACCTGTTGATAAGAATTCAATGTTTTATTGCCAAGTTTCATTCCAGGACCAGTTGGATAAGCCAGGGCCCTGGTAACAGTTCTTTGATCTCTGCAACTGAGTGGGGCTGGAGCAAGTGCCAGCTCAGAGGGCTCCATCAAGAAGAGTTTGTCACGATCAGATGATGACTGGAAGCCTGTCAAAGCTCTTCCAATCAAACACATATGTTCATGTTCCAAAACTGTGGTTATTTCTGAAGTGAAGGTTAATTTGGGGATGTCTTCCTATCTAAATAATTGAAGAACAAAAGGGATAAATAAGAAACATGCTATGGCAAACCATTTCTTTTGCTACTTTTCCTGGAGTTTCTGATGTGGCCACTTTTGAAAGTCATTCCCAGATTTCCCAAGTTATTATGTGACTACTGTGCTTCAAAAAGCACCTGCTCAGCAGCTTCCTGTGCAAACTTTGATTTTTAATTATTATAACCACCATTTATTGGGCATTAACTATGCTCCAGCACTACACCTATAAAAGTAATGATAATAATTGGTCTTTTCAGTGCAGATTTACAAAGAGATCATTTCCCATTAAACCAAGAACAACACACAGACAGAGAGTAGCTCAAAAGAATTAGTTATAGTCCCAGCTGATAGATGTAATCACACGGAGGTATGTCAGAGTCAGGAAATACCTTCAGGTTGAGAAGATTACAAAGGACAAGGATGACTATAATTGCTCTCCCTAAAGTAGAGAGCATAACTGAATCACGAAATTCAATTCCATGATTTCGGTTCCTGGCTTTGTCTCTGAGTACTAGGGGTCAGCAATGACTATACTCCACTTCCTATTCACAAATTACTGGGAAGCTGGGGAGCAAGGCTTTCAATGGATAAGCACAAACCTCTCCTGACCACACCCCTACTCCCCGGAATACTCTATGACATCACAGACTGGAATAGGACAAGCCCTTGACTTCTCCAGGGAAGAAGAATTTGAGGAAACAACTAGAAGAGCACCCTTTTTAAAAACTAATTTTACTTATTTATTTATTTATTTTTGGAAGGCAGAGGCAGAGAGATCTTCCATTCGCTGGTTTACCCCCCAAATACTCACATGAGCCTGGACTGGGCCAAGCTGAAACCAGGAACTCTGAACTTAATCTGGTTCTCCCATAAGGGTATCTGTGAAATCAGGATGATGGCAACATCCTGCTTGTTTTGAAGATCTGTTATGAAGATTACAGGAGACAATGTGTGTAAAGGTACTTGTGGTAGGTCACACATGCAGTTTATGAAAGGAAAAGTCATTTTTTTAAAGATTCACTTATTTAAAAGTCAGAGAAGGAGAAGGGAAGAGTGATCTTTCATCCACTGGTTCATTCCTCGAATGTACACAACAGCTGGGGCTGAATCAGGCCAAAGCCAGGAGCCAGGAACCCTACTCTTGATATCCCTTGTAGGTTTCAGGGACTCAAGTACTTGGGCCATCATCTGCTACCTCCTGGGAGCCTTACTTAGCAGGAAGCTGAATCAGAAGCAGAGTTGCCAATATTTAAACCAGGCATACTGATATGGGATGTAAGGGTCACAAGCAGTGGCCTTAAATTGCTGCAACACAAAGGCCACCCCAGGAGAGGTCATCATTAATATTATATATTATACCTCCCATTCCAAATGCATGATGATGACCACAGGTATTAAATTTTAAAATTTAAATTCAAAATACAATGGATTATAAAAACTATTCCAGGCAAAACAATCTTCTTGGTTTGTTTTTCCTAAGTTGTCCTATATGAGGAATGGCTTAGTCATTTTGCTGTCATACAATCTGCTTTTGATCTTTCTTTCTTATTCCACTGGGCCAAACACAAAACTGGGGAGCAGTTAGGCAAGTAGGGAAAGGGTGGGTCAGATCCTTGCATTGTTTCAGCTCTGCAGAGGACTCTGAGAATGACGCAAGTTTTACGGTAGAAAGGGTGAGAGTGAGGAGTAAGGGAGGATAGAGAGACTTCCAGCTCTGACAAAATGTCACTGGCCAAGAAACAAACCCTCAACTCTTTAGATTCCAATAAGGCACCAGGTCAGTGCCAGCCTGCTCTGCCATCCACCCAGCCTTTAGCTCGACTATTCTTTGACAAGAGCCCAATTGGGGAGTCCAACTTTGGGCCACAGTTGGTGCATTCTGCTGTAGCCCATGGGCTGGAAGGAAGTATCGACTTCAGAAGAGAGTGTTTACTTAGGTTGTGGCAAGGCTGGCTTTGCACAGAGCAGATATTTGCTTAAGCCTCAAAACTGATTAGATAGATTGGGAAGCAATTTGCTTACCCTGTCAACCACTCAGCCTGTCTCATTGTGTTGGTGTTTGTGTGTCTTGCTGTGTTGTGTTCATTTGTCTGTGTGACTGGAGGGGGGCTAGTTGTAGTGCATGTGTATGGAAGGGGTCTCTCAATAGACTACTTCAAATAGTCTATTTCAAACCATCTGTTTTTAATATAAAATGAACCTTTCGGCTGAAAAAAATAGGCCTTTAGTTATATACTATTTCTCATCCTACAAACCTTCTTTTGAGGCTTTTGATCACATTCACATTTTCTAATTTCCACTTTCACTTTGATATCATAAAAAATTACCTTGCCTGGGAAGATATATTATACAAAGGGAAAGCAAGTCCAGAGATCACTGAGCATTGATTCTCTGTCATTATTTGTCCAATACTATGTGTCCAACACAGACGCCCCAGGAGACAAAGAGGCATGCACATGCCGAGAATGAGACTCTGGTTTCACTCCACCTCTTTGCTCACCAGGAGGAAGAGAGAGTCCACACATACGATGCTCCAAATACATGTCACTCAGCAGTGACATGAGTGACCCCTAGCTGAGCTGGGGGACCACTAAGATCAATGTTATTCTTTAAAGCTTGCTAGAAAGTCTTGTTGAAAGGCTGGGCACCCACAAAGAAGGCGAGCATCCTTGAGGACACGAAGCTGCCCGTGTTCGGGTCCCAGCTCTGCTGTTCGCTGACTGCTGCTCAGCATCAGGCAGGCGTGAGTGCCTCATACGCCCATCTCCTCATTTGTAAAATGAGCATAATGACGGGGTCACTCCATGATGTCATTGTGAGGAGGCACTGATTTAACTCTTGCAAAGCAAGTAAACAGTACTTGGATTAGCGTAAACATGAAATTATTGCTATCTATTACTATTTTTTTTTGAAAATTATGCTACTCCACAATTATGCATTTTTAAAAATGTTCCCTTTCATAATCTCCCTAACCAAAGGGACTAGAATTAAAAGCAGCAGTAATAGAAATAAAAATAGAATTTCTAAAATAAAAATAAAAAATAGAATTTCTACACTCACAGAAACTTCCGAACTCACAGCCACAATCCTAAAACTCTGTGCAGTGGAGGAAATCACAGGAATAGCTTCACTAGAGTCCTGCAAAGGGGCTCTGCACCCTGATTTCCGCACTCTGAGCCCTGATAATGACTTCCATCTTCTTGGCAGGTCCACCAAATCAGGCATCACCACATAGCATCACCTAAAAGTTCTTCAACTCCTGACTTTATGAGCACAATAAAAATTTTGTTAAAAGCAAAACAACCCATTCTATGAGAATTATGTGTACTTTGTATGGGTGGTGTGTATACATGTAGAGTGAATATTTAAAATAAACATAAGGAGGGGGGCATGTGTTTGGCCTACAGGTTAAGAAGCTACGTATCTCCCCTCCTCTCCCCACCCCCATATCTCACATTGGAGTATCTGTGTGTGATATCCAGCTCCAGCTCCTGATTCCAGCTTCCTACTGATGCAGACACTGGGAGGCAGCAGTGATGACCCAAGTAACTGGATTCCTGCCACACACATAGGAAATACATGTTGGATTCCCAGTGCCGGAGGCCTTTTTTAAAAGATTTATTTATTTATTTATTTGAAAGTCAGAGTTACACAGAGAGAGAAGAAGTGGCAGAGAGAGAGAGAGAAGTCTTCCATCCACTGGTTCACTCTCCAGATGGCCACAAGGTCTGGAGCTGTGCCAATCCAAAGCCAGGAGCCAGGAGCTTCTTCAGGGTCTCCCATGCTGGTGCAGGGGCCCAAGGACTTGGGCCATCTTCTACTGCTTTCCCAGACCATAGCAGAGAGCTGGATTGGAAGTGGAGCAGCTGGGACCCAGTGCCAGGCTTTAACTTCCCAGCTTCAGCCACCTGACAATTGAGGGCATTTGGGGAGTAGGCTAATAGATGGGATATCTCTCTCTCTCTCTCTCTCTCTCTCTTTCATTGTCTCTCTCCATCTGTCTTTCTCTGTGTGTCTGTCTCTGCCTCTCAAATAATAAATTAAATATCTTTTTTTCAGAAAATAAACATAAGTAATATACAACTGCTTTTTATTTCAGTTTTATATCTCTTTAGCTCAAAACCAGTAGCAAATGTTTCCCTGGTGTTAAACAGAGCTGCCCTGGCTGTGGTGCCTCCTTGGTGTCTCCAAGTTGTTCACGATGATGCCTCCTGTTGTACACCACCTGCTTCAGGGCCCTTGCTTCCACCCATGCTTCCACCCATGTGTGGTTCTTAGTGTTTGTTGCTTATCAACCCTAGGAGTGGCCACATAATGGTATGCTTCCTCCTCCCCAGCAAGCATTCTCCGTCTGTATCATTGTATTGTTCAGCAAATGCAAGGCCTGGCAGTGGAACCCATTTTTTGGTCAGAAAGAACTACTTCCTAGTTTGGGTGGGAGCTAAAAGTGGATGTCTTGTGCAGGAATATGGGAGCCACACCCCTGGTGCTCTGTGGAGAAACCCTCTGGCCACAGGGGTGCGATGTCACTGTTTAGACAAGGCCTCTCCCTGCACTTTCAGAAGAAGGCCTTTCTTAACGTCTCTGGTCCAGATTCTCTGGGAAGTCCAGGCTTGCTAATTTTAAGGCCCCCAGCCTTGCACTGGGCTTCCTTTCCTCATATTTAGCTAATGTGGGAGGCAGGTTGATGGATTTAACATAGAAAAATATTACTGTACAGACCTTGACTACTTGCCCTGAAAAACATTCAAATTTCAGCTCCACCCTGAGTGTAAGGCCCTCAGCTTAATGGTTGGCTCATGCTCACTTTCTCTTGAAGGATCTGTGTGTGTTCCCACATAAATAACTCCTCAGAGAGCCTGTGTAGCAGAAATGGGAATAAAGTATTAGTTCTGTGCATGTAGGGTAACAAGAAGGCATTTTAAACAATGAACCCATTCTCTAGAAAAATTGTAACCCACAGAATTTGCACAAGAGCTTGGAAAGCTCAGCACCTGCCATCCCTGCTGCCATCCTTGGACTCCAGGAGGTCTGTGGGAATCAGCAGCGGGGACAGGGAGCATTTCCCTCCCCATGCAGAAGGAGAAACCAATCCACCTGCTCTCCCAGGAGAGTCTGTCACTCGTCTCTCATGCAGGGCTGACTCTGCCCAGAAACGAATCAGGAAACAGCTCAAGCAACACTGGATTTGCAGCCCCCGAGAGTTGTGGGGAAAGCACCAGAGCCATCAGCTAACACGAGGTCAGGCCCTCTCTCATCCTTCCCGGGGACTGGGACCCAGGAGAGGGAGCACAGCCATCCCAGCCTGACAGCAAAGGCCTCAGCTATGGTCCTTTCGCTTTCAGGCTATCAACCAATTGTGTTCTTAGGAACCATATGCTCTGTCTCCTGTGTAGAACAAGATGCCACAGGAAGTGGGGCATGCCCCAAATACGTTTACATTAAAATCTCCTTGGTGGCTATCAAACAAACACACATCATTTTGACAACACATAACCAGAGGGAAACCGTGTGGGCCAAGGCTGGTCACTGTTCCAGTGCAGAATACGCGTGTTGTACAGGTGAGTGTGCTGCCTGAGCTCAGGGCCCACAGAGCAAAAAAGGCTGTCAGGAGAAGGCGGGGCTTCAGCTGGGCTGGTTCTGTTTCCCTGCAACTACCGTTCTCTTCAAAGAGCACTTTCTTCTGCTCCACCCCCACTGTAATCCACTAGAATCCGCCTCTCAAATATTGTCTTAGCAACCCGTTTACTGATTAACACTAACAAGCCAAACAGGCCAGCATCAATGCTGCCGCCAGAACTCAGACCTCTGGCTCTGGGCTGCTTTTATAATGTCACAGGGCTTCAAGGCCAGCAGGGACTTTACAGGTCAACCAGTCCAAACTCCCTTCCATTTCTAGGAAGGAGCCATCTGGGCAATAAGTTCTGCAAACTTCTTGGGAGGAAAATCTGTGGCAGTGATTGGCCAGTGGAATCAGCCTTGTGGCTATGAAGGAGCAGAAAATGCTAGGGCACGAAGGACACCTGAACATCTCACTGGTGTACAAAAAGTCACAAGTGTCTCAGAGACTTAGGCCATCATACAGCAAATAGTGTGACAATGGTCTCACAACACAGAGCATCAGGTCAGCCATACTGCAATCTTCACACCTCAACTTCAAAGCTGGTGTGGAGGTTTCGACAGTTTATACCCAACCTAGCTCTAGGTCAACTTCAACTCCTTGAGGAGCTGATCCTCATTCACTGATGCATCTCCAAGCCTCGTACAACAGCTGAGATTCAGTAGATGGTTTAGTGGGGCTCTGTCGGACTGAACTGAATGATACTGAATGCTACAGAATGTGTTGTCATGAATGGGGGAAATACGAAGTGCAGAAAATGTGACCGTGGCTGGAAAGGAATAAAGAGATAAGTAAGGCCCTCCCCTGCCCCCAAACACCTCAGGATCTCTCTGCCCAGAGAGAAATGTATATTCATAAACACAATGATGGTACCAGCATTGTGGCATAGCGAGTAAAGCCACCACCTGCAGTGCCAGCATCCCATGTGGGCACTGGTCATGTCTTGGATGCTCCACTTCAATCCAGCTCCATGCTAATGGCCTGGGAAAGCAGCAAAGGATGGCTCAAGTGGTTGGGTCCCTGAACTCATGTGGGAGACACAGAAGAGGCTCCTGGCTTCAGCCTAGCCCAATCCCAGCTGTTGCAGCCATTTGGGGAGTGAACCAGTACATGGAAGATATCTCTTTCTTTCTCCCTCTCTCTAACTCTGAATTTTAAATAAGTAAAATAAATCTTTTTTAAAAGCAGACAAACAAAAAAAACCCACAGTGATGAATATATCAATTGCATCTAGAAATGGTAGTATAATGACCAACAGATACTAAGACCATAAATGGCAGGCCTTGTGCCAAACTCCTTACATTGAATCCCCACAACAATGTTATGAAGTAGGGGCCGGAGCTGTGGTGCAGTGGGTTAAAGCCCCAGCCTGCAGTGCCAGCATCACATATGGGTGCCAGTTTGAGTCTCGGCTGCATCACTTCCAGTCCAGCTCCCTGCAATGCACTAGGAAAGAAGTGGAAGATGGCCCAAGTCGTTGGACCCCTGCACCCTTGTGGAAGACTCAGAAGCTACTGGTTCCTGACTTCAGATTGGCTCAGTTCTGGCTGTTGTGGTCATTTGGGTAGTGAATCAGTAGATGGAAGACCTCTCTCTCTCTCTCTCTCTCTCTCTCTAACCCTTTCAAATAAGTAAAATAAATCTTTTTTAAAAAATGCTATGAAGGGGGCCAGTGCTGTGGTGCAGTGGGTTAAAGCCCTGGCCCAAAGCACCAGAATCCCATATGGGCACCGGTTCTAATCCTGGCCGCTCCTCTTCTGATCCAGGTCTCTGCTATGGCCTGGGAAAGCAGTAAAAGATGGCCCATGTCTTTGGGCCCCTGCCCCCATGTGGGAGACCCAGAAGAAGCTCCTGGCTCCTGGTTTCGGATCGGTGCAGCTCCAGCTGTTGCGGCCAATTGAGGAGTGAACCAGCAGGTGGAAGACCTCTCTCTCTGTCTCTATCTCTCTCTGTCACTCTGCCTTTCAAATAAATAAAATAAATCTTAAAAAAATGCTATGAAGGAGTCTGTCTTATGATCTCCATCTTGCTGATGAAGAAACTGAGTCTTAGGATACTTTACATTGGGATCCTAAGCATAGAAATGGGATTTTATGTGTGGCAGAGTAGAAATTGGACTGGGTTTCAAATTATGGATAAGATGTTGAGTCAAAATTTAGGTAGAAAGAGAGAGAAGACGTTGCCAGAGGGGTAGGAGAAAGAGCTAGACAGAGTGATGTCACTGCAGCCAAGAGAAGAGGGAGCTTCCATGAGAGAACTGACAGAGCTGCAGTGTTGGCGGAGAGGCAAAGTAGATAAAGGCTGAACTTGCAATTGAATTTGGTGATTAGAATATCATCGTTGACCTTAGCACGGGAAACTGTAAGTGGATTATCTGGGAGGGAAGCCAGATTTCAGTGTCCAGAACAGGAAGGAGAGTCAAAGTACACAAAAGAAGAGCATTTGGGGAGGTAGCCTGAATGAGTGGGAGCGGATTGAGGCGGCTTCCTCACTTACTGGGAGAATCTTGTGCTTGTTCATGGGTTAGGAGGCTGGAGCCAAGCAGTGGGAGAGATGAGGGGTGCAAGCGGCAGAGACGGTAGAGATGGGAGGAAGTAGGGTGGCTTACCTTAGAAAGAAAGAGGAATGAACAAATACACAAAAAGAGCTTGCATTTTGGCAACCAGTCTCTTCCCACATCCTATGCACAGAATTTTTTTTAACAGTCTGTTTTTTAGGTGGTCTTAGGTTCACAGCAAAATAAGCAGAAGATTCAGATATTTCCCATATATTCCCTTTCCTCACACATGCATCGCTCCCCTATCATCAACACCTCTTGCCAGAATGGTACAGTGTTACCATCAATGGCCCTAATGACACATCATTATGGCGCAAAGCACTTCATTTACATTAGAGTTCATTCTAGGTGTTTGTTCAGTCCATGGGTTTCAGCAAATGTATAATGATGTGTATCCACCATTATAGTATCCTACAAAGTAAATTTATTGACCAAAAAACCTGCTGTAAACATATGTCCAAGAAAAAAATTGTTGCATTTTTGCTTTTTTGAAAAAAGTCAAGACAAGAAAACTCATAGTTAGAGGTTATACACTCTGTGTCAAGCTTTGTAGTAGGTCATTTGGTACTTGTCCCATCATTTAACAGTCTCAATGTTTGGTTGGCTACAGAAAGCCGTTTGCCAGCCAGGTGACATCTGCTTTCAGTTCTGTGAGGCTGGAGTTCAAGGAATCCAAGACATTTGTGCTGAAGGGGCCCTGGCCACTGCCATCTGCTCCCTGAAAGTTCTACTATGACAAAAAGAGAATGATTTAATCCTTGGCATTGCCCCGGTGATTTGTCTTCCATTAGGCAACTTCTAATTCAGGCAACTTAATCATAAAACATTATCTTTTGGGGGCCAGTGTTGTGGCACAGTGGGTAAAGCCACCACCTGCAATGCCGGCATCCCATATGGGCGCTGGTTCAAGTCTCAGCTGCTCTACTTCATATCCAGCTCCCTGCTAATGCACCTGGGAAAACAGCAGAGGATGGTCCAAGTACTTGGACCCCTGCACCCATGTGGGAGATCCAGATAAAGCTCCTGGATCCTGGATCTTTGCTTCAAACTTGCCCAGTCCTACCAATGCAGCCATTTGGGGAGCGAGCCAGTGGACAAACCATCTCTCTCTCTCTCTATCTCTCTCTCTCTCTCTAACTCTGCCTTTCAAATAAATGAATAAATTTTTTTAAAAAAATTATCTTTTCTTCATATGTAAGAGAAAATATAGTACTCTCATGATTAACACTTTATTCATTGAGCATTTATTAAGCACCTACTACATGCTAGGCTATGGTGATTTGCTTTTGATGCATAATAATCCACAGTTCCAGGTACTTGAGTAAAAAATCAAGTACAGTGGTGCCATAAAGATGCTCCAAGATGGTAAGAAATCTGCTTACAAGGCTCAGGTGAGGTGTTCACAAGAGAAACACTTGATGGACATTTCATATGTGAGATAGAAATTTGTTGGAGGCTCATAAAATAACACCCCAATGCATGATGCACCTGCCAGCACTTTGATTTAAAGGAAATTGAAAGGCTTTACAAGCGGCCTTGGAATCAAGGTCTCACAGACCTTTCCTTGTTCATCCCTAACACATACACTCTCCTAAGCTCAAGGAGAGGCTTTGTTTTGTTTTGTTTTGTTTTGTTTTGTTTTGTTTTGTTTTGTTTTGTTTCAATCCTTGATCGACCTAAAGACTGGATCCAACAGAAAGGACACCTCCCTTTTGATTCCCTCTTTGGGAATTTATTAACAAAGGAGGATTAAACTCATGCAGGGGAGAAGACTGGAGTGTAACCACACCTAGACTGACTGTCACAAACTATTGTCTGCTCTTCAGTCTATTCTATTTCCAGAGAGAATCATTTACAAATCCTTGTCTGTTCTTTCAGCCTATTCAGTTCCCCTGAAAATCATTTACTACTCCCTCAAAATTGTCTGCATCCTCTATTTCCCTCCCCCCTATGAAGAACACACAAATTTCTGAATCCCCTTGGGTTACTGGGTAATCACCTTCCTTCCTGGGCTGTTTCTATACATGTTGATAAATATTTATGCCTTTTCTCCTGTTAAACTAGCTATTGTCAGTTCATTTCAGTGAACCTTCAGCATAGAAAGTGGAGTATCCGTTGACCCCACAAAAGAAATCAGGATGTTTGAGGAAAAGGAAATAGTAGGTCAATGAAGAGCAATTTTAAATGATAAGGGTAGTTGGAGGAGCTCCCCAGGAAACAGTCTGAATAGAGCACAGGACCAGGTAGGGACCAGCAGCGGATGACACGGAGGAGGCTGGAAATGTCAAAGATGGCAACCATACTGAAGAGTCTAAATTGCATCCTGTCAGCAACAGGGAGCTATAGCTTTAAAGGCAGGGAATTTTGTCATCTAATTTGCTTGTAAAAGGCTTCTCTGATGATCCATGTGCAGAGGGAGGTATAGGGCATGGTGTAGAGAAAAAGGAGGCAGTCACTGAGGGACATGATTAAGGCAAGCCAGGCATGAGCTGGCCAAGTTAAGGAAAGGAAAGCAGGAGAGGAGATGATTTTGAGAGCTATTCTGCTTGACTAATTAGATATGGAGACAGGGAGAGGAAAAAGAAGGTGAGAGTGGCTTCCAGGCTTTGGCCCCTACTGGTAGACACTGGAAGACATAGGAAGAAGAGAGCATGGTCTGAAATAACACTGTAAGGAAGAAAGGTGTGACTCCTTTCCTCACCTACTGTCAGGGTATTGGCTAACACTCATAACAGAAGACACGTTTCAGGGCTGGGGAACGTCCAGCCTGTGCAACCACAGGCAGGACTCAAAATTCAATAAATCTATAGCAGGTTAATTTTTAAATTGATAATTTTGTACAGTCCATAGATATCCAAATGGCCCTTGGCAGAAAAAAGGTCCTGCACCCCTATGTTAGCAGGAGAAAAGCAGGGTGAGCATTGTGCTGCAGTAGTTTAAGCTGCCACTAGGGATGCCCACATCTCATATTGAAGTGCTTGGGTCAAGTCCCAGCTACTCCACGTTTCCAACTCATTTTCCTGCTAATGCATCTGGAAGTAGTAGATAAGGGCCCAAGCACTTGGGTTCCTGCCACTCATGTGAGATACCTGGAAAGAGTTCCTGGCACCTAGTTCCTGGTTTTGGCCTGGCCCAGTCTTGGCTGTTGTGGGCATTTGGGAAGCAAACTAGCAGATGGAAGATTGATATTGCACATTCTTTTTCTTTCTCTCTCTCTCTCCCTCTGTGTGTGTATGTGTGTGTGTGTGTGTGTGTGTGTGTTACTCTGCCTTTCAACTAAGTAATTTTTTTAGAGACAGAGAAAAACATAACAAATCTATTGAATCAAAGTTTTATGTGACATGGAAGACTTCAGACATGAAAACTCAAAGACCCAGAAAAACTATCCATTTTTATGCTTAAATTCAAGAACGAATGGAAAGTCCTATAGAAAAGTAATTGGATTGAGAGGATGTGACCTAATGGTAATAGCTGGAAAAGAGAAACTCAGCAAAACTTCTCTATTGGACCCTTTGCCTCTCCTGTGTATAGGACAAGATCCCTTCTGAATTGGAGGTCCTAGGACTGCTACCAGACAAGGCAGGTCAAAGAATTTCTTTATGGCTAGCTCTTACACAGAAAGGCAGAGAATGGTTAGAGTCAGATTTTTAGGTTTTGTGCCTGGCTTTGGGGGAGAAGGGTTCTGGTTTCTGTGTCCTACCTTGAAGAAGAAGAATTCTAGTTTCTGTGGCCTATGTGACAAAAGAAAGAGGAACAAGAGAAAGAAAGGCAGGAAGCTCTTGTGTCTGGGCCTCGGTCTTTCAGTTCAAAGTGTCCAGGACTTGAAGATGCCATGCTTGGGGATCTCACCTTCTGAGTTCCCAACACTGATGAATTTGTGGTGCCCTGGGACATTCTGCAATGGTTTTTCAGTGGGTGATTCTATTACATTGGTCTGTAGCTCAAAAAGACTGTTCTAGAATGGGAAGTTAATTTGCAAGCTGTCAGCATATGTAATGTTTTAGGGATATGAAAAAGAATAAAGAATTTAATAATGGATCATCCCAGCTGGCAAATAAAAAAAGAAGTAGAAGAAGAACTAATTTCTCTTTAAAAATGAACAATCATTTTCCAATTCTTTTCTTTCCCGACCATCAAAGGAATTAGCCAAGGCTTTGTTTCCAGACCAAACAAAAAGGGAAGTAATAGGCTTTCTACATGGGTGTGATGGGTAATTCATGCCACTCTGAAAAATACAGCTGCAGTTTTGCCCGCAGCTTCCCGTGCCTGTATAAACAGTACGGGCTTCTCTGGAGCTTTTCTCCTTTAGAAAGGTGAACATGGCAATGCCAATGCCTAGGAGCAGAACAGTGTGTTCAGTGTCCGAATTCTTCAGAGGCCAGCGTCCTGGGCAGTGGGTTAAGCTGCCACCTGCAACACCAGCATCCCACATCTGAGTGCCAGCCCAGCGTCCCGGATGCTCCACTTCCCATCAAGCTTCCTGCTAACATGCAGGCCCTGAGCTTGGCCCTCTGCCACCCACGTGGGGTTCCAGGCTTCGGCCTGGCCCAGACTTGTCCTTGCAGTCATCTGGGGAGTGAACCAGTGGGTGGAAGATCTCTCTCCTTCTCTGTCTCATCACTCTTTCAAATAATTGAGTAAATAAATCTTTTTTTAAAAGTCTTCAGATATTAAATGAATGTTTATTTCTACCCTGGACTACTGAGTTAGGAAAGTGTTCAGTACAAGTGGCCAAATACAGTTAGTTGCGACTACTTGTGCATCTGAAGAAGACTGAGCAGGGCAGGGAGGTAGACAATTGCAACACATTTCTCACCAGTATCTCTCCACCTGTTGTTTGTCAGAACTGTTCGCTACTGCAGGAGGAATATTTTGCTACTCCATCAAAAAGAAAAAGAAAAGTAATCTTGTGATCAAGTAAGTGTAGAGAATACCGGACACTAAGTTGCCTCTTAGAGAATCCCAGTGCAGAACATGTGTAACTATGTTTAAATTGGTGTTTCACAAAATCCATTTGTTCAGAGTCTCCAAGAGTTCTCAGTGAGGATTTAGGAAACACCAAATCTGTGTTTCAGGGAACAGTATCTGCAGGGCCTGGGGCCACTGACGCCTCAGAGTGTCACTTCCAGCTGGGATAACTCCATGTTTGTAAAAAGAGACCTGGCATCTTCCCAGTCCCACAGACCTGGGGTCAGGGTCTCAGCTCTGGGGGAATCTCGCTCAATTTAAATTCTGAGTGTGAGTGGTCAAAACAGCTGCCTCCCCTCCCCCAGACCTCCTGGGCTCTGGGAGGGATTCCTATTGAAGAGGAAATCTACCATTTCCTGCCCAAGCACTGGCTGGGCCCACAGGAGGTTTTGCTGAAGCAGGCCTTTGACCTTCTGAATTAGGGGGTCTGGCTTTGGGATTTCTCCAGGGCACAGGAAAAACTCCTTTTAGCAAAGAGTCTTTGTCCTTCAGCGGTGCACCTGTAGGGAGCATCCAAAAGGAACAGATTTTTGCAGCTTTATTTTCTACTCTATTCTTTATATCAGGTCAGTGGAAAGCACTCTGCCTTTCTTTTTTTCTGACAAAATCCAGTTCAGGAAAAGTAAAATTGTTTATGCCTGCATTTTTCTTTTAGACATTATATCCTGTTTTAAATCAGGAAATGCAACAGCTCATCTGCTTCTAACTATTCTCTTTATTTCCTTCTCACGAAAGATTTTCTTTTTAGGTTAAAAGGTCAAACGCTATAAATCTGCATGCACCTGTACTTCCCACGAATACATGCCACCTTTGAACTACCTCTGTGTTAGAGGAGACCTGTGAGGCTGAGGTTTAGAATAAAATGAGAAGGTGGAAGGAACTGGAAAAGGGGTATAAATTGCCATAAAAATTCAGTCGTGATAAACAAATTAACGAATCAGCCATTTCATTGGCTTTGTTAGGAGATTCTTCAAGGTTGGAGAAGTAGGAAAAGACAAACAGAGGGAAAGTGGCATGTCTGGGAGAATCAGAGAATGGGCCTGTGACTGGGCAGGCACATATATCATAGAAGAAGGGTTGACTTTCCATGCTTTTTAAAAAATATTTATTTATAAGGCAGAGGGACATAGAGCTTCTATCCATTAGTTCACTCCCCAAATGGCGACAGACTCCAGGGCTGGGCCAAGTGGCAGTAGGAGCCGGGAATTCAGTGCAGGTCTCCCACCTGCTGCCTCTCAGGGTGTGCATTAGCAGGAAGCTGGAATTGAGAGCAGAGTCAGAATTGGAACCCAGGTACTTTCTATGGGTAAGGGCATCCCAACCACTGCTTAACCATAAGCCAAATGCCTTCCCCTGGCTCTTCATTTTTACTCACAACATATGAAATAGGGTGAAGCATTATCTATTGCATCACTTCTCCCTTATGTACCTAAGAGGCAAGGAATACCTTTCAATCTATGTTCTTGAGTCTTTGACTCGATCCTTCCACTAATGCCTCATCATCCGCCATGTGCTCAGACCCAGATGCTGCCTACCAAGCATGTCCCATCTGCTGGAGACCCCAAGGTTGACTCAAGTTACTGTACTCTGGAAGATCTTTCTCCAGGCACATCCAAGGGCATAAGGTTTATGTTTGTTAGGACTGCTCTCGGCTGCAAGTAGCCAGTGAAGAGGCTTCAACAAGTAGGAGAAAATCCCGAGGGCGCAGATGCTGGTTTCAGTTCAGTACCTGGTGCAGGCTGGAGTCTGTCATTCTTATAACTTCTTTATGGTCCTAAAATGATCACCCCTACTCTAGATATCACATCCACATCCAATCTTTCTTCTTGGGTCTAAGAACAAGAGGAAGGAGATGGCTATAGTGATAGAGAAGTGCTTCCCCGAGGCTCGCAGCAAGCTCTGACATAGAACTCTTTCCCGTGACATGCGCTTTGCCTAGCTTTCAGGGAAGCTGGAAAAGAGGGTACTGACCTTGGAATTAGAGTAGGGAGCTAGTGAGGAAGGCACATTCTGTTCCGTGCTTCACCTGATGGCGTAACCTTGAGCCAATGGCATGCAGTAACTTTGGTCCTCTTTAAATAAAAGCTTCTAAATTAGTTCAATTTTTTTCAATACCACTCATGTCTTCCCCAAACCCTCAAGTTTCTTTGGTTTACATCAAAGTCCTATCTAATTTGCTCCCAAGAGAAAACCTACCACAATAGTAAAGTTGTATATTTCCACAGGGATTTTCCCTAAACTGTTAATGAGTTGTGACTTCCTTATATGTACATGCAGACGAGACTGGTGTACTCCAAGCAGGTAGACAGAATTTGAACCAGATGGTTCAAGGAGAGGAAACTGGATTAGCAGATCATTTCAAACACCTCCATGTGTTGACTGAAATCCATAAGGGGAATGACAAAACGTATACCTTTATTTTCTCAACAAACTGTGCACCATATTGAACATTAAACGTCAAGTTGAGATACGAGTGAAGCAAGCTCTGGTTTTTCCTTTTTTGTCATTAGAATCATGAGCCTTGTTGTACCTCATTAACGTATCTAAGAGAATAATAATTTGTAAAAAGCATGGCTGCTTTCTAAACTCATTCCACTGAAGGACCTAGGGCTAATCCTTTAGCAACAGTATTTGAATAAATCCAAGGTGGCAAGGGTGTGTCTAATTTCCATGAATTTCCTGTAGGGAAAGCAAATGCCATCTTGCCTGATTTTTCCAGTTTAAACAATAAACCATAGGAGCCTCTCATCCCTGCCGTAAGCCAACTGCATTGACACTGGGGCTGATGCAAATTAAGGCATTTCCCAGCACCCAGGTCCCCCTTACCCCCTACCCTAAGTTTAATTAAACCCAAATTTGGTTGAGGAGTAAACTGGTATTTACAAATTAGGAAAAAATCTGGTTCCAGTAATTAAAGGGATTTTCTAAATCTTGTCCTCCGTGTTAGAACACTTGTTTTAATAGTTAATTAAAGACTCCTTAACCATCCTTTGAAAGGAATTTGAAAAAGAAAAGATTAGGGACCTGCCACAAAGATGTTACTGACAACAGGGCCTGAAATTCTTTGTTAGACCCTTTAGGGGCAAGTAGGTCTTTCTTGACCTAAAATACTTTGGGCATATGGGCATTTTTTCTCCTTTTAACAAAAGGAGATAATTATTTGCCCTTGTACTGCTAAGGGTAGCCTTGCAAATTTCACAGCTGTGTCACAAATATAAGCCAGCCTGCAACTCACTCACAGACCACTGCGATTTCAGCTACAGTAGGTTAGAAGCGCAAATGCCCTGATCCTTCGTTTTCAGGTGCTATGGCTGAAGCCAAAGCTGCGTACTCCTTATACGTAGAGAGGTCCCCAGATACAGAGGGCAACATTTCCCGTGGGGATCCCCTGTGCCTCTCATATTCAAAATGAGTTTAAAGGAGGTAGGCTCATCAGCCAACCCACATTTAGCCAGCCCTGTGTTAGGTGGAGAGGATGCGGGTGAACACAACACAGTCCTTACTGCTCAGACTTGAAACTAATCAAGACAGGCACATGTGCAGGTAATGCTAAGACAAGGCAGACAGGCATGGGAGACACGCTGCAGATACAAAGGACAGGGGAACAGGGAACAGAGATACCTCCCAAGGGATGGCTCAAACTGTTCCCTAACAGGTGGGAGAAGCAGATATCTGCAGAAGAGTATTCCCAGAGGAGAGAACAAAGGCACAATGGAGAAAAAACAATGCACATTCAAGAGTCTGCAGATCCCTGAGCAAAGGGCTCCTGGGGAGTGAGACTGGGGGGAGGAGTGGCGGGTGCGGGGGTGGGGGTGGGGTGGGGGGGGTGGGTGGGAGGGTGGGAAGAAAGCCTGATGTCTGCAAGGGCCAGGGACTGGGAGCCAGGGAGCTTCCCCACCTGGCTGAGTTCCTTTCAAGTAAAGGAGTAATTGGGTGGGAGGAGCAGAAAGAGACAAGCAAGAGAACAGAGCAGATGTTAGCGCTGTGGCAGCAGCACTCAGAAGTTAGCTCAAAGACAGAGGTCCCCACAGCCTGGGGGGCCTCGGACACTTACCAGAGGGTATGTTTCCCAAGAAGATTGTTTGAAAAGAATTAATTTCTAGATCCTCAACTTCTTTTTTTTAAAGATTTATTTTATTTATTTGAAAGACAGTTACAGAAAGAGGTAGAGACAGAGAGGCCTTCCTTCCATTGGTTCACTCCCCAGTTGGCTGTAAAGGCCGGAGTTGCACCGATCCGAATCCAGGAGCCAGGAGCTTCTTCCAGCTCTCCCACGTGGGTGCAGGGGCCCAAGGGCGTGGGCCACCTTCTACTGCTTTCCCAGGCCATGGCAGCGAGCTGGATCAGAAGAGCAGCCGGGACTAGAACTGGCACCCATATGGGATGCTGGCACTTCAGGCCAGGGCTTTAACCTGCTGCGCCACAGCGCCGGCCCCAAGATCCTCAACTTCTATATGGCCTTTTGTCCAAAACTGCCTGATAACCGTCATGTTTCTTGAGCCCCTTCTCTACCCTAGATCTTTCCATGATGAACTAATGACTCGGCAAGGCCCTTACCCCCAGGGCTCCCTATCTTTCTCTGTCATCTTGCTTCTTTCCTGAGGATGACACTTGACCTGAGGGGAGAGCTTCTGAATTGGGAATAATCAATGCAGAGTAGATTAATGATATTGATCATTTAATGTTCCTGGAATGGAATGTTTCCTAGAATTTCCAACTTTTCAAAGACCCACAGGGAAGGAGCAGGCACTTGGCTCAGCAGGTGAGAGACCTCTTGGGATGCTTGTATCCCATATAGGGGTGCCTGGGTTCGAGTCTCATTCTGCTTCAATTTCACCTTCGCACTAACAGGCAACCTGGGAGGCAGCAGTGATGGCTCAAGTACTTGGGTTCCTGACACCCATGTGGGAGACAAAGATTGAGTTCTGGATCCTGGATTTGATCTGGCCCAGGCCCACGGCCATATGCATTTGGGGAATGAATTAGGGGATGGAAGATCTCTCTCCCTCCATCTGTCTCCTTCTGTCTGCCTTTCACAAATAAAAATAAATGAACACATAAAAATACTCTCACATTTTTTAAACTCTCACCTTTTAAAAATACACCAATAAAAATTCTAATTGAATGCTAATTCAATAGTATTTCAAAATGGTGTTTAAAATCCACTTAATCAAATCTAGCATAAACATTTCAATTATAGTCAGTTTCATCTTATTTAGTTATAATATTCTTAATATTTTTCTACCTTCTCTTAATGGAGTGAACTTCTTTAAATCCATGACAAAAAATTTCCAATGTGAACTTAAACATTTGCAACACAGGACTTTAACAAATGAGCTTTTTTTTTCTTTTTTTTTTTTTATTTAGTAAATATACATTTCCAAAGTACAGTTTATGGATTACATTGGCTCCCCCCACCCCGATAATTTCCCTCCCACTTGATAACAAATGAGCTTTAAGAATCGCAATTTCTGGGGCTGGCTCTGTGGTGTAACGGGTAAAGCTGCCGCCTGCAGTGCCCGCATCCCATATGGGCACCGGCTGGAGTCCTGGCTTCCACTTCCAATCCAGCTCTCTGCTATGGCCTGGGAAAGCAGTACAAGATGGCCCAAGCCTTGGGCCACTGCACCCACGTGGGAAGACCCGGAGTAAGCTCCTGGCTTTGGATCAGTGCAGCTCCGGCCATTGTGCCCAACTGGGGAGTAAATCAGCGGATGGAAGACCGCTCTCTCTCTCTCTCTCTCTCTCTCTCAGCCTCTCCATCTCTCTCTGTGTAACTCTGACTTTGAGGTAAATAAATAAATCTTTAAAAAAATGGAATATAATTTCTTCAGGACATCAGTATGAACTAGGATTGGGATGGGGTTTTATGGTTAGTAACTGATGCAAGGCAGACCCCTGATCCTTTACTATGCTAATGACCATTAGGAAGCTCAAGAGAGAGATACAGTATTCAGTTTCTCCCAATTTTGACCCAAAAGAAGGATATCACCTAAGGGGTGTTTTACACCTCCTCCTCCACCACCTCCCATAAAATAGAAACTGGATGGGCCAACACCGCGGCTCACTAGGCTAATCCTCCGCCTGCGGTGCCAGCACCCCAGGTTCTAGTCCCGGTTGGGCGCCAGATTCTGTCCCGGTTGCCTCTCTTCCAGACCAGCTCTCTGCTGTGGCCCGGGAGTGCAGTGGAGGATGACCCAAGTGCTTATGGCCCTGCATCCCATGTGAGACCAGGAGAAGCACCTGGCTCCTGGCTCTGGTTCAGTGTGGCATGCCGGCCACAGCAGCCATTGTGGGGGTGAACCAGTGGAAAAGGAATACCTTTCTCTCTGTATCTCTCTCACTGTTCACTCTGCTTGTCCAAAAAAAAAAGAAAGAAAGAGAGAGAGAAAGAGAGAGAGAGAGAGAAAGAGAGAGAGAAAGAGAGAGAGAAAGAAAGAAAAAGAGAAAGAAAGAGAAAGAGAGAAAGAAAGAAAGAGAGAGAGAAAGAAAATAGAAACTGGACAAACACAGTATCTTATCACAAACAGGAGCTTGAATAGTGGTCTTCTGGAGCTTGCTTTTTTTTTTTTTTTTTTTTAGATTTATTTATTGGGGCCGGTGCAGGTGCACTAGGTTAATCCTCCACCTGCAGCACCGCATCCCATATGGGCACCAGTTCTAGTCCCAGTTGCTCCTCTTCCAGTCCAGCTCTCTGCTGTGGCCTTGGGATAGCAGTGGAAGATGGCCCAAGTGCTTGGGCCCTGCACCCACATGAGAGACCAGGAAGAAGCACCTGGCTCCCAGCTCCTGGCTTTGAATCAGCACAGCTCCGGCCATTGCGGCCATTTGGAGAGTGAACCAAATGAGGGAAGACCTTTCTCTCTGTCTCTCTCTCTCACTCTCTGTAACTCTGCCTGTCAAATAAATAAATAAATAAATCTTTTAAAGATTTTAAACAGGCAAAGTTACAGAGAGGCAGTCTTCCATCTGCTGGTTTATTCCCCAGATGGCCACAATGGCCGGAGCTGCGCTGATCGGAAGCCAGGAGCCAGGAGCTTCTTCCGAGTCTCCCATGTAGGTGCAGAGTCCTTGGGTCATCTTCTACTGCTTTCCCAGGCCATAGCAGAGAGCTGAATTGGAAGTGGAGCAGCCGAGACTCGAACCAGCACCCATATGGGATGCCGGCACTGCAGGCAGTGACTTCACTTGCTACGCCACGGTGCTGGCCCCTGGATCCTGCTTTTAATACACTCACACCCACAGTGTGGGCACAACTGGCAACCAAAATGCCTTCCAAGAAAAAGTTCTGGGGCAGTCACCCCAGTGAAACCGGACCACACCTGTGCTTATACAGGAGAGGGAGACAGCTGAAGCAATATGAAGATAACGCCAGACCCTGAAATGTCTATGCATTTACCTTAATACAGTCTTATATGCAAATTAAATAGTAATTATATTACATCATCTGAAAGCTTGCTTCAGTTCTAAATAGCTTCTTGGATGAATACATGTGGTCACTAGCCGTAGACTACTTAGATCATTCCTGATTTGGGCATTATTAGTGGTCTAGTCTTCAAACCACAAAGTGTGGCCAAAGAAGCCAGCCAGTGAACTATGGGAATGGACGAGAAGTTGGAACAAATCCCATAATAAAGAACTTCCTTTATCATCAGTTCATGCCACAGACAGAATCCCCTCTGCATGTGTGGTTCACAGGGTGTATCTTTGCTTACAAGTATGGTCTTGCCCTTCTCGAACAAGAGTCTCAAAGTACATTTAGTTGCCCATAGAATTCCAAACACCTTCAAATTAGTTAATTTTCTGGGAAAGAAAAGATGTATTTTTTCAATTCCAAAATTAATAAAATGTCTTAGTTGGTATCATTATAACAAGATAACCTATTGACTGACTAACTCTTTGACTTCTCAATTGCATATTTGGCTTTTGTGTCTGATGATGACCTATGCCATTGTGAGAAATGGCAAGGCCATCTGGCAAGCACTGCTCGGTTAGATAAGGAAGAATGCTGGCATTCTCAGAGCACTGAGGCTCAGCGTGGAACTGTGGTGAGTGCTGTGAAATGAAAGCTCCTCCGACAGACACTGCTCCCGAGGCAAGCTGCCTATCTCCCTGTCGCATCCAGGCTTTCCCTGCACAACGATGAGTGATTCTGACATAGCCTTCCGCTGCCCTCAGAATCCCCACAGAGCAATGTAAAGAACTTGGATAATTCTCCAACGCGTGGTAGGCAACATATAATTTCAGAAATGAGATGGGAGTCCTTTTGCACAAAGCAATGCAATTGCCTATGCGCTTTCTTTTATTATAGTACATTATTACGTTACTTTATAATTTTCGGCATTACCAAGTCATCTGTTTTGTTTTGACTGAGCGCTCTTCAAGGACATGGATTGTGTATACATTGTCTTCACGTCCCCAATAGCCAGTACAAAGTAGGCAGGCACTCAATAAATATTTGTTAAATGAATGAATTCAAGATTTGAATTTCTATCTTCTCCTGGACATAGCAGTCCGGTAACTCCAAGAGCCATCCTAACAGTAGCTTTCATTGAAATGTATTATAAGCTGTTTGCACAACAGTGTGGCATTTCCAGGTCTTAGAAATTCACTCTGCCCTATAGTCTTTGAAAAATTTCACTAAAATTAATAGCCCATTCAACTTTGAAACAATCCAAGCCATGGGTACATTTTTTTTTCATATTTTGGTATTTAAACTCCCTATTTTCCAGATACTGAAAACTTTATTTCTAATAATGCTACCTGCCATTAAATTTGCATTTCTCCCTTATATATCTTCTCTTCCAGTTTTAGAACACACATCAACACTTTCTGTCTTTACTATCTGATACAAATTTCTTTTGGGGAAAAAAAGCACATTTTTGTTTCTTCTATTTCTTTTCTGTATTTTGTTCCAAAGGCTGTCCTTGACAACCATGTCTTCAGCTGGCCTGCCTTGCACTATCGCTAAAACATTCCTAGAATTGCTCCTTGCTGAGACAGAAACCCATGTGAACACCTTAATCTCTCAACTTGCCTGGACTTCCAATTTTCCATATATGGTCCACATACCTTCCTACTGCCTGAAAGTCTGCAGATGAAAATTCTGCATCTGTTCCACATCCACGATGTGAATCTATCACTTACTTGGTTGTTCTCATCTCCTCTGGCATTTGGGGACCTCTCTAGGCTAATGGCCATCTTCAAATCTGATCTTGATTTCAAGGTATTTCACATGTGGAGACTTGTGTTCTGTTCTGCTTTTCCTCTGGCTCTGCTACTGGCGTGATACGAAGCTGGAGGCAAGGTATTGAACTTGACTCAGGGAGTTTAAAGCAGGGATTTAAAATGCTTGGCATGCATCCCCTTTGGAGTGGAGCTCTAAGGATGAATGAGTCTATAACCATGGTAAAGAGTTTATTATTATGGATCTTTGTGAACAGGACTATAATTTTCCTGTTGATGCTCATGCAGCTCCTACTAATATAATGAAATGCATTAACAGTCATAGAAGCTCAGAAATACTCTATTATCATGGTCCTTAAGAACTATCTGTCCAGTGCTCTCTCCTTTCTCTAAACCCTACTGGATTTTTTAAAGAATGTAGAATTGCCCATCGATTAAGTGTTCTTTTGCCATTTTCTGTGGGCTACCTTTGTTTCTAGTAAGCCCCATGGGCACACAGCCCGTGATATCCCTTGCTCCTTTAGCTCTGCCGTTCCAGCTGAGAACAAGGCACAAAGCAGGTTTGCAAGAATACTTTCTATCTGGGGATATAATTTCATCCTAGAAATTTTATAATCATGATAGATAAAAGATGATTTATCTAGCACTGTGGTGTAGCGGGTTAAGCCACCACCTACAGTGCTGGCATCCCACGTGGGCTTCGGTTCAAGTCCTGAATGCTCCACTTCTGATCCAGCTCCCTGCAAATGCACCAGGGAAAGCAATGGAAAATGACCCAAGTATCTGGATCCCTGCACCCATATGAGAGACCTGGAAGAGGCTCCTGACTCCTGGCTTCAGATTGGCCCAGCTCCAGCTGTTGTGGCCATTTGGGGAGTGAATCAGCAGATGGAAGAACTCTCTCTCCCCCACTCTCTCTCTTTCTCAGTAACTCTGCCTTTCAAATAAATAAATAAATCTTTAAAGATGATCTATGACTTATTTTGAAAAAAAATTTTATTTATTTATTGGAAAGAGTTACAGAGAGAGAGAAAGAGAGAGATCCTTTTCCTGCTGGTTCACTCCCCAGATGGTCACAACAGCCAGGGTTGAGCCAGGAGCTTCATCCAGGTCTCCCATAAGGGTAGGTAGCATCTTTTATTACTTTTCCCAGGCCGTTAGCAGAGAGCTGGATTGGAAATGGAGCAGCCAGGACCCTAACTGGTACCCATATGGGATGCTGGCTTCACAGGCAGCAGCTTTTCCTGCTATGCCACAATACCGCCCTGTCAAAACCCTTTTTTTTTTTTTTTTTAACAGGTAGAGTTATAGACAGTGAAAAAGAGAGACAGAGAGAAAGGTCTTCCTTCCGTTGGTTCACTCCCCAAATGGCCGCCACAGCCAGCGCTGCGCCGATCCGAAGTCAGGAGCCAGGTGCCTCTTCCTGGTCTCCCATATGCGTGCAGGGGCCCAAGCACTTGGGCCATCCTCCACTGCCCTCCCAGGCCACAGCAGAGAGCTGGACTGGAAGAGGAGCAAGCAGGACTAGAACCCAACGCCCATATTGGATGGCGGCACCGCAGGCGGAGGATTAACCAAGTGAGTCACGGCACCGGCCAAAACCTTTTGGAATATCACTGGAAAAGAAATTGCTCCAAAGGGCCAGCATTGTGGTAGAGCAGGCTAAGCCACTGCCTGTGATGCCAGTATCCCATATCATAGTCATGGTTCGAGCCTTGGCTCCAATGCTTCTGATCCAATTTTCCACTAATGAGTCTGGGAAAGCAGCAGAAGATGACCCAAGAACTTGGAACCCTGCTACCCATGTGGCAGATCCAGATCCAGGCTCCTGGTTCGACCTGGCCTGACCCTGGCCATTGTGGCTATCTGGGCAGCGAACCAGCAGATGGAAGTGCTCTCTCTCTCTCTTTCTCAGCTGGACATCTCAGCACATTTCTATATTCTCGTCTGCTGCTCTCAGCCGTTGCTGTACAGCAGGCACAGGCCTCTTTTCAATGCACCCACCTTTCCTGGGCACATTCCTCTCCTGACTGCACCCTCATTTCTGTAGGTCAAGTACTGAAAATGCCACATTTGTCAGAGACCATTCACTCAACAGACGCAATGACCCCACCCCCACCCACCCTGCTGTCCCCGCTTGGTGGTCCTCATTCCTGCCTTCTCTGATACTGAAGGGAGGAAGTTCACCTTTATCAAGTACCTGCTAGGGGCCAGGGACTTTACGTGTGTGCTTCTAAGTCTCTCCCTCTCTTCCGTCCTCTTTGCTAGAGGGAGCTTTGGAGAGAGAAGACGCTGGGAATGTGTGGCAGCCAGTCTGGCAGATGGAATCTTTTGCCAGGTTTTCATGGTATAATTAGTACCCCACTTCAAGTGACGATGGCACCGAATGCAGGTAGGCACAGATGAGCACAAGTGACCAGGGAGCAGAGTGGAGCCAGCTCCAGTTTGGGTACGGGAAGGCAGCTCTGCAGACGGGGTTTGGTGCAGCTGTTGAGTCCATGCTTGGGATGCCTGCATCCCATCCTGGAGTGTCTGGTTCAAATGCTGACCCTGCTTCTGATTCCAGCCGCACCCTGTGAGGCGGCAGGTGCTGGTTTAAGTGCTTGGGTCCCTGCCACCCACATGGAAGACCTGGATTGAGTTAAGGCTCCTGGTTTTGACCTGGCCCAGCACTGCCTGTTGTAGGCATTTGGGGAGGGAAGCACATTTTTGTCTCTGTCTCCGTCTCTGTTTCTCTGTCTTTCTAGCTTTCCAATAAAATGAAAATGAATAAATAACAATTTAAAGGAAAAAAAGTGTTAGTAGCTCTGAAATTCAAATCCCTTTCCTCAAAGTCCCCGTAACACCATTTCACATGGAGTAATACAAATTTGGTTCTCCCTTCTCCTACTCTTCCTCTTCCCATCTCACCTTTAAAATTCATCTTGGCTCCTTTGTTATGCTTACAGGACCCACTGTTTACCCTCTCTGCCCGAAAGTCATTACAGAAGGGCTGCCTCAGCTTTTAAAAAGCATTTTCTGCAGTTTCTTTCATTCGAAGAATGCAGGGTAGTTTTAATGAAAGGCACTTAATAAAATAATAAATGGTACCTTAAAACCATTCAGCAGAGGACTTCCTGACAAGTACTGGAAGTGCCAACTGGCCCATGAGCTAATTATCCTGTAAATTTCCTTTTCTTCCCCAGTGTGGAGGTGAGACCTAATTTGAAAGATTAAAATCTTTGTGTGATTACAGTATATGGTAATTGTTAAGCTCTGTAGTTACATGTTCAATAGTTCCTAACTAAGTGCAAAGAATTACAAGATGATTTGTGCCTGTAAGATAAATTCCAAGAATTTCACTGTCACAAAAGTTAAGGAAGCAGAGGCGGGGAACTGGCAGAGTAGCAGATGTGCTAAGTGCTGTAGTTTATCCGGAAGAGGGATCTAAAGTGGCACACCAGGGCCAAGGCCCAGGATGTCTTTCTGAGCATTTCTTAGGTGTGCTAACCTGCTCGCGTGGATACAGTTATCTACGGGGTTTTAAGATTCTTCAGGAATAGCCCAAAAGGTCTTTTCCAATTGGAGAGGAACCCACCAAAGTATATTTTCATCATTTTCAAGCCCAAAAAACTAGGTCTGACCTTGAACTCAGTGCTAGAAAAATGACCTGAGATCACACACACGTGTGTTTATAGAATAAAAACAAAAAACATTTCTAGAGAAGGAAAGAAAATAATAAGGCTGTTATATTTCCAATTCCACCACTGTTTGGTTCTCTGCCAACAGTTCTTTCTCTACCTTAGTAATCACACCGGAAAATTCATTCACTAGACAAATATTTATTCAGCACCCAGTGCATACCAGCTTCTGTTCTCAGTTTTAGGAACATGATGATAAGATAGATAAGGTCTCTGCTGTCCCGGAGCTTGGGGTCTAGGGGGTGGGGAGGAAGATTTAAAAATAATTGCTAGTTAGAGCCCTGGGCAGGAGAAGCACTAGGTGTCAGGGGAGTGGGAGAGGATTTTCTAGGTTAGGAGTCCAGGAAAGCATCAATGAGGAAGTGATGCTTGGCTGGAGCCCTTAAGAATAAGTAGGAATTATTAGAAGAAGGGATGGAGGGCCATGCCAGTCTTTTCTCTAAAGAAGAAATTCAAAAGGAGTTTCCAAAATGATTATATTTTAATGCCTTTTCCCTCCAAACCCTAAGGATCCTCAGCACAATTTGTGTCTTGTAGCTAAAATGTCTTTTTCTAGCTGTAATTTCTGATGTCACAGAGAGATGCAGGCATGGTTTTAAGAAAACAGGAAATCTCAAGTTCAATAAAACTGAGCCTATCTGTAAACAGACAATAATGGGTCAGCAGAAATGAAGGCTGGGACTGGTAGAGAGCCACTTGTTCCAGCGCCCAGGTCCCAGGCCTGGCTTCTCTTACTGATGTTTGGTAAACAGAACCTTTTCAGACAACCAAAAAGAATGCAAAGTGATGAACACAATTAGATAATTGCCAATTATGTTTTACTGTAATGACTCCATTTAAATAGACTTGATGTCTAGAATTTTTAGAAAATTCACCCATTTCCTTTAATTGGTAGGGCTTCCCAGCTGACAACAGGACCCTCACCATTCATTTATTTTTGTCTTTGCTATTAGGAATGATTCTCTATTTATATATTTATAATTTCATAATATTATAGTTTTACAAATTATAATTTATGTAATTTTAGAAGTTGGCTTTGTATTTTTAAGAAAATTAGAAAAGTAAAAAAAGGAAATATACATTCTGTAGCTCCATCATCATCCAAATAAAATCATAGTTGATATTTGGCTATATTTCTTTTCAACTTTTTTGCTATACATTATTGTTGGATTTGTTTTTTCCCCTTCTTTTTAATATAACTGATTAGATACTCCACATATAACCCTGAGTGCTGTTTTACATTTATTTAGCATTGTGTCATAAACATTTTCCCTGCTGTGACATAGCTTTTGGAACATTATATTGTATGGCTGTGCGACATGCCACTGTTTCTCTCTCCAGTCCGTGCCTTGTTTACAGTTCCTATTAGGATTCCTCTTCTTTTCATTTATTTACCTTTTTTCATTTGAGAGGAAGAGACACAGAGAGAAAGCAAGACACAGAGAGAGACAACAAAATGAGATAAAATTTAACTTACTCTTTTGTTTTAGTCACCAGTTCAGTAAAACATTCAGATAAATTATAGGTGTCAAATATTCTTGTTCATAGAATAGGAAATTGAAACTTAATTGTAAAAAAATTAAGTAATGAGATCTTTTTGTTTAATTACTTTTATGATTCATTTATTTATTTGAAAGTCAGAGCTACAGAGATAGAGGGAGAGACAAAGAGAGAGAGGGAGAGAGAGAGAGCTCTTCCATCTTTATGTTTACTCCCCAGATGGCTGCAACAGCCAGGGCTGAGCCAGGCCAAAGCCAGGAGCCAGGAGCTTTCTCTGGGCTGGATGGGAAGTGGTGTAGCCAGGACATGAATCAGTGCCCATATGGAATGCTGGTGTCACATGCAGTGGCTTTACCTGATATGCCACAACGCCCAACCCAAGATCTTTTTATTTTAAACAAAAGAAACTTGTAGTTTATTTAAAACAAAACAAAACAAAACAAAACAAAAACAGCTGCTTGGAAGATCACACCTTGATTTCACTGAGAGTATTTTTTAAAAATCGTCATCTGGGGGCAGGCACTGTGGCACAGCACATACAGTGCCACTTGGGACACCAGTATTGCCCCCATATCAGAGTGCCAGTGCCAGTCCCAGCTCCATCAATCCAGCTCCTGCGAATGCATTCTGGGAGGTAGAAAACAATGGCTCAAGCACTTAGGACTTTGCCAGCAACATGGGAGACCCAGATGGAGTTCTTTTTTTTTTTTTTTTTTTTCCAAAAGATTTATTTATTTATTTATTTGAAAAGCAGAGTTACAGAGAGGCAGAGGCAAAGGTAGAGAGAGAGAGAGAGAGAGAGGTCTTCCATCCACTGGTTCACTCCCCAAATGGCTGTAACAGCTGGAGCTGGGCCAATCTGAAGCCAGGAGCCAGGAGCCTCTTCTACATATCCCACGTGGGTGCAGGGCCCCTAGGACTTGGGCCGTCCTCTACTGCTTTCCCAGACCATAAAAGAGAGCTGGATCAGAAGTGGTGCAGCTGGGAGTTGAACTGGCACCCATATGGGATGCCAGCACTGCAGGCAGCAGCTTTACCTGCTACACCACAGTGCCAGCCCCATGACCCAGATGGAGTTCCAAGATCTTGGCCTTCCTAGCTTTGACTGGCCTAAAACTGGCTATTGTGGGCATTTGGGAAGTGAACCAGCATTTGGAAGATCGATCTGTTTCTCTCTCCTTCTCTTGCTAGCATTCTGCCTTTCAAGTGGATGAAAAATAAATCTTTGGAGTTGCCTTCAGAATTCATTTCTGTGGCTCCCTTCATTTTTACCCATTTTTATCCAGGTTGGTTATTATTTTTATTTACTTATTTTGATTCTTTTTATCTTTGGAAAGTGCCAATGGCAAAGTTTCTCTCAAGGACTGAAGGATAACCATAATATAACTGTTCATATTAGTTCATGGAATCAGTTTATTATTACTACTATGGAATATGTGAGACAAGTTAACCTTATAAAGGAAAAATGCTTATGTAGCTCAGAGTTGTGCAGGTTCATGTACAAGATCAGGCCATCCCATTGGCTTTGTGCCCAGTGGGGGAGGCAGAAGTCATGGTGGAGCCCTTCCTGTGATGAACCAGGAAGCAGAGAGGGGGTGACTAGGCCCCACTTGGGACCCTTTATTGAGCACTGCCTTCTGAGGCACACCTGCAGTGGCTAAGGAATTCCCACTAATCTCCTGAACACTGTACCTGGGCCGTATCCCCACCTTCTCAGTGCCATTAATTTATGACCTTGGGGTCGACATGTTTGCTTGGTTTTGGGAGTCAGATCATGTTCAAACCACAGCAGTCCATATTCCCATGAATCTAAAAGGAAAGTTCAGAAGTGGTTTTGGAATTAATGCTATTGTCCCTTGGTATCTGAAGAAGATTTGGTACCTGACATAGACAACAAAATCTGCAGAATCCCAAGTCCCTTATAAAAATGGCACAGTATTCACATACATCCTTTGCACATCTTCCCAAATACTTTAAATCCTCTCCAGATTACAAATAATGCCTTATACAATATAAATGTTATATATATATATTTATATAAATAGTTTAGGAAATAACATATAAATAGTTTAGGAAATAGTATTAGGGAGTAACGACAAGGAAAAAAAGTCTGCGTGTTCAGTACATCTCCAGTTATTTATTTGAAAGTCACACAGACCAAATGAGAAGGACAGAGACAATCGGTGAGAGAGCGAGCATTTCCAACCACTGGTTCACTCTCCAAATGCTTGCAACTTCCAGTACTGGGGCAGGCTGAAGCCTGGAGGACAAAAGTTCATCTGTGTCTCACATGTGAATGGCAAGGACCCAAACACTTGAGCCGTAACCTACTACCTCCTCGGCTGTACATTAGCAAGAAGTTGGAATAGAAAATGGAGCTGGGACTCAAACCCAAGCACTTATATGGGATGCAGATATCCATCCCAAGTTGCATCTTATCTACTGCACCAAATGCCTTCCCCTGAATACAGATTTTAAATTCTGAGTATTTTTGACCCACAGGTGGTTGAATGTGCAGACACTGAACCCAAGGTTATGGAGGGCTGACTGTATAAGGCATCTGAAGGTGCTGACTTTGGAGTTCACCTTTATGAACAGGTGTGAATAACTTGTACCCTGAAATGCAAGGGCCCTGATCCTTGAATGTGAATTTGAAAAATACATTTTCAGTATTTACTTAAGCTTCAAATACTCAGATTTGCTTCTCAGAATGGTTGCTTAAAATCAAGAGTAAATTAAATTAGTAAGGCAGCACCAAGTCAAGTTTAACAAGGTTTTGTTACATGATCTGCTTGCACATAATTTTGGTCATCACTTTTTTGATGCAACTTGGGCCAGTGAAGTCTACAAAGGGATAACACCAGTCTGGGTGTGGAAGGGATACCTTTGTCAATTATATTTGTTCAAAATTCCCTAAGATGCTCATTCTCTGAAGTAGAATCAACAATGAGATTGGTTATTTATTTCAAAAATACTCTTGGGCATCTCAGCAACAATGAACTAATAGCCATCTCTTTAGCACTAACTCTTCTGACAGCAACTTACTCTAAAGGCTCCAGTAGTGTTTCTCAGAATCCTTTAATTCATTATGCGGACTGACCTCTGATTTGTGTGAGCAGTTTTGCCTGCATAAGCAATTTAAGACTGAATCCTACCCCCTGAATTAGCATACAACATTCAGTGTAGAATAATTCACAGTAGAGGCTTTCTTTGTCAGTTTTTGAAATGGCATTGCTATGGTCTTGTATTTCACATCAGTTTAGAAATCTTTCCCCATGTCTAATTCCATTCCCTAGGTCTTTGGCCTGGCATTCATCACCATTCCTGTCAGGTGAGTTACTTCTGCTGTACTTGCTGGAGTCCTCTGTGTTTGGGGTAGGGGAAAATATTATACAGATCTGCCCCACTAATATGGCTCAAATCAAGTTTATGAGAAACTAATCCTCTCCCCTCTTATTATATTTAAGCATGCAAGACAGGTTGATTTTCCCTAGGAGTCCTTCTTCTGAAATTTGGCCACATGTGATTCATTTACCTGTATGCCATTCAGGTATGCAGAGTTAGATACATCCATCTCTTTAACATTGCTCTTCTGAATGCAAACTACTTGGCAAAGGTAAGCAGAGAAGGCCTTGCCCCAACAAGAAAGAGTGCAGATTCAGTGGACAGTAAAGACCCTGCAAGGTAAATGGCTTCTCCCAGCTTCAACACCAAGACAGTCAAATCCTTCAAAAAGGATTTGCATCTTGCTTCCAAAACCAATGTCAAAAAGTATAAATGCTAGAACAGGAAATATCACACAATAAAAAAGCAATGAGAAGAATCCACGAGCAGTGTGTGGAGCTTATGTGAAGAATGACCTTAATTTCATGTGTAAGATCCCAGCAGGAGCTGAAATAGAAAACAAAGGGAAAGAAGAATCAGGAAATACTGAATCCAAATTTGAATGGCAGAACAGAGAGCCCTACAGGAAAAATATGCCAAAGATGAGATGAATATCCGAGATCAGCCTCTTCATATTCATGTCATAATGGGGTCATGTCAGTGCGGATCGAGAATGTTCTTTGTTGCATCTTTCTGGATTCAGTGCAAGTTCAGTTTCCACGGATGGCTCAGAGTCAGTGATGTACCAGCCCTCAGAGCTGGTAGTGGAGATGAGAATCAGTAGGTTTGTGCTGAAATGAAACGTGTTGGGGAGAAAGCTGACAATAAAGCATCCATCACAACAGTGGGTTGAAAGTGTTGGGGAAGAAAAGCAAGATAATGAATTTTTAAAGTTACTAACAGCCAAACAAAAACAGAAACTTCCTAGAAAATCAGACAACTTGAGAAGAAAAAAAATGAAGAACAACGAAGACAGAAAAACGCAAAAGCTTTGTTAGAGCAGAAGTAAACACATAAAGCATAAAAACTCCTCATCCTCCTCTCTTTTCTCTCTTCCTCTTCTGTTTTCAGAGACATCAGAAAGCAGCAGTGAGGGTGAGAGTGACAACAAAGGAAAAGTACAGAAAGGAGAAGAGAAACAAGTGGTTAGGGAATAACATCAGTAAGTCTGAAAAGGGGAAATCTAAGAAAACATCATTTTTAGGTGTTTATTTTCAACTACTTGAAAGGCAGAGCAATAGAGTTAAAGCCAGAGATGAAGGTCTCTGGTTCATGCCTCACATGCCCAGAATTCCATCCAGGTTTCCCACATAGGTTGCAAGCACTCAAGTACTTATGCCCTCTTTCACTGCTTTCCCAGAAACATTAGCAGGAAGCTGGATTGGAAGCAGAGCAGCTGGAACTTGAACCAGTGCTCTGATAGAGGGTGCTGGCACTATAGGCAGCAGCTTAACCCACTGTACCGTAATGCCTGCCCCATAAAGAGAAAATATCATGAAGAACTTTCTTGCGGTCACAGTGATAGGGAAAGGAATTGAAAGCCTAGGTTTTTAAAACAAGAGAGTTCAGGAGAGAACAGAAAATGGAGCCATTCTGATTTGGAAAAAAATTCCAGAAGCTTTAACTATACCCCAGAGAAGAGAGATCTGAAAGGAATGAGGGGAGCAGCAGAGGTCATAGCAGAGAAGAGGAGAAGAAGCCAAGCAGAAGTCCTGGTTGTTAAAAGCAAAGGAAGAAGGGCCGGCGCCGTGGCTCACTAGACTAATCCTCCGCCTGCGGCACCGGCACCCCGGGTTCTAGTGTAGGACCCCAAAAGCGGTGTCCTCTTGTGACGACCCCAGAAACACAGACTCCGGACCAAACGATGCAATAGAACAGGAGGTAATTTATTTCATTTGTACAAATGGGCCCCCTACTGCTGCAAGCAGCAAGCAAGTGAGAGGAGCCCGGAGCAGCTATCTTCTACAGCTTTTATAAGGCAAAACCACAGAATTAACATATTAAAGACTGGCATAAGTTCATTGGATAATTTTCAGTAGCGGGCCTTTTATGGCAGTCTGAAGTGCTAATGTTGGTGGAAAAGTACCAGGTCAAAGGGATACATTAGGGGAGGGGGTTTCTAGGAGACAGGAGTAGGTTGCTACATGCCTTGTAACTTTCTTAGTTAACCTTGAGCAAGAGGAAGGAAGGGGGGCTTATCTACAAGGCAGGTGTTCTGCGTATCTCCGGTCAGTAGCTGACTGCTTTCTCTGTGAACCGGTTTACTCCCCATTTTCCAAGGCCATCTCTGGAACAGTTTGTCTCAAGAGCCCCATTTTTTTCTTTATGGTGGCTCTTGGCTCCTTTCACTAGTTCCGGTTGGGGCGCCAGATTCTGTCCTGGTTGCTCCTCTTCCAGGCCAGCTCTCTGCTGTGGCCCGGGAGGGCAGTGGAGGATGGGACAGGTACTTATGGCCCTGCACCCACATGGGAGACCAGGAGGAAGCACCTGGCTCCTGGCTTCGGATCAGCGCAGCACCGGCTGTAGCGGCCATTTTGGGGGTGAACCAACAAAAGGAAGACCTTTCTCTCTGTCTCTCTCTAACTCTGCCTGTCTCAAAAAAAAAAAAAAAAAAAAAAGGCAAAGGAAGATAAGAAAATGGGAAGAGCAGAAAAGAAGAAATGACATCAGAAACCATGACACAAATACATGCAGAGGAGAAAAAACACAGCTCTCAGAAAATAAGCATACCAAGGTGACTAAAAGGGAATGAAGCAGAAGTGGAGAGAGAATAAAGGGAGACTGGGTGAGGGCACTTTGCAAAGTTTATGTGAAAACAACAGTTAAAGTTGGTGCAAATAGAGTTTTTTCAAAATGTACATTTTTGCAACCCATGTTGTGGCACAGCAGGTTGAGGCCCTGCCCTGCAGTGCCAGCATCCTGTGTGAGTGCTGATTCTACTCCTTGCTGCTCCACTTCCAATCCAGGTCCCTGCTGATGTGCCTAGGAAAGCAGTGGTAGATGACTCAAGTGCTTGGACCTTTGCACCCATGTGGGAGACCCAGATGAAGCTCCTGGCTCCTGGCTTCAGCTTGGCCCAGCACTGGCTGTTGTGGTTATTTGTGGAGTGAATCAGCAGATGTTAAGACTTCTCTCTCTCTCTCTCTCTCTCTCTCTCTCTGTGTGTGTGTGTGTGTGTGTGTCTCTCCCAATCTGTAAGTCTGCCTTTCAAATGAATTAATCTTTTTTTAAAAAGTACACATTTTCCACGATTATTTTGAATACTTCATACATGCATGGATTTCAAAATTTTTTCACCAACATAGCTCTCTTTTAAACTTTATTTGAAAGGCAAAGTTACAGAGAGAGTCACAGAAAGAGAGAACACAGAGCTTCCATCCACTAGTTTACTCCCCAAATGGTCACAATGGCTGCAACTTGGCCAGGCTGAAGCCAGGAGCCAGGACCTTCTTCTGGGTCTCCCACATAGGTGCAGTGACCCAGGGACTTGGGCCATCTTCTGCTGCTTTGTCAGGCACATTAGCAGGAAGCTGGATAGGAAGTGAAGCAGCCAGGACTCGAACCAGTGCCTATTTGGGATGCTGGCATCACAGGCAGTGGCTTTGCCCACTATGCCATGACACTGGCCTCCAAAATAACCTTTAATCTGATTTGTGAAGCACCCTCATATGCAACATTACCTGGAAAAACAATATCTTCACTTTCCTATTGAATGCCTATACCGAAGATCTTTATAGTAGTAATAACAGCAATTAAAGCTCAGTTTATAAACAAAAGCAAGTGCAAGTGTTCCACGAGCAGCAACAGGAGGAATCTGCAGCTCTAGTCACTTGGCCTGTGTCTCTCTGGAAGCGATGTGGCAGAGTCCTCTTCTCCCGGGTTCTTCAGGACAGCCCAGCTCCCTGCTACGGCTCCTCCTGTTGCAGCTCTCTCCCCTCTTCCAGGGTGCAGCTTCTCCTCTCTGCTGGGTTTCTCCATTGCTGCTGCCTCCTGGGTTACAGTTTCTCTTCTCTGCAGGATTCTGTGTCTCATGGCCATGAATGAAGCACGTGGATGAGGGAGTGGTGAACAACAGGTAGAGCCTACCCCAAACAACCCCAGGGGGCTGCCTGCCCTGAAGGGCTTCCTGGCTTAGATTTTAATGCTTTTCTAAAGCAGGAAGTTCTACCTGATTGGTTGAGGTATATGCTAATTAGATGTTCTACATGAACCAATCAAGGGACTGACATTGGAGTAGCCTGTTTTCCACAGAAGTCTGCAGAGGACTCAATCAGAGCTGTTTTCCAGATCCAACAGTATTTTAAGAATACATTGTATATATAGTTCTCCAGTCTCCTGTCTCTCCCTTCCTCAGGGCTCCTGGAGAGTCACATCACATGTTTTTTCTTTCTTGTGTTTTCTCATTCCTTTCTGGGCCCCCCTGTAGTACCTATCAGAAAGAGGTCAAGATGTGCACAGTCCTACACAGATGCTATTCAATCAGTGAATCATCAATAAATCAGAATGTGGGGGCCCACACTGTGATGCAATGGGTTAGGCTGCTGCCTGCCAACTCCAGCATCCCACATCAGAACACTGCTTCCAGTCTTGGGTGCTCCACTTCCGATCCAGCTCCCTGATGGGCCTGGGAAAGCAGTGGAGGATGGCCCAAGCCCTTGGACTGGCTGCACCCACATGAGACCCAGAAGCCTCCTGGCTCCTGGCTTCAGATTGGCCCAGCCCTGGCTATTGTGGACATTTGGGGAGTGAACCAGTGGATGAAAGATCTCTCTGTCTCTTCCACTCTCTAACTCTGCCCTTCAAGTGAATAAGTAAATATTTTTAAAAAAAATAGAGTAGGGTATCCAGGTGTCCCTTTGGTCTTGACCATGTGGCAGGTGGATGAACCAAGAGTGTAGGACTTAGGCAAGAGCCAGGCACAGGAACACAGGAAAAGAATCTGAAACAGATTACTTGCTTGAGTTGTTTTTCAGGGGATGTTCTAGGAAAGTTTATCTTGCAACATTGCGCTCAGAGGGGCCAGACAACCACGAATAAGAAAAGCTGCAAAACAACAGTCTGAGTCTGACACATATACATAAAGACCATACCGCAAGCTCTCCTCCTTTTCTACATCCCCCCTGCACTGCCCTAACCCTTGCTAGAAATGTACTAGCAAACTGCTTTTTGATGGAGGCGTTTCTTTAGGGAACGTCCTATCGTCGGCTGCACTTGTCACAAGTAAATATACCTTTTCTCTGAGCAACTGCTGCTTAAGGCTGATTATTTGGCAACACTGCAAGCAAAGAAATAATTTTGTCTAGAAAATGACTTAGGCTGCAAGCAAGGGATTGACTAACTCAGTTCTCGAAAGAAGGAGTATTATGGAAGTCTGGAAACTTGTAGGAATCTTTGTGACCTAAAGCAGTAAATAACCTGCAAAGTGTGGTATGTGGTACCCACGACAGATGATTTTCCCACACTTCACCCAAATTTCAAATATCCAGACATTTATGCCAGTCAAAACCTGATACAATGTTCTGAGCCTAATAACTCCATTGAACACATAAACACAAAAGGTTTTTCCACAGCTTACATAAACAAGAACATTTTCAAGACTGCAACTACTGTGTGTAAACACTTTGTGTGAGAGTCTTGAATCCACACAGGTCAGAGACATCTCCTCAACTCTTTCCTGGCATCATGAAAACAAAAACAGAAGTGCCGTGCACCCGGAGAGCCTCATCGTTTCCATAATTTGTCCCAGCCGCAAATCAGGGAAACACCTTGTGCCTGCTGGTTCCTATCACTGCCCCAGTCATGAATCAGGCAGCCCCGTAGACTCCTGTGTCAGGGACACCCTGTCTCACAGTATCTGCTATCCTCTCCAGCTGCCCCAGCCCGCATCCTACAACCCCTCTGTGGGCTGCTCCAACTCATCTCCCACCTATCTCCCTCCTCCCTTGACACAAGTTCCCTATAAAGCCCCAGCATTACACATGAGCCCTGAGTTCGTCTCCCTTTGAGACTGCTCCCAGCAGTTCTTCGCCCTAATAAAACTCTGCTCAGTGTGGTCTTGGTTGTCGTTCTGGGTGGTGGTTGAAAACGGTAACACTTTGCTTTGTCCGCAATTTTACCAAGAACTGATTGCACTTTAAGTGAATCTCCCCTGACAATAATCTGCCCTGACAATGTAGCAATCTGTGTATGTATCTGTCGCATTCATGGATACATGCAAATATACCAACCTAGACTGTATTTCAAAATGTCAAACATAAGGAGAAAGCACTGATAATACTCAATTCTCTTAAGCTCAAACTAATTCATTATACTTACAAGTATGAGAGTATTTCATAATATCTATTAGTTTAGTCATGCCAAAAATACACATGCTTTTATTAGAAATTACTTTCCTTTTCCGCTTCTATTACAATCTATGCCACACCCGACGTGATCCACCCAGATCCTTGTCTCAGGATTGGCCCTGCTGCTGGGAGTGCTGACCGCAGACAGTCTGCAGCTGTGGCCACCACCCCTCCCCAACATCAGTCTGATCTCAAGAGGCCTGCCTCTCCCAAGGTCCTGCCACGACCCTGCCCCCCCCCTCCCCCAGGAGCAGCCTTCACCCACAGATGATGCCCTGGGGAATAATAAGGTTCCAATTAGACATGATTCTGTGAGCCCTCCCTGCTGCAGAGCTCACTATGGGATCTCCAGAGTGGTTTGTGCAGCTGTGTGGCCGCACAGCCCAGCTTTGCCCTGCCCCTCCTGCTTCCTTCTCCCTTCCGCAGGCAGGCACTGATCCTTATAGCACGTCCCCTAAAGCCATCACAGGTTCTGCTTCCTAGGGAAACTGACTTGTGCCACATTAAAGGATTAGAATTGTTTTTGGACACTAGTGTATACACATAATTATTTGAAAGATAGAGACACCAAGAGACAGACAATTAGAGATCTTCCCATTTGCTGGTTTGTTCCTCAAAGGGTCACAACAACTGGTTGGGCTAGGCTGGAGCTGGTAACTCAATGTCTCCCTCTTGGATGCAGGGACTCAAGTACTGGAGCCATCTTTTACTGTGTTCCATATTGCACATTAGCAGGAAGCTGGAACTGGGAACTGACCAGAGACTTGAATCTAGGCAATCAGTCCAGTGTGGGATGCAGGTGTCCCAATTACAGGCTTAACTGCTGCACGAAATGCTAGTCCCTGAGTGTTATATTACCTAGCAACTTAACATTAAGGTAGTAAAGGAGAAGGTTACAGAAATTTACAATTTTAAAAAAGGGCATCAGGTCTCATGAGCTTGAGAATCACTGGACTAGATGATCACTTCAGGGGCTTTCTCCCTTAAGATCTCCTCTCTTACGATAAGAACACTGCTTTTCCCAGATGCTAAAATCAGCCACGCCTCAAAATAATACCTTATGTAACTGTTTTCCACCATTTTAATAAAATAAGAGGTTCTTACACACACTGCATTGCAACATTACACATCAGGGGCTGGTGTTGCGACATCACAGGTAACGCCAGCACCTGCAATGCCAGCATCCTATGTGGGCACCAGTTCCTGTCCCGGCTGCCCCACTTCCGATCCAGCTCCCTGCAAATAGCCTGGGGAAAAAGCAGCTAAAGATGGCCCAACTGTTTGGGCCCCTGTGCCCATGTGGAAGACCTGGACGAAGCTCCTGGCTCATGGCTTTGCCCTGGCCTAGCCCCCACCACTGCAGCCATTTAGGGAGTAAATCAGTGGATGGAAGATCTCTCTATATATTTCTTCTACTCTCTCTCCTCATAACTCTGCCTTTCAAATAAATCATATCTTCCTTTAAAAAAATTGCAAATTAGTACGTTGTCTAGATTACCCACCCATACCAGTGTATCCCTGGAGAATAATTGCTATAAGCGATTGCTATGATTTGAGTATCTGTCCCCTGAACTCAGGAGTTTAGTTCTCAAAGTTCTATGTTAGTGGTACTAAGACGGTGGAAGCTTGATCCAATTATATTACTTAGAGATAGGGTCTTTGGGAAGTGATTGGATTGGTATAGATTATTAGGGTGCCTCGCTCACACTGAATCCTGGTGGCTTTAGAAGAGACACATAGACATAGCTAGATGCATGCACTCCCTGTCGTTTGCCACTTGATGTCCTGTGCCACTTCAAGACCTTGCTATCAGTGCCATCACCCAAGGCCAAGTCAATGAGGTCTGCCTAATCTTGTACTGTGAACCTCCAGAACTGCCAGCCAAAATAAACCTTATTCTTTCATGAGGTTAGTTGCCTCGGGTATTTCAGCAGACAGGAAAATCCAGCCTCCTGGGCCAGGAGAGCAATGTATCTCCTACAGTAGACGACACCACTGAGGCCTCACACCAAAAGGCCCATGTTTGTCTTTAGCTCTTTGAGTGACACTAGGTGCCTAAGAAGATAATAAACTGGCTTCAAATCACCAGGCACTTTGTTCTTTGAAATCGTTTAAATGATATACAATTTTAATTTTATTCTCAGTATCGTAGTATTGTAGTTCTCCTTGAACTGTTAATTGAAAAAGATTCATGTAGCCCTCATAGAGCTGAAGAGAGCATGTGTGAGTGTGTGTTTGAGTGTATATGCGATGATTATGTTCATGTGTGTGTTCTTTGTGTGAGTGCTTGCTGGCTTGATTATAGAGAAGGGGAATCTAAAAGCAAGACCAATGACTTCTAAGTTCTAGATTTCTGAGCAGACCAGCCTAATCCAATGTCTCCAAACTCTTTGAAGGCCCTTAATTTCCCCTCATGCCAGTAAAGAGCCCTCCTATACTCACTGAAGCTGCAATGGGAATTATTTACCTGTTCTGTGACTGCTTCCTAATGATTGTTTATATCATACTTCATTGCACCACAAGGTCATCAGCAGTCTTGATCACTGGACATTCAACATCCAGGTCTGAAAGCTTGGAGTGCATTCCTGAGTGTGGACTGACCTGCCCCAGGCTGTTTGGGTAATACAGAGGCTGTTGAGTCCCCATCGAGTCTCCGCCTTAACTCCATCACCTGGAATACTGGGATGCTGCTCAAGAGTTTCCACCTCTAATTCCTCCCAGAGGTGTGGTGATGGCTGAAGCGATAATGTTTTCAATTACAGAGGCATTCTAGATGAAAGACAGCGCAAAACTGAACACAGTGACAGAGGTTTATATAATTGCAAACTGGGAAAAAAAGATTAAGCCAAGTATTCCTGCTGTAGCAGTAATCCCATTTTCTTTACTCTCATGACTTTGGCTGATTCCATCTAAAAGGAAGCCCAAGAAGTAAGATTGCATTTACTGTGGCTGGTGCCGTGGCTCACTTGGCTAATCCTCTGCCTGTGGCACCGGCATTCCGGGTTCTAGCCCCGGTCGGGGTGCTGGATTCTGTCCCGATTGCTCCTCTTCCAGTCCAGCTCTTTGCTGTGGCCCGGGAAGGCAGTGGAGGATGGCCCAAGTGCTTGGGTCCCTGCACCTGCTTGGGAGACCAGGAGGAAGTACCCGGCTCCTGGCTTCGGATTGGCGCAGCGCCGGCCGTAGCGGCCATTAGGAGAGTAAACCAGCGGAAGGAAGACCTTTCTCTCTGTTTCTCTCTCACACTGTCTATTTCTCTCTCACTGTCTAACTCTACCTGGCAAAAAAAAAAAAAAAAAAAAAAAAAAGGATTGCATTTACTCCCTCAGCTTTCATTTCTTCAATAAACAATTGTGTATAATGTTATGCCACAGTCAATTAATTCAAGGCTAAAAATAGTTAATAGTATATGACACATCCACTTATTCATCTTGTCATTTGTACTTCAGAGAGAGCTTTTATAAAAATAGCAGTGTTGCTTTTAAAAACAGGAAGGCTGGCAAGGTACACCAGTTAACCTGAGTAAATGTTTTGCCTGTTCATTTTCTTACTGAAATAAATAGGTTACCTCCTCTCCCCTATATAATTGGCACACCATGCTGTCACGCACCTGCCCTGCTGCTAGATGCATCAACTCGTAATCAAACATCTTACATCCCAAGGTGGGGTGGATTGCCACAGATCTTGTCACATCCCTGTGAGACGTGCGGCAGTGCCCAGTGCCCAATCTAAAAACCACAATGGTAGCTTCAAACACACTGTAAAGATAGCAAGAACTGTTTTTGGAGGTCTAAGCCTTTTGTCAACAGATCCTATTTTTAAAAAAGGAGTTATTTATTTATTTGAAAGTCAGAGCTACAGAGGGAGAGAGAGAGAGAGAGAGAGAGAATCTTCCACCCACTGACTCTCTCCCCAAATGGCTGCAGTGGCTGGGGCTGAGCCAGGCTGAAGCCAGGAAGCAGGAACCTCCCCTGGGTCTCCCACATTGGTGCAGGAGCCCAGGCACTTGGACCATCCTCCACTGCCTTTCCAGGCACATCAACAGGGAGCTAGCTAGAAAATGGAGCAGCTGGGTCCTGAACAGGTGCCCATATGGGATGCTGGCATTGCAAGTGGCGGCTTCACTAACGAAGCCGTAATGCTGCCCCCCTACCCCGACCCTACTTCTGTAAAATAATGCTATGAGAGACTGTGTTGAGTAATTCTGTCCATACCAAACCACTGAGAATACCTGGCTCATTCCATCCATTAAAATATGTTTGGAATCCCTGGTAATCTAAGTCTAAAGTGCCAAAGAAGGCAGTGCAAAGTGAAGTACACGTGTTTATTAGGTGCTTGGATTGAGGAGGCCAGTAGAATGTGAGACAGGAAAGAACAAAGACTGTATGTGTTTGGATATTTCTGGTGATTGAGATATAAATGTGGCCAGCGAGCCTACTTTATTCTTGTTACTTAGCTAGATGTCTAACCCCTTCCAGGGGGGGAAAGAGAAACAAAATTAGAAAACTGTTCACATCCAGCCTGGGTGCTGCCAATGAGTAAGCATTGTGTGACTGAGCCTCCTTGTTCTAGCCATGGCCAAATTCACCTATGCTCAGAGACCAAACAAGTATGGGCTCATGGAGCAGCTACATTCAGATGAGAAAACTGGGATGGGGGGATCATAGGAACTTCACCCATCAAGGTTAATGCCCTTCCTGTGAAAGGAAGTGTCCCAATTCCAAACCATTCTTGTTTATCAGCCTCTGAGGTGTAAGCCAATCTTAACTGTGGCACAACCGTGGCATTGTGAGAGTACATTTGTAACCATGATGAATACACACACTGATTATGGCCCCTACCCCTTGCTGGGTGACATATTTCTCAGTAAAGATTAAGTTTTCTTTCCCTAAAGTAAAAATAAATAAATAAAAATAAGACCTTATCAAAAATAAGACTAGTTAAGACCTAACACACGCACACACACACTCCGGTGCACACACACGTGGGCTGTAAACTCAGAAATGAAGGGCACCAGCACCGCAGTTGCCAGCGGCCAGTCTGAGCCAGAGCAATTTGCTGTCTTTACTCCTCTTTGTGGTGCTGCCACCACCTACTCGAGCTGCTTGGGCGAAAGCACTTACAATCACCCACAAAGCTTCAAAAGCTCACAGAGCCATGTACCTGACCCCAGACCAAGTACACACAGACCGGGGCAGAAGGAGGCACGGTGGGGGAAGGGCTGAAGACTGAAGCTGGGCATTAATAGTTTGTGACATTCTTGGAGCTGGTGTTTGTGGCATAGCCGGTTGAGCCATTGCCTGTGACGCCAGCATCCCACATGGATGCTGGTTTTTGTCCCAGTTGCTCTATTGCTGATCCAGCTCCCTGTTAATGTGCCTGGGGAAGCAGTAGAGGATGATCCAAGTGCTCAGGCACCTGTACCCATGAGGGAGACCTGGAAGAAGCTCCTGGTTCTTGGCTTTGGCTAGGTCTAACCTCAGCTCTTGCATCCATTTGGGGAATGAACCAGTGGATAGAAGATCCTTCTGTCTTTCCCTCTCTCTCTCTGTAACTCTGACTTTTAAATAAATAAATAAACCTTGGGGGCGGTGCTGGGGTGTTGTAGATAAAGCCGCCAGCTGCAGTGCTGCCATTACTTAAGGGTGCCAGTTCAAATGCTGCCTGCTCTGCTTCCTATCCAGGTCTCTGCTATGGCCTGGCCTGGGAAGGCAGTAGAAGATGGTCCAAGTCCTTGGGCCACCCCTGTGGGAGACTTGGAAGAATTTCCTGGCTCTTAGCTTCAGATCTGTCCAGCTCTGGCAGTTGTAGCCATTTGGGAAGTGAACCAGCACATGGAAGACCCCCCCCCGCCCCGCCCCGCCAGGCCTCTGCCTCTCTGTAACTTTGTCTTTCAAATACATAAATAAATCTTTTAAAATAAATACACAAATCTTTTTAAAAGTTCTTCAGGTGATTCTGGAAGACTCTGGAAAGTTAAGAGCATTTTGGTGTTAAAAATGATGGGTACATAAGTAGCCAACTTGATCCAGATATGTCAGCCAGCTATTGGTTGCTGGCACAGTCTTCATGGTTAGGAAGTGTAGCAGTGCACTTCCTATGGCAATGGGTTAATTAATCTTTCAATCAGTTAAAGAAGTCTAGTATTTCTCAGGAGCATACAGACTTGCAAAAATATGGTAAGCTGTAAAACAGGCTTAGCCAAGAACCTACCTGATTAAAGCTGAATGCTTTTAAAAAATTACCTCGAGCACTAAGCTAACTTAGTCTCACTGTTCATGTGGGCATAGGTGACACATAAAACGCAAATCTCACCTTCAAAATATTTTTTTTCAAATTCCCCAGGAAATATTCCCATCTGGAACTAGGGCTATCATCTAAGATAGCAAGTTGAGTACTTATTACTATTTACACCAATATAATTTTATGCACCACACTATAAAGGGAACAGCCCATGTTACTTGGGTATTTTAATTTTGGTAAAAAGAAGATTGACACTATATTTGGATTTGACTGAAACATGAAAACTCCACTTAACTTTTTCTGAATTTGATAAACTTCTTCATCAACTGCCATTTCTCCTGCTAAGCATGAATTTGCAATAAGACATGTGGCTGTCAGTGATTCTCCTTTAGCTCTTCCACACTATTTCCCACGATGGGGGACCTCTGAGGGATTAGTCTAACTTCATCTTGTAACATTTCAACAGAAGGAGCTCTTAGTGGAAGTAGGTAATAACTCTCAATTTACAAATTACTTTAAGAGATAAAAAGGGAGGCCCCGAACACTTTTTTTTCTTTCTGTGACTAATACGATTTCTTCTCCTCCTTCTGTAATACTGGACGTGAATCAGAGACAAGCTCAAGGCTGGAAACAATGTGTCAGCTTTTTAATGAGCTTTAATTGTCACCACAGAAAATTAAGCATAGGCTAAGAGTTGGGATTCCAGGTCAACTATAAACCTCAGATTGGTAATCAGCTCTGAGTCCAGGATGCTCTGACAGCTTTTCTTTAGAGTTCAGAGGAAACTTACTTGGAGCACAGAAAGGCAGCTTTGCTAGACACAGGATTATACAGGGATACTCAGAAAGTTTGTCAAAAACGAAATGAAAAGATGTTTATTTGGGTGCAAAATTTTTTTAAATTCATGCACAATTCTTTTTTTTTTTTTTTTTACATAATACACATTTTCCATGAGCTTTATTTTATTCAAGAGGCAGAGAAAGAGAGCTCTCATCTGCTGGCTCACTCTCCAAATGCCCACAGCCAGGGCTGGGCAGGCTGAAGTTGGGAGCCTAGACCTCAACCCAGGTCTCCCACGTCGGGGGAAGGAGCCCGAGGACTTAAGCCATCACCTCCACCTCCCGGGGTCTGTGCTGATGGGAAGCTGTAAATTGGGAGCTATAGCCAGGAACTGAACCTAGCACGCTGACATGGGAAATGTGTGTCCCAAGTAGTGTCTTAACCAGCAGGCCAAATGCCTGTCCCTGGCTGAACTTTCTGAAAACTCCTTGTACCTCCAGCTGGTTGGGCTCTATTCCAACTATTTTCCAGTTACGCCCTATCTTCTTTGAATTTGGCAAAGGGACCCAAAGACAGACAATAACCACTGCCTGCAGTGCCCGTCTGGCTCAAAATCCGCAGAGCTGGTAGATGGCATCAAGACAGTGGGGTCAGCTTGTGGTCTTTTCCAAGGCATTGGAGCCTTAGGCACCTTCCAAAACTCTGTGCCAAAAACAGAAAATTGGCCTTGAAGAAAGATCCTGCTGGGCCTGAGGATCTACAACAGACAGAAGGTGACCACTGTGTGTTTCGGCTGCCTCCAGGGCAGCAAGGGTCCTGCAGACGCATTCAATCAACATCTTTTTTTCTGAGTAATATTGCAGCTGTGGGTGGAGGGGGGGGCGGGGGGGCATAGGGGGAGAAAACACAGGAACTCAGTGTGCTTGGTGTCTATTTCATAATCGTGCTCAAAGGTCTCCATTGGAAAATCTTGGCTACAGACGCAATAGTCATGCCTTTAAAACTGTCAGAGTGCACTGGGCCATGACACTGTCACAGAACCACATTATTTTAAAATGCACATTAAATGGCTCCCAAACTCTTTTATTGAAACCCCCCAGATAAAAGAAGTAGCATCTTCTCAGAGAAAGCAAGACTACTTCCTCTTCAGAGAATAAGCTGTTGGAGCTCTAAGATATTAGCAAATAGCCCATCTGAGCTACAGAGAGAAATAATGGTTAGCTTTTGTCAGCGTGGAGAAGTCCCATTACCTTTAAGGCGCTGAGACAGATTGCCACAGGATGATTGCTACTGCTGGTAAGCGGAGCGTTCTCATTGGATACGGGCTCATTGATGGGGCAGAGCGAGGAAGCAGTTTTGCCCAGGTGACTAGTAACAAAGTGCAGTAGGCAGATGTTCTGTGTCCTGAAACTGCTGCCAAGCTTTTATGAGTTGTTAGATGCTGAGATGCTCTGAAAAATTCTGCCTAAAATTGCAGCTTAGTTGTGAGCAGAGCAATCATGTTACCACACTCAGGAAGAATGTGCCTTAGAAACCTTTACAAAAAAAAAAAAAACCCAAAACATAAAAAATAAAGTGGAGCTGTAATCTCTCCACAAGTAAGCTGCTTAAATTGGGTCACAGGGGGCCATCTCATCCCCTCTAAAGACTTCCCCTTGCCTGCCCCTCCCCTGCCTTAGCCATGAGGGTGAGGACCTGGGAGGGAAGGGCTGGTTTCAGTCAAACCTCTGGAGTTAGTTTGGCTCCTCCAAGAAGTAGATGGTAACATGGGGATGGGAGGAGCAAGAGATTTCTAGGGGCAATGGGCTGTGCAGAACCAAGGGAGGACCAGAGAAGCAAGAGCGAGCTTCCAGGTCTGTGAAGGTGAGCGGAGGAAGAAACACTTTTCATTTTTTTTTTTTTTTATGATTTTACTTATTCATTTGAGAGGCAGAGTTACAGACAGAAAGAGAGAGAGACAGAGACAGAGACAGAGACAGAGAGAGAAGTCTTCCATCCATTGGTTCATTCCCCAAATGGCTACAATGGCCAAAGCTGGGCCAGTCTGAAGCCAGAAACCTCTTCCAGGTCTCCCATGTGGGTGCAGGGCCCAAGCACCTGGGCCACCTTCCACTGCTTTCCCAGGCCATAGCAGAGAGCTGGATTGGAAGAGGAGCAATGAGGTCCCACTTGGGATGCCAGTGCTGTAGGTGGAGGCTTAACCCGCTACACCAGTGCACCGGCCCCAAACACACTTTTCTAAACTCTGACATCTCCTACTTGGTGGCTGGGCTCCTGTGCTGGGCGCAAGTTGCCCATCCATGTCACCTCTCTTCCCTTACTGCTCTTGTTGGTTCTATCCAGAGCCAGGGTTTATGGAGACCAATGCTCGCCCACCTGTGGACAAGAGTCCTGTGGGTAGCAGGGCTGAGGAAGCTTTATTCTGCCTAGGGCCATTTGGATATTTATAACATCATTTCATGGGCCATACAAAATTACCTGTTTAAAAATTAGCTGTTCTTTGTCCCTCCCTCGCTCCCTCTCTTTTACTCTGCCTTTCAAAAAATAAATACATCTTTTTAAAAATATTAGCCTGCTGTACATTTATTTAAGTTTGAGTGCTGCCTGCGGTTGCCATGGCAGGGTCTGACCACATGATTTTGCAGGCCTTATACAGCCCGTGGGCTGCATGCTCCCCACTCACGCCCTAGGGAGAGGTGAGATGAACAGGTCGTCTGTGTCTGTGCTTCCCCCTCCTTCTGCTTCCCACTGAGACTAGTGCCTGGCCCTGGTCTCCAGCCGCAATCACAGCAGCCCCTTGCCCGCCCCGCGGAGGGGCCTCCTTGCCTCTCTGGGTTTGAGGTAGCCCCTACGAGCACCTGAAGAGAAGCACAGGGAGCAGTCATGTGTGTCCCTGGATATCAACAGTGCTCTCTGGCTTGCTGACTGCAAAGGGCACGAAGCAGCAGCAGCTACAACCCCCACCCCCCAGGCCTCTGTGTACCGACCCCACCCTGCCCCTTCTCCACCCCGGGCAATCCCAAGCAGAAAGTTCATGTGGCCCCTGCCCTGCGCGGGCAGCTTGGCCAGCCTGGCCACCAGCCTGGGGACTCCTCTGCCTCCTTCCTCCATCTGTAGTCAGCTCCAGCAGGACTCTGCAAGAGCCTTTGTTCTCAAATGGCTTGGTTTACCTCTTGGGACATTTCTGCCTATGATTAGTCTTCCTTCTCTGATTGCCTTTTGTTCCCCCTTAGCAAATAAACGCATAAAGAAATGAATGAATGGTCACAAACAGACATTGGTATACTCATTGCACCATTTACGAAGTCAGCATTGATGAAGGAAAACAGAAACACACACGGCGTCACTCAGTATTGCGGAGGAATGAAATTGCAGAAGTAAAATTTCCTGATTCAGCACTGACACTGTGAGTGCAGATCGCCACGGAGAGCTGTTTGCCAACACACATACTGGCATTAACTTAAGTCAGTTGTAAGTAGTAACTGCCAGTGGGGGGTTGTAGGTTGGTTCTTTGGAATGTGGGCCACATATCCTCCTAGCAGTGATGTTATAATTGGTGGTTGGGTTCCTGGTTAGCCATTGAGACTCCATTTCCCGAGCCTCCATCTGGTGCCAGCCTGTGTTAGGACGCCGGGACAAGGAATGCGATGAGGGGAGTGTCAGAGACAGGAAAAACTGAAATACTGCTTCAAACTCTCACTCAGCACTTGTCAACCACGCAAGCTCTTGGATTCTCCTGAGGACACCAGCTGTGTGGCCTCCAAGTCCATTCCATTCAGTTCCTACACTGGCTACACGAAGACACCATCAGATCCCACAGGTGAGGGCTCTGCCCACCAGACTGCCTCCACTTCAGGTGCCAGGTGCGAGCACAGGTTGTGGCCTATTCTTCTCCAGTTATAAGTGGGGGTTCCTACACTGCTGCTCTTGGCTTCAATAATTGGCTAGAGCAGCTCACAGAAGTCAGAGAAACACCTTTACATTTACAGGTTCATTAGAGAGGATGTTACAGCAGATACCGACGAACACCAAATGGAAGAGATGCCCAGAGCAAGGATTCCCCAGGCCCGCTCTCCAGTCACACCATCCCCCAAGAACTTCCATGTTGCTCAGTGATCTGGGAGCTCTTCCAAACCAAGTTCGTCTGGAGGCTCCGTAATTATGTAGGCAGGATTTGATTACATCATTGGCTATTGGTGATCAGCTATTCTTCTCTCCTCCCTGGAAGTGCCAACTCTCTAATCCTGCCTTGGCTTTCCTGAAGAGACCAGTCCCCAATCTGAAGCCACCTAGGGGTACCCCATCAGGAGCCAACAGTATACGAAAGGACACCCCTATGCCTCCAGAGGAGTCAAGGATTTTAAGAACTATATGCCCAGAAATCAAAGACTAACAAATATGCATTTTTTAAATCATAAGGAGGAAGAATTTTTTTCTTTTCCCTGTACATAAAATATACTCAAGCTAACACTGGGAAATACATTTAATGTTTTAGTAGAATAACAATTTTTAAAAGATTTATTTATTTATTTCAAAGGCAGAGTTACAGAGAGGCAAAGGCAGACAGAGAGAAAGAGGTCTTCCATCTGCTGTTTCACTCCCCAAATGGTTACAATGGCCAGAGCTGGGCCAGACTGAAGCCAGGAACCAGGAGCTTCCTCTAGGCCTCCCACATGGGTGCAGGGGCCCAAGGTCTTGGACCATCTCCCACTGCTCTTCCAGGCCATAGCAGAGAGCTGGATCAGAAGTGGAATAACTGGTACTCAAACTGGCACCCATATAGGATGCCGGCACTGCAGGCTGCAGCTTTACCCGCTACGTCATGGAACCAGCCCCTAGAATAACAATTTTTAAAAACATTTATTTGGGGCCGGCACTGTGGTGTAGCAGGCAAAGCTGCCATCTATCTACAATGCCAGCATCCCAAATGCGTGCCAGTTCTAGTCCCAGCTGCTCCACTTCTGATCCAGCTCTCTGCTTATGGTCTAGGAAAGCAGCGGAAGATGGCCCAAGTGCTTGGGCCCCTGCACCCATGTGGGAGACCTGGAAGAAGCACCTGGCTCCTGGTTTTGGATCAACCCAGCTCTAGCTGTTGTGGCCATTTGGGGAGCAAACTAGAGGATAGAAAACCTTTCTGTCTTTCCCTCTCTTTGTAACTCTCTCAAATAAATAAATATTTTTTAAAAATTTATTTATTTTTAAGACAGAGCAACATACAGAGAGAGAGAGAGAGAGAGAGAGAGAGAGAGATTTTCCATCCTCTGGTTCACTCGCCGAATGGCTACAACAGTCAGAAGTCAGGAACTCCATCCTGGTCTCTGCCTTGGGAGGCAGGGGCCCAAGCACTTGGGCCATCTTCCACTGCTTTCCCAGGTGCATTAGCAGGGAGCTGTACTGAAGTGGAGCAGCAGCTAGGAGTCAACTGGCACTCTGATATTGGATGCTGTAGTCAGAAGTGACATCTTAACCTGCTGCACCACAATGCCAGTCCCTAGAATCTGTAACAGTTTATGATATCCCTAAAAGACTCCTTTTCATTCAAATGTTTTTGTAGGAGTTTCTGTGTGGGTTCTTTTTGGCATTTAACAGACTTTTTTTGTTTTTTTTGAGTAGTTTTAGGTTCACAACAAAATTAAGCAAGTCCCGAAATCCTCCTGGCCTCCTGAGCCGTACACCCTCCTTCTCCCTCTTACTACCGCACCCTGCAGGGGTAGGATTTTGACAGCCAACCTTGGTAAGAACCTGCACGGACACATCAGTAACACCCTAGTGTACCTCATGTCTCACTGCTGAACTTTCTATTGGTTTTGTCAAGCATAGAAGCACGTGTAGCCATCATCACAGCGTCATACAGAACAATCCCGTTGCCCTAAAAACCTTCCACGCCTCACCTGTTGGTCTCCTCCTCTTCCCCAGCCACACCACTTTTTAAAAAAGATTTATTTTATTTATTTTAAAGACAGAGTTACAGAGAGAGGTAGAGACAGAGAGAGAGGTCTTCCACCCATTGGTTCACTCCCCAGATGACCGCAACCACCGGAGCTGTGTCAACCCGAAGCCAGGAGCCAGCAGTTTCCTCCGGGTCTCCCACCCGGGTGCAGGGGCCCAAGGATTTGGCCATCTTCCATGGCTATCCCAGGCCACAGCAGAGAGCTGGATTGGAAGAGGAGCAGCCGGGATTAGAACCGGTGCCCATAAGGGATGCTGGTGCTTCAGGCCAGGGCATTAACTCGCTGCGCCACAGCGCCGGCCCCAGCCACACCATTTTGAAGAAGAATTTTGCCTGCTCATTCTTCATCCACACCTGCAGGTCTCTTAACTCCCAGCCTTGCCCTTGCTCTGCCATTAGTGCCTGCACCCCATTCTCCCATCCCCCAACCCTGATGCACATGAATGCATGAATGACTAAACAGACTCAAAATGGAGCCTCACTATTGCCCTTTAAAAAGGGTGCTGGTTGGCCCCGTCTCTCTGGGATAGATGGGCTCTCTGGCAGTATAAGAAAAGGATGTGAAGAGGGTCCCTGCACCCCAGGGCCCAGTTCCCAAAGAATATCTTCTTTCTCTTCTTTCTCCCTTCCTGCCCTTCAGGCATATAAATTATTGCAAAGTTGCAAGATTCAGTCTCTTGAAAAGCTTCTCGCAGCAGTGCCTCCACAACAGTATATGGGTGGTGGAGCAAGCAGGGGTGTTTATAATACAGAGCTTGCTTATGTGTGTGTGTGTGTGAAAGAGATAGAGAAAGACAAACAGACAGACAAGGAGTTTGGTTCTTGTTTTGCAGGTGCCTACTCTGTCCACCAAAAGGCCAATTCCATCTGCTCTGCAGTTACGATAATAGTGTGTCTTGTGGAAAAACTCGTTTCAGCCTTTCTAGGATATCCAATAAATACTCCCAACACCTCCTCAAAAAGAGGTGTAAAATAACTTCTTGTAACAGCACAAATCGTCTGATAACACAAGGAAAGGATTCACGAGAAACTTGCTGAAATTCCAACTGCCTCTCCTCAATAGTCCCCGGTCTTTGTGGAGATGAAGATTATGGTTGCCAAGGAAACGAGACCAGCGAGAGAAAGCCAGAAACTTTGTCTCATTTGGCTTCCCCAGGACTCACAAAGCAAAGGGCTATAAGCAGAACTGGACAAGATGATGGTAGATTCATAATTTACTTAGTCAAATCATTTTCAACTCACAGTCATGCCTCAATGTACATTTTTTTTTCCTCTCTGAAAGTTAGGTTTTGCACCTAGTTGTCCAGTGCCTGACAAATAGCAGAGCTTTAAAATGCATTGTCTGTGATTAAATTCAAATGCAGGACAGATGGCTTAGTCTGAGTATGTGTCAGACAGACAAAGCACTTAAGATTTGCGACAGGCAAGACCAGGAATTAACTGCTAAGTTTTTGCACTTATTCCTACATTTCTGTGCACCACGAATATGGCTGTAGAACTTACTTAAGTGTCCTCACTTTATTCAAAATACTCCCAAACAAAGCAACTGCTCTCCTTTTGGCAAACCAGATGCCTTTCTCTCAACCCCATTAACTCAAAATCCATTTTTCTCCTGCTGCATGTATTGTGTGCGTTTCATTCACTCAGACGCTCACGACGAAAACAGCAACCTTCTGAAAACCTAGCTTCCCAGAACCCACAAAGTGGGTCCCCACTTCACTGTTGTGAAGCTTTTTATGAAAATATTTCATTATTTTATTGAACCGACATTTGTCTGTGGTGATAAACAACGACCTCAGCGGCTATTTGGCAACAGCTTGCTATAGCAAAGGAGTTGGCCACTGTCACTGTGTTTTGGCAGAGACTCAAAAGAAGACAGAGAAGAGGGGAAGCTTTATTAAAAAAAAAAAAAAGGAAGGAAGAAAGGGTTCAGGTTGGAGTGGAGCTGTTTATGTGGCGAAGCCACAGGCGGGCTAACTGGAAGCAGGGCTTCCTGTGGGGATTGCTTAGGGGTACTTACCTGAATTTCTCTAGTTGGTTTTAAATTGGAAACAAAGGCGAAGAGTAGGGAAGATGTCAGTTATTCATCAAGTTCCAGCTGTTTTCTGGAGCTAATTTCTACAGGGGCTGTTGTTGGGATTGCTGGACCATTGCTGGAGGTATGAGCCTGTCGTCCTGAGTTTAATGCACGGAGGAGGCCAGCTTTGTGCGCTGGCAACTGCAGGTAAAGGGTGGATATGCTGGACTGGCTGCTGCCCGTGGAGGGTCGCAGTTCTGGTTGCATGGAAAGGTCTGGCCACAGCTATTTACATGCTCAGTTGTGCAGCCAGCCAATGTTTTACAAACAGAGAAGTACCCCAAGCATCAGTGGGCACTCTAATAAATTACCAGTGCAGCCACCACCAGGGAGCTGCATTTATTTTTATATATTTATTTATTTATTTTGAAGATTGATTTATTTATTTGAAAGGCAGAGTTACAGAGAGGCAGAGGGAGGGAGAGAGAGACAGAGAGAGAGGGAGAGAGAAAGAGGTCTTCCATCCACTGGTTCATTCCCCAGATGTCCGCAACAGCCAGAGCTACGCCATTGAAGCCCAGAGCCAGGAGTCTCTTCCAGGTCTCCCATGCAGCTGCAGGGGCCCAAGGACTTGGGCCATCTTCTGCTGCTTTCCCAGGCCATAGCAGAGAGCTGGAGCGGAAGTGGAGCAGCTGGGACTTGAACCGGTGCCCATATGGGATGCTGGCACTGTAGGCAGCAGCTTCAACCACTATGCCACAGCGCCATCCCCTCCTCATTTATTTTTAAATTGCCTACAACTTTGTCCTCTGAAACTGGTTGTGGAGGAACATTGGGTCTCAGCGTAGACACCTACTTGCTTTGGAAGGCCCTGGTCTGTGGTAGGGCCCCCTGGCTGCCGGCTTCCTCAGACCATCTCACCAATTTGTGTCTTCCAGTACTGATGGATCCAGGCAGCCCTGGCTTCCCCTAGCTGGGCTCAGCCCCGTGAGTCACCTGCCTCCACATTCCTGGACCTAGAGGAACAGCTCAGAGAGTGTGCCTTGACAGCCAGCTCTGCCATTCTGAGGCAAAGCCACTTTCTTCATCTACAAAATGGGGACAATGATGCTATCTGCTCTGGCAGGGCTGCTGCAAGGCTGTGTCCAGGTGAGGGGCAAGAGAACCCTTCACGCAGTTCCTGGAGCAGAAAAAGCCTTAGAGCTGCTTGTTCATTTCTCCCAATGGTGTGACATTATCCAAGACCCAGTGAATGCCAAGTGCTGCACTTGCTGCCCTCTTAACTCTTAATTATTAGCCTAATTCTACTATGTTATTAAATCTTTTTCAGAATCGAAGTCTACTATAGTCATGGTTAGCTTACAGATGAAGGAACTGAGACTCAGCAATATTAAGAAGTAAGTTCTCTGCACTATGCATGCTTTGTTGTGAGGATTCAGTGAAATGACTGTCAGGCGTGATCCCCAGCTCGCCGCAGTCACTCAGTACACAGGGCTATTGTTTACCACTCTTTGTAGCTGCCCAGCCAACACCTGGTTTCCCTTTCCCCTTATTAAGGCAGCCAGATACAAGTGTGCCCTCCGCCCCCGCTTCCCTTGCAGCTTGGAAAGTTCACATCACCAAGTACTGGCCAATGAGATGTTAGTCTGAGTCTCCCAGGTAGGCCTTTTGGGTGAACTATTCTAATTCCAAGAAAAGGGGAGAGCTTCCTTGGCATATGCCCTTCCTCCCCTGTTGGTTCCCAAAGCCTGGGAAGCAGCTGAGGTTCCATGAGGTTCAGCTGCCATTCTGCGAGCACAAAGACCAAAGCCCTGAGCCCAGCCTCAGACAGCTGATGGCCTCGTTGCGGGTGCTTTCCCAACCTGCAGTGGTCTCACTACCATGGCCAGAGTTCTGTGATTTGCAGCTGAAAGTCATGTGCCTACCACTGCTGTCTGGGGTGATCTCAACATAGGACTTATTTTCAACCCTTCAAAGGATTAACATTAAGATTTCTTCCAAGTCCTACCCATAAATGCCTGCTTTCTTCTTCCTTGTCATCTGGTGTCATATGTAGGGTGTCATCCACAGGGTTTCCACGGGTCATCAGCACTGTACTCAGAACTTGAGAACTGAGCCGGGCCGGCACCGTGGCTCACTAGGCTAATTCTCCGCCTTGTGGCGCCGGCACACTGGGTTCTAGTCCCAGCTGGGGTGCCGGATTCTGTCCCTGTTGCCCCTCTTCCAGGCCAGCTCTCTGCTGTGGCCAGGGAGTGCAGTGGAGGATGGCCCAAGTCCTTGGGCCCTGCACCCCATGGGAGACCAGGGAGAAGCACCTGGCTCCTGCCATCGGATCAGTGCAGTGCGCCGGCCGCAGCGCGCCAGCCGCGGCAGCCATTGGAGGGTGAACCAACGGCAAAGGAAGACCTTTCTCTGTCTCTCTCACAGTCCACTCTGCCTGTCAAAAAAAAAAAAAAAAAAAAAAGAACTGAGCCACTTGCTCCTAAAGTCTTGCTCCAGACCAGCCCCACCTAGCACAGAACCCAGTGATCCTTTTGTCAAACCCAAGGCATCTGTTCTCTGGCATCTGGGTCCACATCCAAAGGTCATAATAGCATCATGTCCACTTGTGGGCTCTTGTACAGTTCCCACTAGGTAGTATTTATTTTCTAACCAGAAAAGATTATGCCTGGTATTGCTTGGCACACTGAAAGGGGCATCTCATTGTGACATGAAGCTGTCGGGAGGTGGGGGTGGGAGGCTTCATCTGGCCATGCATGGAGCCAGCCAGGACAGCTGTTGACCTGGAAGAAGCTGAGGGGTTAACTTCACCCTTTCAAGAATCAATATCCAAGTATTTCCACTTACTTTATTTTAAAGTGAATGTCAGTGGGTGAAAAGAGGACTTCACTCCAGGCCGTTCTATAGCTTTCTATTAAAATACAATCCACATGTGGGATACAAAAACTGAAAGTACACTGTGGTGAAGCTGCACGGTGTGTGGCTTTTGTAACCCAAGCTACGAATGACCTATCAATGAGACATTTTCCTTTGCTTAGAGATGTTCTCAAGGTCAGTTTTATTCAGTGAACAAAATAACTTAGGTAAATGTATATGACTAAGGTGAAATGAAGCACATGTAAATATACAGAAATGAACCTTTTGATAAAACAAGAGGCACAAGTTTTCAAGGCCTACAATTCTGCCATATTCAAATAAAGACTCCACACACACAATGAAGAGAAAATCTCTAATAATTTATTGACTTCCAGTTTCACATTGTGAAAAAAAAAAACTTTTACAAAACCTCAAAAATGTAGTAGTAGCAAACAAGTACATACGAACATGAACATTTTACTTCAACTTATACGGGGTTTTGTGCGTGAATCATATACTCAACAACCAAGAGAGGGATATTATGTGGCTCTAATCACTCTTATTCAGACAGGTGTCAAGCCGGGAGAAAAGGGGCTACACAATTATACCAGAAGTGGAAGGCTGCCCTTTGTTGTCCGTTACTACGGCAACCAGGCCTCAAAATGAGAAGAACCCTCCCTGTCTTACGCCAAGGTTTTTGTGTGTCCTGTGCTGTGAATTGTATTTGCTTCAAAGTGTTGGACGTTTCACAGGGTGAGAATGGTCAAGTAGGGAGCCCAAATGCCCACATCAATGCAGAGAGTGGGAGTCCAGAAAGTTCCCCGCAGGCTGGGGGCCCACCCTCACCGCGGCTCCCTCTGGCTCTCACAGAGTCATTAACCGAGGATTCAAGGACAGACCACAACTTTGAAACAGCTGCAGAAAATCCAGCCTGCTTTCAGAAGCCACTCGCTGACATCCATCTCTGGTGGATTTGCATCCTAAGCTACAGGGCCCGCACTGCTGCTGGGTAACCATGCCGCTGGGATTGGATTAGACATTGGCACTGCTCAGAACACATCCAGGGACCAGCAACGGACTGCTGCCAAGTACAAAGATTCTTTTAGGCCAATGGTTCATTTCTTTTGGTCCCACTATATCCATGGCACACACAGACACGTACAATAAGCCTAACGCACTAAGGTGGAGAGAAACAGTAAGGATTTATCCATCATCAGACAATGCAAGCACTCACGATGTACGAGGATGTTGTCAGTCTTAAACCTTATTTTCTAAAATACAGCTATGTGAGAAACACCGACAAAAGCAGTTTAAGTTGCACACTTTGGCCTTCCCCAGACAGCTTTGAGGAAGCACCTTATTTGGGTCTAGCACTAATACCTATCACGGCACATGTTTAACAAGCAAGCACTCAAACTAGCAAAGAATGTATTCACAATCGAGTCCCGGCTACACCGGGAAATCTCAATAGGGGCCACTGCTTGCAATTTTTTGGTGTTTTGTGGCCAGATATGTGTCACTTCTGGGCACCAAAGAGATTTTTTTTAGAGATTCACCTAAAGGTGGGCGCTAGAGTATACACTGTACCAGTATGAAGGAATTAGAGGACTTCTAGCTAAATCGTCCAGCAGTAAGAGAGAGCACTAGGTCCAGGTCAAGGAAACGTGGATGGTGACTTAACTCACATTAGTGACACCTGTTTTTCTTGTTAGCTGTGGTTATGGCAAAGTATTCTCAGGGGGGTAATAAATAGATAAATAAATAAACTTTGGACAATGACTTTACCTTGTGCTCTATATACAGAATGATTCCACAGAATTTTCCAGGATGTCAGGATATTACACAAAGAAAAAAAAAAAACTGTAAAGCGATTTGGTCCTTTCCACATTTCAGCAGCTGAAGTTAGGTGAATCAGATGGGAGGGAGCAGGGCAGAGAGAAGGAGCCCCCTGTACCCCATCAGCAATCAGCCTGACCCTATCTCAGGAAACCCCATTAAAAGTCGGTGCATCTAAGAAAACAGACCTCCGCGGTTTACTCTGGGATGTCTTGTAAGCCTTCCCTGTCTTGGCATTTAATCCCGCCCTCCCCCCGCCCACCCCCACCCTCCAGTTAAACTCCAAATTGTAACTGAAAAGTTTTCATCTTTGTGCGGCAAAGCACACCTCAACAACCACAAAATGTGCAAAACATACAACCATTCACACAGGTCCCTGCACGTGCGGACCACGGTGAGGCATCGCTTCAGCATGCAGGCATCAAACAATAAATAGCTAGATCTGTAACACATTCTTAACGCTAAGGGAAAGTTTACAGTCATTTATAAATAGACAAGAACATCTACCAAAAGGCTCTCAACAACAGCCCCCTTGTTCGGAAGCCTTGCTGGGGAGTGCACAGTCCCTGGAGGTGCACGGGGAGTCGGTGGTCCCCGTCCTCCAGCCAGCTCAGTCAGTGTCCCCCCCGACCCCCGGACGGCAGCTGGTGTGCAGCCTTCAAGCTCGCTCTTCAGAGAGAGGCGACAACCATTTCAAATTTTACACACAAATGGCGGAGCCCATGGAAATCAAACGCTGAATATGGTACAGCAAGGGAAAAGGTCCAGCTTTTCTCTCCCTTTGAGGGGCTGATTAATGCTGACATTAATCCACAATTACAAGACAAGGACTAGATCACAGTTCATTCATTCATATTTAAACCATGTGCTGCTTGCACTGGAAACTCCCACCCCCCCTCCTTCATGTCCAGTTAGAACATTTACAAGGTGCAGTGGATTTTACTCAAGTCTTGTAGCAACTTTTCTGTTTTCTTCCTCTTCATTAAACTTGCCTTCCTCTCCAAAGTAGAAATCTCATGCTGTCTCGTGGAGTGAGCTAAAATAGGAAAAGAAAAAAAAACACACACAAAAAAAGCATGAAGGATTTGTATGATTTTTTTTAGTAGGACGTTTTAAAAACAGTTAAACTCAAGACAGAGCTGGATATTGCTTCTAAAGGTCTTAATTACACATCCAGTAGGAAATATGCAAAGATGGTAACTTGCCTTAAGCGCACATACATGTGCTTGCACACATGCGGGCTGGTCTGACCAGGAACAACAAACGGTGTCTAAAGGATTTCCAATTCTTTCCCAAACATGTGAGGGGGTCTTCAAAAGTCCATGGAAAATGCTGTCTTATGGAACTCAACTGTGTTTTACACCAAAATAAACTTTATCTTTTAATCCCATTCTCCACAAACTTTTTGAAGTACCCACATCACACCTGGCCACCTCGATGCTATTATGCATCCCAACATTCAGGAACTTCATGTCTGTGGTTAAACAGAGCCACTGTAAAGTGATCACTAGGGGGCCAGTGGGAAGAGATTCCTGTGCAAAACCTCCTTGGCCACGTACCATAAAGGACTCCAAATTAAATTTATTCACCATATAAGGCAGATGTATTAATCCTCTTATTTAAATGCATCTCTGCTATTCATTATGGCAGAAATCAGTCTCGCTTCCTTTCACATAACAATACACCAGGCCTCCACAGCCCAAGGCTGGACTTTATTCTCAAAGTTCATTAGTCCACATTTAGGAGACTACGGGCTAAGCTATGCCAGCGCTATTATCTACAGAAGCCACAGGCATCGAGCCTGCGTATAAACTCTGAGTGCTGCCGTGAGCAGGAAGCGTGTGCACCGCACAGGAACTGGCCTTTGCCCGCGGTGCCCACCCCTCCCAGTTACTAACTTGAGTTCACAGGGGAATTTTGCAGAAGGTATTTGTCTTTAAAGCTTTCATCCTGTCTCTCCTGGGTCGTGTTTCCAGCCCTAGCACAGGAATCTACACCCCTACCGCTCTGAGGACGCACAAAGGGAATCCCGGAGTGCTCAGTGCTTGCGCTGCTTTTTTCTCGCCTTGCCTGTGTGTGTGCAGAAGTCTGATTCATTAGTTGTTTCCTTTGGCTGTTTCGTAACAGTGATTCAAGCCTTCAAGGCATTCCTTAGACTATGGTGTCACCACCCCACCCCCCACCCCCACCTCCCTGTAACCTATATATCAACATTAGGCCAAAAGAATGTGGCTTGTAGGAATACAAAATTTCAAACTCAAAAGAAAAACATACACACACAGATCTGAGGGAGAAGCAGCAAAGCTAATCAAGGTTTAAAGGGTTGTCAGGCTGGGGGGTGTCACACAGCACCATGAAAATAGAGGTAATCAAAGTAATTTCCTTTCTGCGCCTCCCACCCACTGACAGAGCAGCAGGAGTTACAATCTCAGGGTGGAGGAGCTTTAGACAGAGTGAAAACTCCTTGGAAACTGCATTCATTCAGTTAGCACCTCCCTTCGGAGAGCCAAGGGAAGGGTCTGTGGCCCCTACCTCCCCAGCACCTTCTCCAAGTCACTCTGTGGGCCTGCAGGTTTTCACACCGTCCTGTGTGTGGTAAACCTTAGAAATCTGAACTGACGTTCCTTCTGTGGGAAACTCAAAGCATGGCTTTGATCTGGCCCTTGAACAGCAGCAGACCTGCCCCTGTCAAACTTCATTTTTATGTGCTCGGCTCTCACTGGCGGACGGAGGGTGAGGAGGGTGTTGTTTCCCACATAACCCAGACTGGCTCTGCTTCCCGGGGACCAGAAGGAGAGGGTGAATTCGGGTCTTTGCCAACATACTCTCTGTGGCTGAGACAGAGGGAACTGAAACTGAAGAATAAAGATGACAAGTAAACACAGTCCGAGAAACTGAATGTCCCAACCCACGCAAAGCCAGTTCCACTGCTGTGTCTCGGAGGAGGTTAGGGTTTATTTGAAGGAAAACTTAGAAGGGTATTGACCACAATATGGGCCCGGCATTGAGCAAGGTATTTCCACCCTTTTTCTCTCCACCTTCTCCTCAATTCACCCGTGTCTAATTGGGATGGATCTTAGGGGAAGTACGGTTCAAACTACTCACTCCACAGAGAAGCAGCCTGGAGACCAGGGTTCTAGACCAGAGGGTGCACATGGTCAGTCTCCTCTTTCACCCTCAATTTCCTTCCCCTGCTCCCATGATGCCAGTCTCCTACTATTGTTTTCCATGTCACTGGCCATTTTATGGCGCTTCTCTGCAAATATAGTCAGTTCTGGACTAACACCCAACTTAGTAGCTGTTAATTGATGCTTTTGCCGACGAGGTTCTTTCAACCTGCTTTAGCGTTGAGTCACACATTCATATCGCCAATGAAGTAACCATGTTCAGAGCTCTTGTTTGTTTAGGATTACTAACATGCCAGCAAGGCTGCAAAAACCAGTTTGGTGTGGGATGTTGTTGGCCCAGTGGCTCCCCAGAAAAGATTTCCGACTGTCCCAGCTCCTTTGAAGGCATGCATTCTAAGGCAACATTGCATTACTAAGAACTGCTAACTGTTAAGAGGCTGAGGAAATATACAAGTGAAAAACGTAGATGAGATCTGGAAAGCCAATTTTAATGATGTTTGTAAACAAACTGCAGGAGACAGAAGAAACAAGTTACCTTGCAAATACTCCTAGGTTACTGTTTTTCCCCTCTCAATTCACCTTTAAAGGTGTGAAGCACACCAGGGAAAAGAGAGCCAAAAGTTCGCAAATAATGAGTTTCTTTTCATTGTACTTTCTCCAAAGCAGTTATTTCCTTCTCTTATTAGGAGTAGCAAGCCCATGAATCACCAAAACAAATCAACACAATCTGTGTCCTGTGTGCTGCGCTTACACATGCTTATGGGGCTCCTGGGCCCATCCTAGGAAGGTTTGATAGTAGTAAAGTAGCCTGGAGTTTTGTGAGCACTGAGCTGTGTTGGTCTACACACTGGAGCCAAGGGTATTAAATACTCTTAAACACACAAGACAACCACTGTGTACTCAGATATGACACAGAAACACAGCTCTTGCTAGTCCTGATAACCGCATCAGCCTGAGTGATGAACTCTGAAAGCAATCAGGCAGTTCAGGGGGCTCCGTTCTGCACCTCACACAGGTCTCTGATGTGCGGGCAACATCTTCCAAGGGCAGACCTAGATGCTCCTCTGAACACCCTGAAGGAGCTGGGTTTTTTTGAATAAAGATATTATATAGACTAATAGATAATCTAGGAGAGAATAATCTATGAATGAATAATATCATAATGAAGATTTTCAACCTTATTTATTCCCAAAAGTATTTGAGGAAGCAAAATTTGAATTGCAAAGAGGTTATCTTCCGGGTTGCCTATATGAAGCTCAAGCTTATCAAGTCTGGGTTTAGCATGATTCTCAAGCATTTATGCTCTGGGTTAATTTCTTTTATTTTAAATGAAAAAAATCTTTTTTCAGAGACATAGAGAAAGTTTCCTTCTGCTGGATCAGTGCTTCCCACAGTGAGTACTGGCTAAAGTAGGAGCAGGGAACCCGGTCCGTGTCTCCCACATGAGTGGCAGAGACCCAAGTACTTGAGCCATCACCACTGCCTTCCAGAGAAGTTGAAATCATGAGTAGCTGGGACTTGAACCCAGGCCTTTGGATATAGGATGCAGGTGTCCCAATCTGGTGTCTTAACCTCTAGGCCAAATGCTCGCCCCTGGTTGATTTATTTACCTCTATGACCTTGGGCAACCACTTACCCCCCCACCTCTCTCTCTCTCTCTCTCTCTCTCTCTCTCTATATATATATATATATATGTTTTTTTCCTCTGTAACATGAGGCTGGTAACATCATCCCACGGGCCTGTGGTCAGGATGAAATGAGATGATCCACGAGGAACAAATAGCATGGCTCCAGGCATACAGGAGAGGTTGCATAAACACTAGCTGGCACCGGCTATCAGAATCACTGGAAAAACTTCTCTTAAAATGCTGGTTCCTGGGCCCCACCCTACACCAAATAAAGCAAAGTCTCTGGGCTGGGCAGTTTTTGTAAACCTCTTCAGGGGACCCTGAGCCTCAGTAAACGCCAAGAACTGCTGACTTAGGTTATACGGCTGTGGTCAATAGGAGCATTATGTTCTGGAGGTACAAGCTCTCTGTCTGAATGGCTTTTATAGGACTCCTGCAGAATAAGCTGTGGATCAGGTCTCACTCCACATGTTGGACCTAGGCCTCGAGCCTACCTGCATGCAGCCTTCTGTCTGGAGCTAAACTGGCTTCTTACCTCATGCTCACTTCCTTCAGGACGCCGGTCACCTAAGAAGGCAGATGCTTCCAGGTGCTGACAAACGCCGTAGGGATCAGTGAGTACGGGACGGTGGTGATGCTGCTCCACACGTCTAACGTCGGATCATAGCAGTCCAGGGTCTTGCATCGCTGAATGCCGAAGTAGCCTCCAACCACGTAGAGTTTGTTTCCGGAAGCCACAGCGTGGCAGCTCATGCGTTTGGCTGTCACGTCTCCCACCTTGGTCCACTGGTAAGTCTCACTGTTGAATTTGTAAGCAGAGCAGGCAGAGAACTCTGTGTCTCCTCCCATAATAAAAATCTGGTTCCCCAACACAGCTGCTGCTGTGTAGCGCCAGGGCTGGGGACAGGTGGCCGGTACCGTCCACCTGTTTTCACATTGATCGTAACACTGAACCTTGGGGAGCTTGTCATGACTGACACTGGTACCCCCAAAAGCAAACAACTTGAGCTTGGCACTCACGACAGCGGCATTGCTTACGCCCTCGCGGAGTGGGGCCACCATGGTCCATTTGTTGGTTGTGGGGTCATAATGTTCTACTTGCTTTAGGGAGACCGACGGGGAGGCTGGGAGACAACCCGTAGCGGCCGTGTGCCCCCCGACCACATACAGGCAGTGCTTTAGTTCAGCAGAGCCATGGCCAAACCTGGCCACCAGCATGGGGGCAGCTTTGGACCACTCCTCGTGTAGGGTATCGTAAACCCAGACATCTTTTGAGACTCCGTTTTCAGACCCTCGCCCCCCAGTAATGTATACTTTGCAGCCAATCGCACACGCGCTGAACTCTTTTCTTGGGCTGGGAATGTCAGCCTTGGGAATGATTTCTTTGGCCTTCTGGTCTACTAGATACAGCTTGTCACACATGAAAGTCTGCCCCCCCAGGAGAAAGAGGGCATGGCCGGTTTTCCGAGGCCGGGCACAGAGGCTGGTGACCACACCGTCGTTCTGCAGGATCTTCAGCTTGCACCTGATGGCCTCTTCCACGATCTCCTTGCTCTTCCTCTGCTTGGTGATGAGCTCTTCCATGGCCACGTTCTCCATGAGATAGATGGCCGGCAGGAGTGCCAGCCTCACCGTCTGCAGCAGTTCTGGGAGGTAGCAGTAACGCTTCTTCAGGTCGTAGCTGATCCAGTTAATTGCAGACTCGTACACCAGCCTTTCATCTTCTGTCTCCAGCTCCTCACTGGACAGGAGCTGCACGACCATGTCCTGAGGCAGCTGGAGGAAGTCTTCGTTCTTCCGGATGGTCTGGAAGTTGCTGAGACACATTCTCCAGGAGAGCTCGTACAGCTTGGTGCACTGGTGTGCGTCGGACAGCAGCAGCATGCCCAGGCAGTTGGTGGGGTGCAAGTTCTTCTCCAGGAACTCGGCACAGGCATCCCGGATGTCCTCAAACTCCAGCATGTCACCAGCCTCCAGGAGCGATTCTGCATTCTCCTCGTTGATGATGACCCGGGAGGAGTACGCATAGTCGAGGAGAAGCTCTAGGACTTCTGGGTGGATGGAATTGTCGAAGTTCACCTCGCTGTCCTGGCTCTCTTTCAGGCCGCCGCTGAACATGGCTTCGAAGTAGCGGCTGCATGCGGCCAGCACTGCCCGGTGGCAGGGGAAGGTCCTATTCCCCGCATGGAGGAGGACGTCGGTGAAGAGACGCTGCTGGCGTAAAAGGTTGAGGTGGGTGAGGACGCTGTCGGCATAGGAGGACTTGTGAAACAGGTAGATGTTGATGGAGCCGCTGCTGGCCCTGGACTTGCGGTTCTCATGCACGCTGACTGACATTTTGTTTCCACTCCTAAAAAACAAAGCCACACCTTTGAACAGGATGCTCTGAAAAGCAGGACAAGGGCAACAATCATCCTGGACAAAGAAAACAAAACAACTTGTTGCTATCTCGAGTGCCAATGCATGGCCATCCCAGTACAAGACAATGACCTGGAAGGGAAAGCTTTCATTTAAAATACTGCTGGGCCATAAATCATACACTGTTAAAAAAAAAAATCCCCGCTTAAAAGCAGGTTCTTCTTGGAAAACCTGATTGCCAACTTTGTGGATACTGAGGTCCTTGACTATGTCAGTCAGGGAAATCCAAGAGGAGTGAAGTCTCCTTATAGCTCTCTGTCTCAGTCCAACTGATTCACTGCAGGCCACTTAAAATGCCAGGGCTCCTGCTCTCGTAACGCCAGCATGGGCACCAGCTTTAATGCCCTATGCAGCACAAAGCCATGTGTAAAAAACAGATACCTACTAATTAATTCCATTAAGAATTCCTTTGGGGCCGGCGCCGTGGCTCACTAGGCTAATCCTCCGCCTTGTGGCGCCAGCACACCGGGTTCTAGTCCCGGTGGGGGCGCCGGATTCTGTCCCGGTTGCCCCTCTTCCAGGCCAGCTCTGTGCTGTGGCCAGGGAGTGCAGTGGAGGATGGCCCAAGTCCTTGGGCCCTGCACCCCATGGGAGACCAGGAGAAGCACCTGGCTCCTGCCATAGGATCAGCGCGGTACGCCGGCCGCGGCGGCCATTGGAGGGTGAACCAACGGCAAAAGGAAGACCTTTCTCTCTGTCTCTCTCTCTCACTGTCCACTCTGCCTGTCAAAAAGAAAAAAAAAAAAAAAAGAATTCCTTTGGTACAATCCAATCTGCCAACATACACAGTAAATGGCCAACTTCTGCTATGGTCTAGACCTTTATTTCAATGTTACAGATAATTTCTAACCAGACAGCTCTACCACTACGGGATTCTAAAAGCACCCCGAGATAAACACGACCATATACTGATCGGTGAGCCTTAGTGGATGCACACAATAGATTCTGGCCATAGTTGCCACCCATCTTTCTTGCTCTGGATAGCTTCCAAAGAAGGATTTGGCCCACACAAAAGGAAGAATATTTTGAGTCGCATACTCGTGAGTGCTGTTTTCTGTTCTTCCTCCCTTATACCAATTCTTGGAAAAACAGTTGCAAGAACAAAGGATCAACCTACCCTTCTCTTTTGATTAAACAGTACATTAGCGGGACTGTGTACCTGTAAATGATGGTACCTGCATACAAGAGTTCAAAATACAAACAGTGCTTTATTTAAGTCAAAACATACACACAGGCACACATATCTGTGTGTGTGTATCACCAGTCACTGTTAATTTAGGGCCACCCTATAATTTATTTGCTGACTGAAGTGTTTTCGTGGGTCTGCAAATTGAAATCACAGCCAAACCTGAAGCTCTCCTTTGGCTTTCTTCAGTACAAAAACCTAAGGCAAACATACAGGAAACGCCTATCATTTGTCTTCAAAAAATGCATCACGGCCCTGCTCCCTTTTTAACACTTCCCCTGTCACTGTAAAGGAATAAAGTAATAAAGCCCTCAAGAACCCGCCTGTCAAAGGATTCCTAAGCAGGGTAAAACTGGGTGCGTGGTTACAGTATCTGTTCCAAACACAGCCATTCAGGTATTTTCAATGGATGTCCCAGGAATTAGTAATAAATGCAACCGGAATGGCTTACCACAGAGTCATCGGCTAGAATGTGAAACTGCACTTTCCTGACCAGCTGTGAGGCACACAGCACAGAAGGGAAGAGCCTAGAACACAATAAAGGCAGGTGCCTAACATGCCTCAGACAAGCCACATACCATCAGGTGATGCAACTTGCTTTCCTTTATTTGGGGCATGTAACTTTTTGGGCTGGGTAAACAGGGCTTAGTGGAAGAAAGTAACAAGAGTCCAAGAGTCCTCCAGTAGCCAGGGAGGGAAGACTTTCTTTACAAAGAACCAGAAGCCTCCACAGTGAGAAAGCTTAGGAAAAATGACAAGCAGCCAAAGGTTACTCCCACTTCAGGCTAAGCCCCACTGTCTAGTCCATTTTAATGCACTGCAGAAGAACCCACCTGAACCTCTGTGAATGCACCAGGTACCCAAAGTATTATAGCACATATTAGCATCCCTGATGATCCACCACTCCTGCAGCTGTCACTTGAATTACTTACTTTCAGCTTGAAATATTCTGAGGAACACTGTGAGCCTAAACCTCACAAGATGATCTAAACACTCCTGTGTAGCCAGCTGAAGAAGGGAGCCCAGTGCCATGGACTCACGCTGGACCACCAAGGGTTTTCCTGCATATTAGACTCCCGGTGTACACAACAGTTACAATTCAGTTTGCATTTCAGAAAACAGTTTGCTTAAAAGACCTCAGGATACAGGATCTGCATCTCCGGGCTCTGCTCCTGTCTTCCAGGTTGGCCCAGAGAGCCAGAGGCAAGACACTAGCCTGTCATCTTGGATACCATCCAGATGGAAAAGCATACCACAGTCAGAATCTTAACATTCTGGCAGGAATGTATGATTAAAATAAAACATAAACGCGAAGGCTCAGGGGAAATGACTTGCTTTCTGGTTTAGAATTATGCAAACATGAACATATCAGGAGACAGGACTGAAGCCACTAAATACACCTTCATCAAAAAAGGAATCATCCTTGCAGCATTTTTTAAAGCCCCCAGAGACATATTTGCATACCAAGTGAGTGGCGACGACACGCACACATATACTTAACCTGCGTCTACAAAGGCAGAAAAGGGCTGCTATTACTGTGAACATCAAAAGGGCTTCTAGTTACAGTACGCTCGGTTCACGCAGTGCTTATGCAGGCTCCCTGTCTCCCACAGGCCAGCAGGCTCTCCAGATTTTCAACCTGATCTCGACCCAATCAAAGGAGAAAGCGGGCAGATTTTTCTCGGACTTCTGCGTCATTGCTAACAATGGGTCAACATTATAAAAATCTTGTTCACACACACAGCTTTCGCCATATAATCCTCTGTAATAGTCGAAAGGCTACTTAACTCGCCGGCCAAGCCCGTGAGGGCAACGCCAAACTCCAAGCCTAACAAGTTCAATGTTTCATCTCTACCCCGCCCACCGATTCCTATCCTTTGAACCTGGTAAGGGAACACCAAAAGCCGACTGCTCGCACAGGAAAAACACTAGTTTTGCAGAAACCAGTTTTCATTCATTTCCTGCAGACATTTCTACCCCCCCCCCCCGCGCCCGTGAACGCGCTCGCACCAGGGGTGTCTGGTTCCAGCTCTCCCCCGAGACCGGTAGGGCGCAACGTGGGCAAACCAGCCCTCGTGCTGAGCCCTGGAGGCCGCAGACAGCGAGACTGATCTTATCCCTGGCTAGGCTCCGCGCTTCCCCCCGCGGCTCGCCGGAGTTTCACGCTGCGGAGAGGAAGCCGGCCGGCCCCTCCGGCGATGCCCTGCTCCGGCTTGCTGTGGTAGAGGCAGCGGCGGGCATCGGGAACAGCTCCCCCAGCCCACGCCGGGAGCCCAGAGGCCCGGCGCGTCCTCACCCCTCGCGAACACACCCCCCGCAGGCCGGGCGGCACCCGCAACAGGTCCCAGGCAGTGGAGGAAACTTACAGCGCTGGCGACTGCCTGGAGCACGACCGGCTGAGTGCTAGCCTCGGTCACGGGCGGGGAGCCGACGAAGCGGGCGTCTCAGTCCCGGGAAGCGGCGGTGGCGACTACCCGGGAGAAGCGATCGCGCATGGGGCGCCCGCCGGGGAGAGAACCGCGCCGGAGGCCGGCTACCGCTGGCGGCTCGCCTCGGCCTCACGGTCTCAGGCCGCGGACCCTGTGCCCAGGACCCGCGCGCAGCGTCTCCCGGAGCGAGTCTTGGGAGGGCAGAGCGAGCCTGCGGCTGCAGGCACCGCGGAAGGAGGCGGGCTGTGCACTGGGGGAGGGAGCCAGAAAGCGCCTTGCGCCGGGCGGCCGCCTGGCGTCTAGACCCGGTCTCCACAGCGCCACCACCGCGCCGCCGCCGCCGCCGTCTCCCTCTCTCTCCCGGGCCGAGAGTCTGCGCCCGGCCACCGCGAGCCGGGCTATAAACGGCGCGGCGGGGAGGGGTGGAGAGAAGGGGGGGGGGCGCGAGTGCCGAGACTGACATGGGGCTTGGGGGGGGGGGGGAGGAAGCACATTAGCGCGGCGTACGGAGGAGGAGGGAGAAGGAGGAGGAGGCGGAGGAGGGAGGGAGGAAGGGGGGAGGAGACGAGGAGCAGGGGAAGAGTGTGTCGGGGGAGTTAACCGGGAGAGGAAGCCAGGGAGGGGGCTGCGGGCGGTGCAGGGAAACAAAGCGGACGCGCTCTCAGCCTTTGGCAGCTGCAGCTTTCGAGGGCCGCGAATAAAACAAGTTTCCGGGGTCGAAGTGTCTGTCTCTCAGGACCAGACTGCTGAATGGATCCCCTGGGAACTGAGCGACCCTCCGCAGGGGAGCGCGCCCCGGGCTGCCAGCGCCCACGAGATGCTCAGGACAGGCTGGCCGGGGCGAGTGGGTGTCCGCGGCACGCGCCCTGGGCGCTCACAACCAGCGCGCATGGGTAGGACAATCGGAGGGGGCACAATGACAAGGGAAGGCGCTGCAGTCTGCACACTCTGGGCACTATGCGAGTCTTGCAAGCTGGGACTAGGGGTTTCTCGCTGGCACGCGGCCAGACTCGAGCCCCGGGCGCTTTCCCGTTGTCTTCCTTCCTCACTCCGGACGGGTGCGGCGCTCGCAGCCGGACTCTGCTCCACGCCTGGCAGGAGCTGCAGCGGTCCGGGCTCTGTCCCGCGGGGGCGCGCACCACGTGCTAGGCAGCCAATCGCTGTGGCCGCTTGATTCAAAGCCAACTCAAAGGAGCTACCACGCCAGCTCCTCTCCGTAGCGTTAAAGCCTCCATTCCCTCTGTCCGACCAGGCCCCTTCTGTTTTTTTTTTTTTTTTTTTTTTTGTGGGCTGGTGGTGCTTGGACGGCGTTCAGTAGAGAAGTGGCTCGGGCACGCATTTAATGCTCCGCGTGCCAGGAGGGAAAGGCACGGCACAAAGTAGCTTCCCGCGGCGATGCCTTTTTATTGAATCCTGTTTTCTTTTTGCGTTAAGTGCTTGCCTTGCCACTGGGAATAAAGTATTGGAATAATAAGGTCTGGGACGACCTGCATAGATTCCTGGCCCAACCCATCCCCCTCCCGTTTCACAGGTGAGAAGACTGAGACCGAGGAAGGTGTGCCGCGCTTGGTCCCCACTCCAGGGTGAGCGCCGCACTGCCGCGTTCACCCCTTCCTTCCCCCTCCGCTTCCACCGCTGCAAGCTGTGTGTAAAACACCGGCTGCGGAAATGGTTTCCCATGGCCAAGGATGCTGCCCCTGGCGCTTTCAACAGTCCGGAGGCCTCTGCAGTCCAGGACTGTGGGTCGCTTCCTCTAATCCTACTCGCCTCCGCCCGCATTAGCTCCTGGAAGTCTGGCTGAGAAACCGCGCTCCTTGCGAAGACAGACAGTGCCCTCTGAAGTCCTTTGCTAGCATTAACTAGTCAGCCTCACCACAAGCCTTAGGAAAAAAAAAAAGTTTCACGTTACATTTGGTTATGCACAGCCTCTGCTGGAGACTTCCACCAAGTCAGAGATGGCCAGATGGAGTCCCCTGAAGAACCACGTGCAGAGCGCCTGGGAGCGGTAGAGTGGAGAGGGGAGCCGGGAGGGCCGGTTCCTAATGGGGGCTTTGGGTGGACACGCTGCCGCCGCCAGAGATGGGTGCTGAAGAGATGGGAGGGGAAATGTGCAGTATTGCAGGTAGGTCTTTTTCAGGCAGGTTTCTGTAGCCTGTGGCAAGATGTAGGGGAAGGTGATTGAGGCAGATTCCAGTGCACCTCCTAGGCAGGCTCTGTCTGTCTATCTCGGCTGTGGGTCAAAAGCAAGCATGTTGGCTTTGAAGAACAACTGTTAATGCCTTCCATTTGGGGGAAGGAGCCTGTAGGTTAAGAATCAGCACTTTTTTTTTTTTAATTAAGGAAAACTACTTCTTACTTCAGTCACTTACTGAAACTATATGGAACTGGATCTAAATGACCCTGATGCAATGGAGTATGTCCATGGCTCACTTGGTTGGCTGGGGATTTTGCCCCAAGGAAGCTGCGATGCTAGGGACAGGTCTTCTGTTTCTGTTGCCTCTTTTCCACCTGGAACCTGCAGAGAACATTTAACTAAGGAAATAGCAGAGTTCACGTCTCCTTACAAGGAGCTTTGCTAAGCAGGCATGACTGAGAAAGGAACAAAGCCCTCTGGCCACTGTGTTGTCCTCTATTAATGCCATTTTGCTGTGGCTTTTCTGCCTCCTGTGGCCACTTTCTGTGTTTCAAGAAAAGGAAAAAATAAAAAATAAAAGGCCATAGTCTGGAAAATCTTGAGATACGTTCCCTGACCATAGATATTTGTTTCATCTGCTCAGGCAGATAAGCAGCACAAGGGAAAAATAAATTAGTTTATGTAAGTTTAAAAAAAAAACCTGGAAAGCATTTTCTTGCTGAAAGACACAGGAACAGAACTTGCATTTTGGGAAAATGTGTGCTGCCAGTGACCTCCTACATGTGCGTGGTTTGTTTGAAGCACTGTGTGAAAAGTTTTCAGGCTGTTGGGCAGTTTCTAATATTTGTCTCCCAGCTGAAAGTGATTTGCAAGTTAGCATTTTTATGATCATAGCAACTCTCACTGTGTAATTCCTACAGCATCTCTCAGCCAATGCTAAGCATAATTCTTATCACCCCACTCACACGAAGCAAAGATGAGCAAGTCTTGTAGCATTACAGGAAGAGACTTCTTAATGAGGCTGTCATCAAACTGGACAACAATGGACACCAGATATCTGAGCCACAAACACTTCAGAAAACACTACCCGTTCCCCATTGTACCACAGCCAGCACCTCGGCAAAGACATTAGGCTGGTTCCAGGGACCTAGGAGAGTCAGTCTTTGCCTCTGCCTTGTGACACCAAACCAAGGTCTCATTTTTTTTTTTTATGTTATTAAGAAGCTGTGCCCAAGGCTTTGGCCTTGTTATCTCCCTTAACAATGTTATTTTGTTGGACTGCAAAATAAGCAGCATGGGGTTAAATGTATTAGCTGCCTTCCAACCTCATTTATCTTCATTCCTTCCTAATTTACACTCCGGCTGAATTAATGAGAATGATTTAATTAACACTGTGCGATCATGGTACCGGGGACAGGACAGCTCAGGGGATTAGGCCAAACAGTGGGCCAAGCAGCTGCCATCCTGCTTCCTGTGGTCTCCCGAAGCCCTGACGACTCTCAGACACGTTCCCTACTGGTATTCCAGCGCGACTTCTTTGTTCTTTTCTGGACTCTGCCAGGGAGATGGCACAGCTTTCCTGCCTTGTTACTTGCTAAATGGGCTTCAAGTCTGTGCCCTTGTGGAGTCAGCATGGCTCAAAGGCCAGCTGCCCGCCACAGGCCACAGACTTGAGTTCCTCCAACGGGTCAGTGGATGCCCAGGTGTGGGGAGGGTGACATTTCCCAACTGCACATTTAGTGAGATCAGCTCTTGTGGAAGGAGGGGAGGGGAGCAGAGGGGACCAAGAGAGAAGCTGAGCTGGGATGCAGTCTTAGTTGGAGCCTCGCCAATCCCAGGGGGCGCTCTGGAGCTGAAAGGGCCCCAGGGAGTTGTCCATGGTGACTGCAGGGGGGCCAAGCTTTCCAATGGCGAAGTTAGGCAACTGCTGAATGCAGGCTACCCAGGGACTGCAGCCTTGGGCAAGGCGCGCTAGTCTGAGAGGTGGTTCTGAAGAGGGCTGACAGCCCAGAGCCTTTTGTACCCACACCTCCAGCAGCTGGAGAAATCAGCCTCTCCTTCCCAAAGGAGAACCTGAGGGACTCGGCTCAGTGCCGTGCCCACTTCCACACGTTACCTAGCACAAACTTAGAAAAACCTGGCTGTTTAGGAAAGAGAGAATAAAGAACAAAGATCATCAATACAAGAAGTAATTAGAGGGCTGGCGACGTGGCTCACTTGGTTAATCCTCTGCCTGTGGCGCCGGCATCCCCTATGGACGCCGGATTCTGTCCCAGTTGCTTCTCTTCCAGTCCAGCTCTCTGCTGTGGCCCGGGAGTGCAGTGCAGGATGGCCCAAGTGCTTGGGCCCCTGCACCCGCATGAAAGACCAGGAGGAAGCACCTGGCTCCTGGCTTCGGATCAGCGCAGTGCCGGCTGTAGTGGCCATTTGGGGAGTGAGCCAACGGAAGGAAGACCTTTCTCTCTGTATCTCTCTCTCTGTCTATAACTCTACCTGTCAAGTAAATTTTTTAAAAAAAGAAGTAATCAGCATTTTAAGTCAGTTATCATTTCTCTTGCTGGGCAAGAACAAGAGGTCTAAACTGATTGCATCCTAAATTTTGTTTGGCCATTTCTGCATTTAAGAAGTTTTTTTTTTTTTAGAGATTTATTTATTAATTTGAAAACCAGATTTACAGAGAGGCAGAGGCAGAGAGAGAGTCTTTAATCTATTGGTTCGCTCCCCAAATGACCACAATGGCCGAAGCTGCACTAATCTGAAGTCTGGAGCCAGGAGCGTCTTCTAGGTCTCCCATGTGGGTACAGGGGCCCAAGAACTTGGGCCATCTTCCACTGCTTTCCCAGGCCATAGCAGAGAGCTGGATTGGAAGTGGAGTAGCCGGAACTCGAACTGGCACCCATATGGGATGCTGGCACTGCAGGTGGCAGTTTTACCTGCTACGTTACAGTGCAGCCCAAGAATTTCTTAAATCATTTTGGTTATATTGTTTCTATTATGATAAACTTTGAGAGTACTCTGAAGATCGCATTCACATTCATTTGGTCATATTTTAAAATTTCAGTTGCTTCCTGTAGCCATTACACGTGCAGCTACCTATGTGCATTCATGAATTAGATTATTGTATGATTTTTTTTACTGAAAATTCCAATTGAGGGGCTGGTGCTGTGGCATAGCAGGTTAACCCACTGCTTGCTACATTGGCATCCCCTATGGGTGCCCGTTAGAGTCCTGGCTACTCCACTTCCCATCCAGCTTCCTGATGGTGTGCCTGGGAAAGCGGTAGAAGATGGCCCAAATCCTTGGGCCCCTGCATCCTCACTGGGGACCCCGAGGAAGCTCCTGGCTCCTGGATTTGGACTGGCCCATCTCCAGCCATTGCAGCCATTTGAGGAGTGAACCAGTAGATGGAAGATTTCTCTCTCTCTCTCTCTCTCTTTCTCTCTCTTTCTCTCTCTCTCTCTGCCTCTGCTTCACCCTCTCTGTAACTCAGCCTTTCAAGTAAAATAAATAAATCTTTTTTTTTAAATTCCAATCATGCATTGCTACTGAATACAGTTGACTTCTTTTTTTTTTTTTTTTTTTTTTGACAGGCAGAGTGGACAGTGAGAGAGAGAGACAGAGAGAAAGGTCTTCCTTTGCCGTTGGTTCACCCTCCAATGGCCGCCGCGGCCGGCGCGCTGGGGCCGGTGCACCGCGCTGATCCGATGGCAGGAGCCAGGAGCCAGGTGCTTTTCCTGGTCTCCCATGGGGTGCAGGGCCCAAGCACCTGGGCCATCCTCCACTGCACTCCCTGGCCACAGCAGAGGGCTGGCCTGGAAGAGGGGCAACCGGGACAGAATCCGGCGCCCCGACCGGGACTAGAACCCGGTGTGCCGGCGCCGCTAGGCGGAGGATTAGCCTAGTGAGCCGCGGCGCCGGCCACAGTTGACTTCTATGTCATGATTTTTTGTGGACAGTTTTGTGTGGAACTTTCTCTAGGTACTAAGCTGCACTGTTCACGTTGAATGTCTCTATTAATGGTTGTTATAGCTGTAGAGTTAATTCTCCCTTTGAAACTCCCTCACCTTAGAGAGCTTCAAGTGACATTTCAGTGGGTAGACAGTTTATTGGCCACCCTCGGGGACACATTTGAGTCATTTTCCCTCATATTTCCTTGTAAAGTTTGCTCATTAGCAAACCAAGCAGCAGAGGCTGCTTGTGTTATTTCTACTCCAGGGTCCTTGAAGACAATGATCTTCACAGCCTTTGTAGACTGTAGGTTTTTCAGGCTAGGATTTTATTTTATTTATTTTTAAAAAAAGATTTATGTGTTTATTTGAAAGGCAGAAAGACAGAGACAGGGAGAGACAGAGAGGTCTTCCATCTGCTAGTTCACTCCCCAAATGACCGCAATGACCAGGACTGATACAGCCTGAAGCCAGAAACCTGGAGCTCCATCCAGGTCTCCCACATGGGTGTGGGACCCCAAGTATTTGGGCCATCTTCTGTTCTCTTCCTAGGCCCAATAACAGGGAACTAGACTGGAAGCGGAGCAGCCAGGCCTGAACCAGCACCCATATGGGATGCTGGCACTGCAGGCGGCAGCTTAGTTTGCTATACCACAATGGTAGCCCACGGGGTTAAGATTTTAAAGCGGTTTATGGTTTTCTCTGATTACAAAATAAATACCTGGTAGAACTTTGGAAAACACAGAAAAACAAAAGAAAAACCCTGAACCCACCTCTTGGAGGTAATGACACCAAGCAGTTACATTGCAGTCTATGTCCCCATATTATTTTATTTTTGGCAGTTAAGTGGTTAAGGGCAGAGACTCTGGAAGCTACGTTGAATTCCTGCTTCCATACTTATTATATGGGTGTTTGGGGGGCAGGTGTTGTCAGGCCTTGGTGCCTTCCTTCGTTTCCTAAGGCACCCATGCAACATGCAACAAGGGATCATAACAGTACCTGGCTAGAGAGTTGCTTTGCAGTGAAATCAACTAGCATAGGTAAAGCACACAGAACAGCATCTGGCTTGTGGTAAGTGCTTGGTAAACCAGCTTTTACAGTGATTCTTTAGGAAGCTGTTTAGGTGTTCCCGCAACCCCAGAGGTATTTCTAAGTGTCTCTCCTAAGGACTTGAATCCTTCTCAAAGCTCCAGTTTCCACATCAGCTTTAGTGGCACTGGGTTTAGGGGAGCATGTTCATGTCTTGAATGAGTTTACCTAGCTCTTGGAGCATTTATTTGAGCACTGCTTTCCTTATATACCCAGGGACCTACCAGCTTGTGCAGTAACAGCTCCAATTCATGGGCCTGCCTTTGCCTCATTCCAGTTCTTACTGATACCAATTTCTTGTTTTGTACTGTCTCAAGTTGATGGTGGAGAGACAATTTTTCATTCTCCACTGCTTTCAAAAATGAAGCTACTGCAAAGGGAAGTGCATTTTTGAAACCACACACACACACAAAGCAGCAGCTGGCTATACTCAGAAGAAAGCAGCCAGGGCCAGACACGACACACATGGAATAAGGCGCCTACTTTTTCTTGTTCCCAAGGTCTCACAGGGTGTGCTTGGTGACAGCTCACTCATATCTGTGAGACTTACAACACCTCTCTGTGGAATATGGTCTTGCATAGCCCAGACGTCTTGGACCTTCCCCCTCCCCATTTTCCATAATCTTGTGAGTGCCCTGAGGCCCATGGATCTAGACTCTTAATTTGTACCAAGTAATTATATTCAAGAATTGACCGTTGTTCGAAGCAATGAAAACTAAGGTTTTGTTTGGCCGATATGCTCTGCTTCCAGGGCAAGATGCCAAGACTCCAAGCAGGTCTGGGCATGAAGAAGGGACCAGAAGAAGGGACCTTTGTGGTCCAAGAGCTTGCACCTTTGAATGACTGTTAAAGGGGCTTTATGACAGTCTTGAGAGCATAGCATTCTCTCATTGCATGCAGCTCAGCTCAGACTTGAGTCTGAAATCAGGAAACTGCAATTAACATGAGCAGAAGAAAGAAAGAATGAGAGAGAAATGCTGATGAGCGAGCTGTCTTAGAGGTTCCATTAGAGTTTCTCTTGATTTAAATGCAACTTTAGCAAACGGGTAAACTCATAGTTGCAAGCATTCACAACTTTCCCTTAGCCTTGTAATTTTGGAATTTTCTATAAAAACCCAAATAGAGTTAGAAGATTTGCTATTTCCTTATGTGATGTTATTGGAAATATTTAAATACCAGGAGGAAAGGTAACAATTAAAAAAATCCGACTCTTCAAATAGTTATGTCAGGTTTCCTATCCACAGTTATCTGAGAAGCTGTGAACTCATTCATTTATTCAGCAAATCAGTCTTTTGGAAAATTTATTTAATCTGTTTATTATTTGAAAGGCAGAGAGACAGAGAGTGAGAGGGTTCCCGTCTTCTAGTTCAGTCCCCAAATGCCACAAAGGCCAGGGCTGGGCCAGGATGAAGCCAGGAGTTCAGAATTCAATCCAGGTCTACCATGTGGGTCTCAGGGATCCAACTACTTGATCCAACTACCTGCTGCCTCCCAGAACATGCATTACCGGGAAGCTGGAATTCGGAGCTGAGCTGGGGCTTGAGCCCAGGCACTCCAGTGTGGGATGGGGGTGTCCCAAGTGGCAACTTAACTGCTGTGCCAGTTGCCCACCCTCACAATCAGTGTTTTATCCAGCAAATATTTATTTGCAGGCATCACATGATTCCTTGGTCCTGGGGCTATTCCACAGTTTCACTAGCTTTTTTCCAGGTTTCTACTATGATTTTATAGTGCAGAGGTTTGGCTTGCCATGAGAATGTGTGTGTGTTTGTGCTTTGAATGTGTCTCCTTCCAATTCTGAAATCATGTACAGAAGTCATATATAGGAAATGAGAGGAAAGAAGCACAAACATAGGCCAAGAAGGAGTTTAGCTTCTGCTAGCGTAGTAGTCAGACTAGAACTAGTCACCGCAGAGAATGCAGAAGGCCTGGGTTACCAGTCTTCTTCCATTGCTGCTTTCCAGATAAATATTATAAATACAACCATTGTCACCCCATTAGAAGCTGGACTGTTGGGGCCAGTGTTGTAGCACAATGGGGTAAGCCACTGCTTGAAACACCAGCATCCTATAATGCAGTCCAGCTCTCTGCCGTTAAGCCTAGGAAAGCAGTGGAAGACAGCCCAAGTACTTGGGCCCCTGACACCCACACGGAAGATCTGGATGGAACTCCCCGCTCCAGGATGTGGCCCGGCCCAGCTTTAGCTCTTGCAGCCATGTGAGGAGTGAACCAGTAGATGAAAGCTCTCTCTCTGTCACTCTGCCTTTCAAATAAATCTTAAAAATAGAAAATTGGTCTTTTGAGGGCAGGCGTTGTGGCAAAAAGGATTTAGCTACCACTTGGAGCATCCACATAACACATCACAGCACCAGTTCCAGTCCTGGCTACGGGGGCTTCTGATCCCGCTTCCTGCTAATGCACCTGGGAAGGCAGCAAATGATGGCCCAAGCATTTGGGTTCCTATCACCCACATGGGATACATGGATGGATTTCCTGGCTCCTGGCTTCTGCCTGGCCCAGCCCTGGCTGTTTTAGGCATTTGTGGAGTGAATCAGAGGACAGAAAAACTCTCTCTTCCCCTCTGTCTCCCTCTCCCATGCTGTCTTTCAAATAAACAAAATCTTTGTAAAAACCTGGCCTGTTACAAATGGTGAAGTGCCTCACGATCACATTACTAAGAAAGGAAAAGGCAGACCTTGTAGGGGGCGAGAAGCACCATCGTGCTCTTCTTGTTCTGTTTTCAGGAGGTTATACGTTTTGCCAGAGGGAGGAAACATCCCCCGGTTCCCCCAGGCTCTGTCAGTTTCTTCTGGGACACTCGGGCTTCCACGATTGAGCAAGAACACTAGGATACGTTCTAATTTTTCAGATAGTGATTCTCCAGACAGAACCTCAAGGAATTTCATCAGAATGTATTTTCTCTGTGGCTCTTATCCTTATAAAAATTCAAACTTAATTTTAAAATAACAAATTGTCACCTCCTATTTTTTTTTACCTGTGTGCTACCACAAGACAAAAGTTAGTTTGGCTTTGCTTTCCCTGCTAAAAAATGAAACTGCCTCGGCCAACAAAGCTGGGAACTAGACCCGGGTACACATCACAGACGCGGATTTCCATGGGCCACACTGCAGTTTGGGTAAAGCAACAGTGCCCTCTTCCGGCTGCAATGGAGAACCGAGTACAGAAGTGACAACGTTCAAAACCAAATCACCCAAGTGAGCGAGACGTGTAAACCCTTGTGGGTCCTTTGCAGTCGCTACTCTCTCCTTAAAGATTCTGCATTCAAGCAAGCCATTGCCAGTGTAGTCTGGGGTCCAGACCACCTGCGACTACACGATACCACTCCTGTTCCCCATAGCCTGGCCAGCAGGGGCACTGCTGGTCATCTGTCTCCTGAGCCAGCAAATCCAACTAGCCAACCCAGTGCCACTGCCAGTTCTGTGTACAATTAAGGCAAGCTGTGCTGAGGGCCACTGGCTTCGGACCCATCCGTCCGCTAACATGTGCTTGGAACTAGTAATATTGACTAGAACCCTCACTTTCATGGGGTCTCACTTGCCAGGCACTTGCTAGGTACTTCATATGCCCAACTCATTCACACCCCACAGTATCTCTGAAACACTAAGATGTGGGCATTGGTGTAGCAGCTAGATGCAGCTTGGGATGCAGTCCCTGCTACATTCCTGGCTCCTGCTTCCTGGGGATGTGCACCTGGGAGGCAGCAGGTAAGGTCTCAAGTACTTGAGTGCATGCCCACCCACATCAATGATCTAATTGGGTTCCAGGGCCCTTCCTAGCTTTGGCCTGGCTCAGCCCTGGCTGTTGTGGGCATCTGGGGAGTGAACCAGAGGAAGGAAGATCTGTCTGTGTCTCTATCTCTTTGCTTTTCAAATAAATAAAAGACAAAAAACATTTTTAAAATTTCAAAATACTTGTAACTAATACAATGTGAAAGTAAAAATGACCTTAGAAATTGAAAAAAGACTAAGTAGACCTCAATTTTGCAAGAAACCAAATCCAAGATCTGCATTCTTTTTTTAAAGATTTTATTTATTTGAGAGGCAGACCTACAGAGAGAGAGAGGGAAAGACAAAGGTAGGTCTTCCATCTGCTGGTTCACTCCCCAAATGGCTGCAGCATTGGGAGCTGGGCTGATCTGAAGCCAGGAGCTTCTTCCAGGTCTCCCACACAGGTACAGGGGCATAAGCACTTGGGCCATCTTCCACTGCTTTCCCAGGCCACTAGCAGAGAGCTGGATTGGAAGCTGGGACATGAACCGGTGCCCACATGGGATGCCCATGCTGCAGGCAGAGGCTTAGCCCAGTAAGCCATGACGCCATCCCCAAGAGATCTGCATTCTGAACCACTGGATTGCGCTGCCTCCTTTATTTTCCTGATTAGTTAAGGCACTTGCTTTCTGTCCCCTAGAATGCCAACTTTGAAATCTTGGTGCACATACACGCAGTGGACTGACGAGGGAATAAATGAATTGCTTGATTTACTTTGCTTGATGTTGACAGGTCTGATAAAGCTGTGACAAATGAGAAGCTGGAATCAATTGACTAAAATTATGTAGTTTTGAAAAACCCACTTTTACCCTTTCACCATGGTTGATGAAGTGTCTTCTAAGATCATTCTTTCATCTTGGCACCCTGTGCCCACTGAGATTGGCACAGCTGGAATGTCCAGCTCAAATTGCTGTTTTGAAAGCATTTCAGACATAGTCACTGTGGAGCGAAACATTGTTTTCCCAGCCGTGAGCAAGCCCCAGGCACCGAGAGAAACCTCTTCTTGCTCTGGAATCTGCAGTCCAAGGGTCTCGGGGAGTCCCGTGTGTCCTCCTGGAAGAATCTGGGGGAGAAAATGCACTGGAAAATAAAGGAAGCATTTAGCTTCTTGTCTGTACCCAACAACTATGACATTATGGTTAAAAACTCAAAATACACAGACTGTGCTAAAGTATGAAATGTTTATGTCACCCAAGGTTCACAGATGCCAGGGCCGTTGTCGCTGAGTCGACACAGAGTCTCCTGGGAAACCTCAGTTTTCTAGAAGCCGGCTCACTACAATGATTACTACAATATTTTTCCCTTATTGAACTTCTAGAGGACAGATGCTAAACACAAGAAAATGTATCCTTGTTGGAGCTTTTCTTTTAAAAGCAAATCATGCCTACTTTAGCAATAAATTAGTAAGAAATATCTCAAATAAATAAATAAGAACAGGATAAGCAGTAATGATGGGGGTATGCTGAACAGAGAGCAGAAATTGCCCCATCTGTGCCGCTCTGCAGGGTGGGCTGGACATGGGCAGGGCTGGGAGACCGCTGCTTCCTTCCTGTCTGCTGTACCCAGGGCTGTGCATCCATTTCCAATTCTGGGTATAGCTTTTCCATAAGATTTTTGGAAGACTTTCTTATATGCCTGGATTTCCACATTTTTTTCACACTGAAACAAACATCTTTTAATCTGTTTTCTGGGAACGTTTTTGAAGTAATCTCATAGTTTCTACTTTTATTAATGTTAAGAACTTTAAAAAGTCTGGGGCCGGCGCCATGGTGTAGTGGGTAAAGCCATTACTTGCAGTGCTGGCATCCCATATGGGCACTGGTTCAAGACCCGGCTGCTCCACTTCCTATCTAGCTCTCTGCTATGGCCTAAGAAAGCAGTAGAGGATGGCCCAAGTCCTTGGGCCCCTGCACCTGTGTGGGAGACCCAGAGGAAGCTCCTGGCTCCTGGCTTCAGATCAGCACAGCTCTGGCCATTTGGGGAGTGAACCATCAGATAGAAAACCTCTCTCTCTCTCTCTTTTTCTCTCTCTCTCTCTCCCCCCACCCCACCTCTCCTCTCTGTGTAACTCTGATTTTCAAACAAATAAATAAATCTTTAAAAAAACTCAGCTACAAAAATAATGTTATTTTTAATACTGGAGAGTTAGTGAACACACAGCTTCAAATCTTATGATGATCTGATGCTTGGACCATTTGAAACAATTTTCATGAAGCAAGGCAAGCTTCTGAGGCATCAGTTAATACAATCATTCACAGGGAAGTTGTGTTTAGAGTGGTAGGCTGGATAGTATCATTACTGGGCCCCATTTTTCTGGTGAGAAACTGAGTTGGAGAGAATAAGCACCTTGCTCAGGATCACAAATCTGTCGAGTTGTGGCATTGCAGCCTGGACACAGCCAGGCTGACTGCCTCAGCAGTCAGTACAATAAACATAAGGGCACCTGCAGATGTTTGTGAAAAATGCATAGGAAGGGGGCTGGCGCTGCGGCTCAATAGGCTAATCCTCCACCTGCAGCGCTGGCACCCCGCGTTCTAGTCCCGGTCGGGGTGCCGGATTCTGTCCTGGTTGCTTCTCTTCCGGTCCATCTCTCTGCTGTGGCCCGGGAGTGCAGTGGAGGTTGGCCCAAGTCCTTGGGCCCTGCACTCACATGGGAGACTAAGAGAAGCACCTGGCTCCTGGCTTCGGATCAGCGTGGTGTAACAGCCGCAGCGGCCATTGGGGGGTGAACCAATGGAAAAGGAAGACCTTTTTCTCTGTCTCTGTCTCTGTCTCTCTCTCTCTCACTGCTCATTCTGCCTGTCCAAAAAAAAATGCATAGGAAGAACCATTTCTACTACCTCACAAATACCAAAAATATGCTCACTGCTACACTTGCTAAGGCAAGAAGTCTAACAAAATATCTTAAATGCACTTTCAACTTGGACTAACCTTAAATGGATTTTCCATGTGTTAACAGGAAGACCTCATTTATGGAATATTTTGATTAATCAGAGTTTCATTGATGTCCCAGGAAACAGGACCTTCTTCAGAGATGTCACTCAAAAGAAAGTTCCCCCAAATCTTCCAACAATGGTGTTTGATGAATGCACCTGTGCACCCCGCCCCCGCCCCCGCCCCCACCCCCAAGCCCAGCAGCAGTTCCGTGCCTTTCCTCTCAAGATAAAAAGTGTTACATCAGCCAAAGAGCAGGGCACCCAAAGCCTGAGGTAAGCTCTTCCTACTCTTCGGTGATTAATTGGTCTGTATTCCCTTGCGCTAGAAATAATAAGACTTAGGTAATGGAAACCAGAGCACATCCCCTCAGTGGCAGAGGTTCTTATGGTAAGGAGTGGGTTATTAATTCCGACATCGCCAGCCTGTGTTCCCCCAGCCCACCCGAGCAGTCTACTCACCAGCTGTGAGGAGAACTACCCTTATGCCAGACAAACAAGGACTTATCTAACCCCAAATTCTTTCGCTTGGTGTAATACTTAACTCCGGGGTGAGCAGTCTACACGGAAATGAAATTGATGATCTCTTTGATGGGAGTAGCTTTGACAACGTAAACAGAGATCATCTGTAAACAATAATAAGGTCTGGCAGTCACCCCATGGTTGATGCAGCATGTTGAATCCTCTCCACAAACCTTTGAGGTACACACTGTCATTATGCCTGTTTTGCCAACAAGGAACAGGCTAACTGACGCACTTGAACTTGCCCAAGAACCCAGTTAGTAATGGCACAGTCCAGACCCCAGTCTTCCTTCTCCACAGCCTGTTTCCTCCCAGTTTGTGCAGCAACCAAGCTGCTCCTGAAGCCACAGTAGCTTTTGCCTTCATGCACTTTCTCAATGGATGGATCCTAAAGTTCCTGTCGCTCTCCTTTCTGGGCACATCCCACAAAACTGCTTAAATTGCAAGGGACTCTTCAGTTGAGTGTTGACTGGACTCTTAGGACACTAACTTTGAAGTTTACAAAATGTAAACACATTTTTCTAGACCAAAACTGAATTTTTTTTCTTTTCAAAGTAACATTTTTTTCTTTTTAAAAAATATTTATTTATTTGAAAGGCAGAGTTACACACAAAGATAGATAGAGAAAGAGAGAGAGAGAGAGAGAGAATCAGAGACAGAGAGAGGTCTTCCATATACTGGTTTGCTCCCCAAATGGCTGCAATTGCCAGGGCTGCGCCAGGCAGAAGCTGGAAGCTAGGAGCTTCTTCCTGTTCTCCCATGTGGGTGCAGGGGCCCAAGCACTTGAGCCATCTTCTGGTGCTGTCCCAGCGCATTAGCAGGGAGGGGGATTGGAAGTGGAGCATCTAGGACTCGAACCTGTGCGCATATGGGATACTGGCTCCACAGGTGGTGGCTTTATCTGCTACGCCACAATGCTGGCCCCCAGAACTGAACTTTTATTATGAACCCTTACTCTGCTGGTTGAGTGAACATTTAATTTCAGTCATTTAAGAATTCCCTCTCTTGCCCCCTACTTTTCCAAGGATTGCATTCAAATTCCAAGGCGCTTAAAAATTATTTATTGATTTGAAACGCAGAATGAGAGAGGGAGAGACAGAATCTTCCATCTGCTAGTGTACTCCCCAAACAGCCACAGTGGCTGTGGCTGGACCAAGTCGAAGCCAAGAACCAGGAACCATCCATGTTTCCCAGATGGGTGGCAGGGCCCCAAGTGACTTAGGTCATCTGCTGCTGCTTTCCCAGGTGCATTAAGCCGGGAACTGGATCAACAGCAGAGGTGCTGGAACTTGAGCCACAACTCCAGCTTGGGATGCTGGCATTGTAAATAGCAACTTAACTCACTGCACCACAGTGCCATCCCTCCAGCATGCTTCTGAGGAGCCACAAGATCGGAGATGGAGGCCGGGGTGGTCCTCCCCTCCCCAGTACCAACATACCTGTCAGCCTTCCCCTCCCCTGAGGGCAGTCACTTGGTCTTTCCAGCTTCCCTGGCCTTCTCAGCCACCAGGTGTGATTTTGTCAAGAGTTGGAAACTCTTGCCTAAGACCCTTCCTGGGCCAGCACTCCAAGGCCTCTCTCACTGAGGTCTTGCCCAAGTCCCAGGCCCATCTCAGAAGTAGCAGGGCAGAGCCCTTCCTTCTCAGGGAACTGCCCACATCTACTCTAGGGGGTGGAGTTCTCTTTACAGCAATCATTTAAAGTGTCTGTTTGCCTTACATTTCATATAAATTATAGACAGCATAATTTATCAAATAAAACTTTTAAAAACTCCATAAAATTCCTAAACTGTAGTATAAAGGAGAAACAGACTATAATAAAATCATATGTGCTGAAATATATGGATGCAAAAAAAAAAAAGATTGCAGGAAAAATGTGAATGCCCCATGGTGAAAGACATTGTATAGGAGTCAGATGTGCACACACCTGGGCGGAATCAATGTGAAGATGCAACTACAAAGGAGAACTAAAGGGACATAGTAGGTTAAGCCTCCGCCTGCAGCGTTGGCGTCCCATATGTGTGCCAGCTGCTCCACTTCCGATCCAGCTCTCTGCTGTGGCCTGGGAAAGCAGTAGAAGATGGCTCAGGTGCTTGGGCCCCTGCACCCACGTGGAAGACCCAGAAGAAGCTCCTCCGGCTGTTGTGGCCATTTGGGAAGTGAAACAGCACAGGAAAGACCGTTCTCTCTTTCTTTTCCTTTCTGTCTGTAACTCTGCCTCTCAAATAAATAAATACGATGCTTTTTTTTTTTTGACAGGCAGAGTTAGACAGTGAGAGAGAGAGAGAGAGAGAGAGAAAGGTCTTCCTTCTGTTAGTTCACCAACCAAATGGCTGCTTCGTTGATCCAAAGCCAGGAGCCAGGTGCTTCCTCCTGGTCTCCCATGCAGGTGCAGGGCCCAAGCACTTGAGCCATCCCCCACTGCCTTCCCAGTCCACAGCAGAAAGCTGGACCAGAAGAGGAGCAACCGGGACTGAATCTGGTGCCTGACTGGGACTAGAACCCGGGGTGCCGGCGCTGCAGGCGGAAGATTAGCCTAGTGAGCTGCGGCGCTGGCCAATGCGATTTTTTTTTTTAAAGGAGATTGAAGCCACATACAAGGGTACTTCAAAAGAGATTGTGTGAGTAAGTTTACTTTTGTGCAAAAATGTTTGATGCCCATACCATTTTCACAATACACTTTTCCCATGAATTTTTGAAGAACTCCTCAAACTGTTCATGTTCAAGTACCACATCTCATATTACATCAGTAACTTCTTTACAAAATGAAGAGTAACTCTTTTTTTTGTTTTTGTAAATAAAGTTTTACTGGAATACAGCCATGTCTATTCATTAACATATCATGAACAGCCCATTTTTCTCTTTTTCGAAACCTTCTATTTAAGGAACACAAACTTCATGCATTTCATAATTACAACTTTAGGAACATGGTGATTCTTCCCATTGTACCTGCTGGCCCATGGCCAGGGACACATTAGCCCTAGAACACTCTGGAAAGCTCATCATCCCTAGCACAGAGTGGTGAGTGGAACCTGGAGCAAGCAGTCATCTACCTCAGGCAAATCCGAAATGATGAAAGGGAAGCCGCAGGCAATTCTGAACTCAAAGGGATCACGAGGTGCAACACAGGGTCCAGTCAGCAGAAGACACAGAAGTAGAAAGGGAAAAAGGGGTGCAAAGGAGGACACTTGGGAGAGGAAGTGGGGTGGGATGTCCAGCAGATGTGCAAGCAGGAGAGCTGGAGAATGAGCTCGGCTCATTCCTGCTCTGGGAAATAGCAAGGATTTTGCTAATTTTTTCTCCTTTATCTTTTCAATCAGCCAACACTTAACATCAGCACAACCTTTAGTGAAAACGGGTATTGGGGCCGGCGCTGTTGCGTAGTGGGTAAAGCTGCTGCCTGCAGTGCTGGCATCCCATGTGGGTGCCGGTTTGAGTCCTGGCTGCTCCACTTCCAATCCAGCTCTCTGCTATGGCCTGGGAAAGTGGTGGAGATGGCCCAAGTCCTTGGTTCACTGCACCCAGTGGGAGACATAGAAGAAGCTCCTGGCTCCTGGCTTCCAATCGGCACAGCTCCAGCTTTTACGGCCAGTTGGGGAGTACCTCTCTCTCTCTCTCTATGTCTTTCTCTGTCTCTCTCTCTTTAACTCTGACTTTCAAATAAATAAATAAATCTTTTAAAAAAAACAAATATTGCCTTATTGTCAGCTGGGCATGGGTGGTCTTCCTCAACCCAGGACATTGGGTTTTGATGAGAATAAATGAAATTTAAACCTTAAAAGTTTAATACATTTTTAGAATTTCATATCATACCTTGGAAAGTCAAAAAAGCTCTTAGCTTAGCATTCGTGCTCTTTCCCACTCTGAGGGCAGAGGGCAGGGGGGCAGCGCTCATCTCCGTAACTGAGGGAATGTCGTGGTGGGACGAGGCATCCACAAGCGAGGAGGAAATAACCACAGGAATGCGGAAAGAAGCAAAGGGGGAGGAGAAACCCTGATCTTGGTAGAAAGGCACAAAGGGGGCATTTGGGAAAGGAAGGGAGAGGAAGAGACTGTGGTGCAGAGGCCCTCAACTTCCCTTGGCCCACACATCTCATGCTCAACAACTATTCTTCCCTGATAGCCAAACCCTGATTTTATTTCAAATAACAGGAGAGGATCTTCAAAATGTTCAGGAAAAATGCCTATTATGAAAAATCTTTGAATGGCTTTCAAAAAAGTTTTTGTACTATAACAAACATACCTTTGAATTCCATTTTTTCATGAACATTTTGAAATACCCATGTGTGTTCAACCCTAAATAATGAGTCATAATTTGTCTAGACCAGCCACAGAAATCCTATTTCCTTGACCAAGCAGTCAGCCTACCTCTTAGCATGTAGTTATGTGACCCAGTGCCAAAAAAGGTAATAAGGAGACTGCTAGGAGTTGTCTAGGAAACTTTTTCCTTTTCTGTTAAAAGGGACTACTACTGGGGGCTGGCACTGTGGCACAGAATGTGGAGCCTGTTGGAGTCTACCATACGGGCACCGGTTGGAGTCCTGGCTGCTCCACTTCTGATCCAGCTCCCTGCTCATACACCTGAGAGGGCAGCAGAAGATGGTCCAAGTCCCTGGGACCCTGCCACCCACAAGGGAGACCCAGAATAAGCTCTTGGCTCCTGGCTTTGGTCTGGCCTGGCTCTGGTCTTTGCAGTCATTTGGAGAGTGAGCCAGCAGATAAAGATATTCTCTCTCTCTCTCTCTTTCTCTCTCTCATTCTCTATAACTTTGCCTTTCAAATAAATAAATAAGCCATGAAAAAATGAGGAAGGGGAGAATAGCATGGCTGATGCCACCTCTTTTCTTCCTGCTTCCAGTGTAGTCCATGATGCCTAGAGCAGCAGCAACTAGCTTGTAGCCACAAGGGAAAAAAATGAGAGAATTATAGAGACACCAGCCCTGGCATCGTTGAGCCACTAAATGCAGCCAGAAGCTACCCACCTCCACACTTCTTGGTAGATGACAAAAAGTAGCACTTCTTGGTTTCAGCCACCCTTGATTCTATCAGAACTTCCTGGCAGCATTTAAATGCAACTCCATAGAAAACTCATATTCCAAGAAGATATGTTTCCATTTTCAATTATCACAACAAAAGAAATTTACCTTTATAAATTTCAAAATGATATTTAGGTTATATTGGAAGAAACTCCACAAAGTATTATACAATTGTCTTGACTTCTATCAAAGTGGCCTCTGATACTTGAATATTCACAATTGTCAATTTGAGTTGAACTAAGCCAGAGAATCAATTACAGTCAGATTAAGAGACAAGGCATCAATCTGGAGTTAAAGGTTGACTCAAGAAAGCAAGAACAGGGGAAATCAAAGGGCAGCTGGCATTCCCAGCATCCCTGGGTAGAGGGAAAATTTGTGTCTGCAAGGCTGCATGTCGGACAGTAACAGATTGCCCACAGGGGCCATTGGTTCTGTTGGTGTTGGTTAGGGTCCACTGAGAGGTGATCTGACTGGCTCCCAGGGTCACAAGCCCATAGCTGTAGCACATACAAGTGGCATTTGTATTAAGCAGTCATTAGATTCCCAAAATGTTCTGGAAGCTGAACATAAGTTGAAATCCACAGTCCTTGACCCCAAGAGTTATCCTCTGAATGAGAACGAGAATGGGGAGAACTCAACAGCAATGCCTAAGGGTGGGAAAGAAAATCAGAAAAAGAAAGAGGCTCCAGACGGATCCTGAGGACTCAAATCTTCCTTGAGAGAATTGCTTTCTCTTTTAATTCTGAACAGCATGGCATACTTTGAAACTGAGTTATACTTAATTGACATCGAATATAAAAGATCCAAACCTGCAAAACAAATGGAAAGATCACTCACATTATCATATCCACATTCATTTTACATACTGCAGGGCTTCTTCATAAAGTGGGTCTTTCTGGTACTTCCTAGTACTCTCCAAGATGTGTATTAAGCAGACTTCTTTGGCAGCGTGTCCATGCAGTCATAATAACACCTTCCCATGTAAAGTGCTTCACAGTCCACAAAACCACCTGCGTGACCTCAGGACAATTCTATCTGATACTTTTGACAAGCTATGACTATGAGAGTAACAGGTCCTTCTATAACCATGTTTCTGTTCAAATGACAAATATTCATCTTTAAAAGAGGTTCATTTCTAGTTGTGTATAAAATTTAAGAATCTGCATGAGCTTCAAAGTGTTTTTACACCTAAATAAACACACCTTTAAATTCCACTTTCCACAAACATTTTGCAGTACATTTATGTATTTGTTGCATAAAGCTGGGAAATACAGGAACATAGAAAGAAGGGTTGAAACGCGTCAATATTCCAAAGAAAAGCACCAAGATGTTAAGCTTCTCTTTTCATCTTTATGCATTGCCTGTTACTTTTCCACAGGCACGATAATTCTGATTAGGCAATTTTATTTTCTTTTTACTCCTACCATTAGAACGTGAGAAAATGCACGTCTCTTCACTTCACTGTTATTGCAGAAGACTGAAGAGATGTCCTTGAGATCCGGCATGTCTGATCTTGTACAGTCCCATGATCTTGTCCAGACCACTCTCAAAACTGCCACCCCCCCCACATCCAATCAGAACAAAACTGTTCACTTTCCCGTAGGATGGTTTTCTCCCAGGAAGCGCCTTGAAAAGGGACTCTGCTGCTCAAAAGGAATGAGGCTTACGCTGGCGCTGCGGCTCACTAGGCTAATCCTCCGCCTGCAGCGCCGGCACCCTGGGTTCTAGTCCCGGTCGGGGCACCGGATTCTCTCCCGGTTGCTCCTCTTCCAGTCCAGCTCTCTGCTGTGGCCCGGGAGTGCAGTGCAGGATGGCCCAAGTGCTTAGGCCCTGCACCCTCATGGGAGACCAGGAGAAACTCCTGGCTCCTGGCTTTGGTTCAGCGTGGTGCGCTGGCTGCAGCACACCAGCCACAGCAGCCACTGGGTGGTGAACCAAAGGAAAAGGAAGACCTTTCTCTCTCTCTCTCTCTCTCTCTCTCTCTCTCACTGTCAACTCTGCTTGTAAAAAAAAAAAAAAAAAAAAAAAAGGAATGAAGTTTGGCTTCAACCCCCACACTCTCTCATTTTTTTTTTTAAGGTAAGACTGTGAAGCTTTTAGTAGATAATACAGGAGAATATTTCAAGACCTTGGGGTACAGAAGAATTTCTTAAACAAGACACAAGATACAGTATTCATAAATGAAAAGAAAATGAGAAGACAAGCCAGCAATGAAGGAGATTCTTTGCAAAACATATAGGAACGGGGATATTTGCAATAAATATAACAGACCAATTACTAAAATCTACAGTGTATAAAGAACTTCTTTTAAAAATCAGTAAAAGAAGAGACAATAGCAAAATGGAATGGATTTGAACAGGAATTCTGCAGAAAAAATATGTGGCCAATAAGCACATAAAAAGATGTTGAAGGTCATCAAAGAAATGAAAATCAAAACCACAATGCAGCATCAGCCTACTTCCATAAGCAGCAAAATTGAAAATTGTGACAAAACAGTGTTGAAGGATATGGAACAACAAAGGCTCTTATATATTGGAACAAGCACTTGGGGAGACCATTTGAAATACCCGCATTCCTAGATCCAGCAATACATCTAGGTATACCCTAGAAAGGCCTAACATATATGAATACAAGAAGGTTCATATAGGCATTATTGATATTAGCCAAAAACTGAAAACAACTGAAATATCCACCAACAGTTGAAAGAATAAATTGTGGCACAGTCACCCAGTGGAATAGCGCAATGAAATGAAAAGGAATGAAGAATAATCATTCAAGCACAATGTTGAGTGGAAGATACAAGACACAACATATTATATGCAGCATGATTTCATTTAGATACATTTTTAAAATAGGCAATACTAAATTATGCTATTTAGCAGTACTCACATACATAGATGATGCTGCTATCAAGAAAAGCAATGAAATCAGCATAACAGAAGTCAGAAAAGCAGTTACCTGGAGAGGGATGGGAGGGCTCAGGATCTAGGAGGGACACGCCGAGTGCTGGATGAGTTTTCTCATCCCAAGTGGTAGTTACATGGGTGTTCACTTTATAATCACTTATTAAACTCTACACATGACTTGGGCAAATTTTCTATATCCATGCTAATGAAACTCAGACTGAATCACATGTGTTGCTAAGCAGTAAAAACTTTTTTGAGAAGCTTGATTCTACCACGAAGGAGACAGGGTAGCAGAGACAGGAAAATCCAGGATTAAAGGAATTTGGGCAGTTCAAAAAATTTGTAGAAAATGGAATTCAGGGGCTGGCATTGTGGTGCTGTGAGCAAAGCTTCCCCCTGTGGCACACGCATCCCATATCAGAATACAGGTTCAAGTTCCAGCTGCTCCGTTTCCGGTCAGAAGGCCCTGCTAATGTGCCTGGGAAGGCAACAGATGATGGCCCAAGTGTTTGAGCGAGACGTAGATGGAATTCCAGGCTCCTGGGTTCAGCTTGGCCCAGAATGGGCTGCTGTAGCCATTTGGAGAGTGAACAGTGGATAGAAGAGCTCCTTCTGTCTCTCCCCTTCTCTTTCATTCCCCTTTTAGATGATCTTCAGCTTTGGTTTTTTTTCTGCCTTTCTGACCCAGCAAGGTCTACTAGATGCAGCTTGGAGTGAAAGCTGCTACTCTGGTCATTTTTCTTTCTTTGCTCTATGGAGATTTTAAAGGTGGCATGAGAGGGAGATGACTGGGAGTTCATGGCTGTGGAGGCCACAGGCCTGCAGTTGTTGCCCTGCTCCAGACAGGAAACATATCCAGTGCAACCAACGCAGTCTTCCCTGTGAGCACTACAGTCTTTATGCCTTCCTTGGAATCTTCCCATATATATTTGACAGCCTTTCTCACGAGTTGGGCACAGTAGATCCAAAATTTCTTCATCATAAATCTCCAAGTAAGACACTTTCAGAGTCAATTCAAAGTCACTCTTTTTTATCCATTTCTTTGAAGAGCAGGTGTATTACCCTAGGAACGACTCCAACTGTTGGCTCATCTGCAGTAGATGCACCTCCCATGGACTGTGTTTTTCAGAGCCAGTCTGCCCATAGGCTAGCACAGTTGCATTGAATCCTTTAAAGACGCCTTTTACGAGTGGTGTCACTGCTGTATGGAAGACCTCTTCCTGTTCAGTAAAAGAATCAAACACAAAATCGTAGGTAAAGGATTGACCAGCATCAACTACCGCCTGAGGCTCCCTAGGCACGGAAGAAAGGCACATCTGGCAGCCCTCGATAGTCGCCTTGGGGACCAGAGAGCGACGGCGCAGGGCCGCTCGTACGGGAATGCCCTTCGCCTCTTCTCCCATGATCCTACCTCGGCAAGTCTCTGCAGGGGGAATTAAGAGTGGGCTTGCTGATGAATTTTGGTGGGTCCGACTGCGGTTAGGAGGTCGTTCTCCTCAGTTCCGGCAGAGGATGAGGAGGGTTACGGAACTCAGCCGTAAAGGTGGTAACCTTCGCTCCCAGTGACACGGCTGCTGCAGAGATTCACGCTTCTGTAGGTTTGGCTACGATGCACAGCGAGTCAGCCTGACACTGCAGAGTCAAGTGGTGTCAAACTAAATGTCCCTTTCTGGATTTTCCCTGGTCTCTCCCTCCACTCTCTCTTTACGCTTACCCTAATATGTTCCCCCTAAAATAAAGTCTTCTCTAATAGCTGCTTCCTTGCCTTCTTTGAACCCCAAAATCCTAAAACCTGCCAAGTCTCTCTTGCCTGAAATAGCATGGATATATTTTCATGGAGTACATGCCACAGCTCTGCCTGACTCTGCACTGTTGATTTCCAACACTTTTCTGTAGAAATCAACTCTGTTTCCTGTTAGCTTGTTTGTTATGTGTCAGCACAACGTGAATGCATCATTGTAGACATCTGAAGTCCTAAGTCCCAGAGAAGTCGGGGCCCACATTTAGAAACAGGTGTCTTTCTAGGAGCCACTTGACTGCAAGTCTGTGACAGATGCCCAGGGGAGTCTCTGAGCCTCAGTTCACTCAAATGTGAATGAGAAGAGAAGCTATGAGCTTAAAGCATGTACTTCAAAAGGACTTATTTCATTAAATACTGCAGATAGACTCGAGGAGTTAAAACCAATGTGATGGCAGGCAAGGGAATTACTTAGATAGGCTTCCAAAAACCTGAGCTAGCGTCACCACTTGGTCATTTTAACAGTTGTGGAGCCTTGGGGAAATGATTTAAATTTTGCCAGCTTTTGTTTCCCCAGCAGCAAAATGAGGTTAGTTTCTGTTTTAGGACCAAATCCTTCCCCCCAAATGAAGAATGGCTGATTAATAAAATTTCAAAAATATGTTCAACCTCAGAGGTAATCAAAGCCCCATAAACTAATGCAATAGAATATTTTTAAATAGTATGACAAGTGCTCACTCCCTGTTGGTGGGGTGTTATGGACGGGCACTTCGAGAGTGCAGATGGTACACATGTTCGCAGTCAGTCGCCTTAAAAGATTCATTCTTTAACCCTTAAAAAATTACCTTAGCTTTACAAGATTTGTAGGTAAAGATGCTGATCAGGGAGTTATTGGGAAGAGGAAAACTGAACAACAGGGAAAATGATTAACTTGGTAGATTTTGTCATGCCATAGTTCATTTACATTTTTGCTCAAATGATGCTGATAGCTTATCCAAAGCAAAAGGGACAAACAAGTATTTCAATTATCTGAAGGAATTATGTAAGTTGTACTGTGAATTCATGAAAAATAGCATTATAAATAGCGGAACCCACCTTGACAAAGTATGAACAAGGGCAAGGTTTTTGGTCATTTAACCACCCAGAGCTTCCATTTGTTCTTGCACATAAAGGCTACTAATAGGAGGGTACAGAACGTTGCACTTCTACCTAGGGTGCTACCCTGGGCCATCACCCTCAATAGTGCTGCCAGGCTGAGTCAAGAGCTTCTGCAGAGAAGGGCCCACAGGCTTTGTGATTCTGAGCTGAGGGTCCTTCCACTCTTGGTGGGCGTCTCACTTCCAGAGGACAGGGTTTTTGGTAGAGTAGGGGGAGGGGCAGCTTCCTTGGAAGCCAGCCTCTGTTATGGCAGCTGTTTGTTCAATGCCCTGGCTTTTTGCATCAAAAACAGGTGCTATTTTGGGGGTGGACTGGCCTATTTGGATCTCCTTGATGGCAAATCACAACATAAAACAGCTGTTAATCCTTTCAGATAGGTCAAACATGTCACTTCGTACCATCTATCTACTTTGGGCTGAGGGCTAATTTTCTAAGCAGGAAAAGTGGCTGATAGCTTTAGGCAGGAGGAAAAGTGTCTGTGTAACTTTTTTTTTTTTTTAACTGGTGTTGGCTGCCTAAAAAGAGGCTGAGGCAAAGACTGCAAGCAAGTATGGAAATGTGACTGAGGAGGTTTAGCCAAGTCCCTGTCCCAGTGCTGACACAGCCATGGTCAGAAGTCAGGGATGAGGGAGAGAGTGACCCCTTTACCAATCACCATAACACAACCAACACAACATGTAGGACAAGCTTCAGGGGGATGAGTCCACTCTGTAAATGCATCCCATTAACAGTGATTAACACTAGTGTGTAAAACATCAGAACTTTATATAAGCACAGTGTAACTTTGGCATCATTTTATAACCCAACAATGTATTTTATACAGTTTGAATTAATTTAGACAATTATTATCTCCTGACTGAGATCCTCATTTTTTGAGAGTTCCAGGGATTCAGCTGGAAGTACCAAGGTCAGAGATTCAGTTTAGAGTTAAGATAGTCATCTTAAGGGGCCAGTGTTGTGACGTAGTGGGTAAAGCTGCCGTCTGTGGTGTCAACATCCCACATGGCGCCAGTTCGAGTTCCGGCTGATCTAGCTTACTGCTAATGTGACGCGAAAAGCAGCAGAAGATGGCCCAAGTGCTTGGGCCCCTGTACTCACATGGGAGACCCAGAAGAAGTTCCTGGCCCCTGGCTTCGGATTGGCCCAGCTCTGGCTGTTGTGGCCATTTGGGGACTGAACTAGTGGATGGAAGACCCATCTCTCTCTCTCTCTCTCTCTCTCTCTCTCTCTCTTTCTCTAACTCTGCCTTTCAATTAAATAAGTAGATTTTTTAAAAAAAAAATCATGAGATAGTCATTTTAACATTTTAAAGGACAATTTCCTGAAGACTCAGTTCCCCTGGTTGCTCCTTGGGTTGATCTTTAGATCAAGATCGGAGGGCCCGCTATGAGCATCTTTTCCTTGCTACCCCTGGGCTGTGGGAACATCACATCACCAAGCGCACAGTGAGGGAGAGGTTGGCAGGTGGAAGTAGATATGTTTATCTACACTCAGCCACCACTCATCTGTGTCCCTGGGATGTCTTGGCACCTGCCCAGGAGATTGTCACCTGGCTTAACTTTTTGTACACAGGAAGAGTATGCATAAAAGATGTCCCTTTGACCAATGTTAGAGAATGAGAAGGGAAGGGTGTTACCCTCCTTTGGGCCCCAGAATAATACTGGGGCAGCAGTTCTTCTGGCAGCCTATGGAAGAAATGACTGAGAAGCTCCTGCCAAAAGGACCTGGCTTTTTTAAGGGGGAAAGGAGCAGTTGTCCACAGAGGCAGCTCTCTGGCCCGTTGACTTGCAAAGAGTGAGCCATGTGGTGTCCTTCAGCAAGGAGAGCCTCCTGAAACCAGGTACAGGGCCTTGGCTGCTGAGTAAGTATGACATTTGTCCCAGTCCTCCGCGTTTAAGGTAAAGGAGAAGGGGTAGTGAACAGACCCTGGGCTGGTCAGACAAGATGGGTAGGGCAAGAGAGGCTAAGTAGAGTTTGAAAAAGAGTGAAATGACCTCAGTCTCCTGTAAGATCCTATTGTGGGCCAGCTCCGTGGCTCACTTGGTTAATCCTCTGCCTGCGGCACTGGCATCCCATATGGCCACCGGGTTCTAGTCCCAGTTGCTCCTCTTCCTGTCCAGCTCTCTGCTGTGGCCCGGGAGTGCAGTGCAGGATGGCCCAAGTGCTTGCGCCCCTGCACCCGCATGGGAGACCAGGAAGAAACACCTGGCTCCTGGCTTCGGATTGGAGCAGCGCCAGCCATAGCGGCCATTTGGGGAGTGAACCAATGGAAGGAAGACCTTTCTCTCTGTTTCTCTCTCACTGTCTATAACTCTATCTGTTAAAAAAAATCCAATTGTAACATGGTGTTATAGTTTACAAGGGGCTAAGGGAGTGCAAGATGATGGCACAAATCTTCCCAGCTAGCCAGCTCTAAAAGTGGGCCATGAAAAGCACTTGTCTGAAATGAATCCCACCACCATCTTCCAGAAAAGGAAACACGTGAACGGAGAAGGAGCATTCCACTTGTGTCTACAAGGCAGGCTTTTTTAAAAAAAAAACTTTTATTTAACAAATATAAATTTCCAAAGTACAACTTATGGATTACATTGGCTCCCCCCCATAACTTCCCTCCCACCGGCAACCCTCTCATCTCCTGCTCCCTCTCCCATTCCATTCACATCAAGATTCATTTTCAATTATCTTTATATTTAGAAGATCAATTTAGTATATATTAAGTAAAGATTTCGGGCCGGTGCCACGGCTCACTAGGCTAATCCTCCGCCTTGCGGCACCGGCACACCAGGTTCTAGTCCCGGTCAGGGCGCCGGATTCTGTCCCGGTTGCCCCTCTTCCAGGCCAGCTCTGTGCTGTGGCCAGGGAGTGCAGTGGAGGATGGCCCAAGTCCTTGGGCCCTGTACCCCATGGGAGACCAGGAGAAGTACCTGGCTCCTGCCATTGGATCAGCGCAGTGCGCTGGCTGCAGCGTGCGGCGGCCATTGGAGGGTGAACCAATGGCAAAGGAAGACCTTTCTCTCTGTCTCTCTCTCTCACTGTCCACTCTGCCTTAAAAAAAAAAAAAGTAAAGATTTCAACAGTTTGCACCCACACAGAAACACAAAGTGTAAAGTACTGTTTGAGTACTAGTAATAGCATTAATTCACATTGTACAACACATTAAGGACAGAGATCCTACATGAGGAGTAAGTGCACAGTGACTCCTGTTGTTGACTTAACAAATTGACACTCTTGTTTATGGCGTCAGTAATCACCCTAGGCTCTTGTCATGAGTTGCCAAGGCTATGGAAGCCTTTTGAGTTCACAGGACAGGCTTTTAACAGAAGCCAGGGCTGGAGCTGTGAGCCGGGTGTGGGGTTTAGCGGGGAGGTCCCGCTTTAATGCCTTCTTTTCTAAAACCCTCAGAGTGGTAGAGAGGAGGTGCAGAGAGAGGCCAGTTTGTTCTTAATGCTTTTTGGGGTTCTGGAAGGGCTCCTCTGCAGCCCACTCGAGTCATCCAAGGGCGGATACTCCAGAGGAACTTCAGGGTTTCAGCTTCCCTCGACCAAGGAGAGATGCATGGTCAGACATGACAGGAAAAGGGGACTTCGCTCTGGGATACCCTGAATGGGCAGTCGGTGGCTGGGTTCCCTCAGAAGGCTTTTGGGTGCCACCGAAGAGTCGCCTTGGCCTGAATGCCTCCTTCAGTCCTCTTTCCAATTTCCTCCAGCCATGCACAGCCAGAGCTTTGTCCTGAAAGGAAATCGGAGATGCCAGGAAAGGGAAAAATAGCCGAGGGTGATCGCCTTTGCATCCTCCCTGTTGACGCAGTTGAGGAAGTTTCCTGGCCAGGCACCAGGATGTAACCACTGATTCGAACCCCAGGAACTTGTTCTATGGATGATGAAGTCTGGGGTTGCTGATTGAGCAGACAATAAGGCAACATCATTTGTAGTTTATTGGAAAAAGTGAAGAGACAGCAATTCCTACACCTGATAGACCGGGCGGGCATCTCAGTTAAGGGCTGAGAGCAGCACTGGCACAGATCAGCATCAGCTGCTTCACAGACAGGGAAGATGGGAGCGGCTGGGGGCAAAGAGCAGCTGGGGCAGTTGTTGAGAGCAAAAATGGGTCATAGGGAGTCGAGAAGGAGGGTGAGGGGAAGAAGAAGGGGACTGAGAAAAAAGGTTTGGAATGTAAGCATGTTTTAAGTGAGTGCCAAGGCAGCACAAGGAATAGAAGGAGGTGGAGGGGAATGTTTAGCAGGATCAAAGTCAGGCTCAGGCTTTAGCTGGCTCAGGAGTTTGACTTCTTCATTTTTTTTCTAAGGAAGAAAATCTGATAGGCAACAGAAGGAAAGGCAATTATGGAGAGATATACCTGAATGTAGGGAACCTCAGACCATCTGTCATTTGTCTGTGTAAAGCTATCAAGATCAGAGAGAATTTTGAGGTCAAAATTGCTGAATTTTAGCCATTTAGAATCAAGTCATACCTAGGCTAAGCTTTTGTACAGAGGAAGATGAATCATTTTTGCCTGATCACTCCCTGTAGGCCTAACCATACAGGTATTTTTTTCCCAAAAGAAACCTTTTACTTAAGGAGTATAAATTTCATAAGTACAACTTTAGGAATATAGTGATTCTTCTAACCATACCTTCCCTCCCACCCACACTCCCACCACTCCTCCTCCTCCTCCTCCTCCCATTCCTAGTGCCATTCTCCATTAAGATTCATTTTCAATTAACTTTATACAGAGAAGACCAACTCTATAGTAAGTAAAGATTTCAACAATTTACACACACACACACAAAAAAACTGTTTGAGAACAAGTTTTACAGTTAATTCTTGTAACACAACTCATTGAGGACAGAAGTCTTTCATTGGAAGTTAGTACACAGTGGCTCCTGTTGTTAATTTCACAATTAATACTTTAACTGTGATGTCAGTGAAAACCTGAGGCTCTTGGTATGAGCTGTCAATGCTATGGAAGCCTTTTGAATCCAGAAACTCTGTCAGTATTTAGACAAGGCTTTCAGAGAAAAGTAATCCTTCTTTTATGGCCCCTTCTTTCCAGTAACTTGGCTTTCCATACATGAAATGCTTTCATGGGCTTTTCAGTCAGACTAGAATGATTAAGGGCTGATTCTGAGGTCAGAGTGCTATTTAAAGCGATTATCATTCCATGAGTCTGTGTGTGGACTGCTTCCCATGTTGGAACATTCTCTCCTTTTTAACTCTATCTATTATTATTATCAGACAATAGATGTTATTATATGATCCCTTTAACACCTAATCCTATCTATATAATCACTTTAACACTTAATATGATTACTTTAACATTTAGGATGGCATTTTTACCACCCAGCTTAATGGGATTTGGGGTCCCATGGCAAGTTTTTAAACTGTACCCATGGGGCCAGTGCTGTGGCGCAGCAGGTTAATGCCCTGGCTTGAAGCACCGGCATCCCATATGGGCTCTGGTTCAAGACCCAGCTACTCCACTTCTGATCCATCTCTCTGTGAAGGCCTGGGATAGCGGTGGAGGATGGCCCAAGTCCTTGGGCCCCTGCACCCGCATGGGAGACTGAGAAGAAGCTCCTGGGTCCTGGCTTCGGATTGGCACAGCTCCAGCCGTTGTGGCCATCTGGGGAGTGAACCATTGGATGGAAGATCTCTCTCTCTCTCTCTCTCTCTCTCTCTCTCTCTGCTTTATGGCCTAGTATGTGGTCAAGTTCCATGCACTGGTAAGAAAAATGTGTATTCTGACACTATAGGAGTTAAAGTTCTATAGATATCTGTTAGGTCCATTTGGTCTATAGTGTCGATTAACTGTTGTTTTCTTGCTGGTTTTCTGTCTGGTTGATCTGTTCATTGCTGAAAGTGGGGTATTTCTCCTCACCATTACTATTGTATTGGAGTCTATGTCTCCCTTTAGCTCCCTAAACATTTCTTTTACATAGCCAGGTGCCCTGCAATAGGTGCATATATTTTTATAATAGTTACATCTTCCTGTTGAATTCATCCCTTAAGCATTACATAGTTCCCTTCTTTGACTCTTATAACAGGTTTTGTGTTAAAGTCTATTTTGTCTGATATTAGGATGACTACACCAGCTCTTTTTTAGTTTCTGTTAGCATGTAATAACTTTTTCCATCCTTCTCCTTTCGGTCTGCATGCATCTTTGTTGGTAAGATGTGCTTCTTGTAGGCAGCAAATAGATGGGTCTTATTTTTAATCCATTCAGCCAGTCTTTGTCTTTTAACTGGAGAGTTGAGGCCATTTACATCTACAGTGACTATTGATGAATAATGGCTTTTCCTTGCCAGTTTACCATAATATTATGATTTTTTACTTTGGATTCTTTTTGTGGGAGATTTTCTTTCTTTACATTCTTTTGTATTGATTATCATGTTTCTGCGTTTCTGTGTGCAATATATCCTTAAGCATCTTCTTTCAATTGCTGTTTGTCAAGGAAGTTCTTTATTTCACCTTTGTTTATAAATGAGAGCTTTGCAGGATATAGTATTTTGGACTGACAGTTCTTTTCGCTCAAGACTTGGAATATATCTTGCCATTCTCTTCTAGCCTGCAGGGTTTCTGATGAGAAGTCTTCTGTGAGTCTAATTGGAAATCCTCTGAAAGTAATCTGGCACTTCTCTCATGCACAGTTTAAAATCTTTTCTTTATGTTTCACTGTGGTGAGTTTGATTACAATGTGTCATAGTGATGATCTTTTCTGGTCATATCTGTTAGGAGTTCTATGTGTGTCTTGTACTTGGATGTCCCTTTCTTTCTCCAAATTAGGGAAAATTTTTGTTATTATTTTACTAGAAAGGCCTTCTAACCCTTTCTCTCTTTCCACACTTTCAGGTACTCCTAGAACCCATCTGTTGGACCGTTTGATAGTATCCTGTATATTCCCAACAGTGTTTTTTAGTTTTCTAATTTCTTCTTTGTGTGTTTGGTCTGACTGTATTATTTCCTGTGCTTTGTTTTCTAAGTTGGCTATTCTTCCTTCTGCTTCACCAATTCTGTTGTTAAGGCTTTCCACTGAATTTTTTATTTGTTATATTGAATTATTCATTTCCAAGATTTCATTTTGATTTCTTGATTTCTTGGGAGAAATTTTCTTTCGTGTCATGTATGGATTTCATTAGTTTGTGTATTTGCTTCTGATTACTTCTAAGCAATCCTATGATCAATTTTTTGAATTCCATTTCTTCTGTCTCATCATCTTCCCAATCTAGTATTGAAGTGTCATACTCTTTTGGGGGTGTCATGTTGTCTTTCTTATTCTTGTTTCTTGGATTGGTGTGATTGTTATTTGGCATTTGTGGAGATACTCTTTTTTTTTCTTCTTTTTTGCACTATGGTGGTTTTTAATCTTTGTACTATGCCTCTGTATATATGAGGAGTGTCTGCTTTCAGTGAATACCTAGAGGCATGTTGTGGGAGTGGCCAGGGAGCTCTGTTCAGTTCTCCAAGGTGAAGGGTGTGTCTGATGTGACACATCCAGGTTTGGTAAATCAATCTCTCTTTCTCTCTCTCTCTCTCTCTTTCTCTTATCAGAAGGGAGGTTTGTTCTTGTCTGTTGGTGTAGACTCAGCTGAGCTCATCTCCTCAAAGGAGACAAGTGCCTAGGTGCTAGCCCCAGTGGATATATTATTCATCTGTTCTGTCACAAGGACCACACAAAGGATCTGTTCAGTCCTCAGTGTAAGCTCATATTCCCCAGAATGTCCCCTACCAGGTAATCAAGGAGCTCTGAGCATGTGGAACCTTCCACAGTGAATGCCCAAAGTCCCAGTCACACTCTGAGTCCTACGCATCCTCAGTGTTTTCACAGTCCTGGAACACATGCATCCCACAGCCACGAGCATTCAGCCCCCTGTCTGTTCTCCCCACCAGACTCGGGAGTCAGCTTTGCTAGTTGCTGGGTGAGGACACAAGCTGGCACAGCTATTACATATGTTCAAAATGGCAGCCGGCACCGCGGCTCACTAGGATAATCCTCCACCTTGTGGTGCCGGCACACCGGGTTCTAGTCCCAGTCGGGGTGCCGGATTCTGTCCCGGTTGCCCCTCTTCCAGGCCAGCTCTCTGCTGTGGCCAGGGAGTGCAGTGGAGGATGGCCCAAGTGTTTGGGCCCTGCACCCCATGGGAGACCAGGAGAAGTACCTGGCCCCTGCCATCAGATCAGCGCGGTGAGCTGGCCGCAGCGTGCGGCGGCCATTGGAGGGTGAACCAATGACAAAGGAAGACCTTTCTCTCTCTCTCTCTCTCTCTCTCTCTCTCACTGTCCACTCTGCCTGTCAAAAATAAATAAATAAATAAAAAATGGCACCCGCTCTCTATCAGCTTGTTACCAGACGCTATTGTAGGGTGATTGGGGAGAGAGAAACACGCCTCCCCTTGTTTTTTTCACCTCTAGTTTGGCAGGTACACTATCCCCATTAGTGCATCACCTAAGGAGCCTCATGCAACTGGAATCTTCTGGAAAAGAGTGATAGTGACTTGCAGGACAGGCATCCCTGTTTGAAATTGGGATGAGTTCCCCCCATGTTGGACCTCCTGGAGATCTCTTCCTGTTTCCGGAACAAAAGGAAAGGGAGAATGGGGCCAAAATCTACCCTAGATCTCCTGAAGGCAGGAGGCACTGGCCCCTCTTCTCCAATATGCTTTTAGGAGATGGAGGCTGACTTACCAGTCCCATGGGCTGAAAATCAGATCCGACACTGCATGCAGAGGAGAGTTCCAACAAAATGCCTCTGGCTGTGAACCTGCACAGAGACCAGAAAGCGTAAGTGCAGGATGAGGACTTGAGAAACCAAGCTGGTTTTCAACTCACTGGGGGAGTTCTGGAGAGGCGTGTCCCAAGCCTGCCAGAGTCACTCCGACCGGAGTCACTCCAAGAAGGGTACTCCAGGGGAGAGGCACTCAGCCAGAAGTGGCAGTAAAGGAGAGAAATCAGTGTGGACCTGTCGCCGCAAGTCTTCAGTACCATTATGTCAGGTTTTAGGATTTTAGGGTTTGAAGAAGGCGAGGAGGCAGCTTGTTAAAGTAGAGAAGACTTTATTTTAGAGGGGAAAGAATGGGGGAGGGTAAAGAGAGAGTGGGGGCTGAGCCTACCTAGACAGAGCAGGGGGCTTGAAGCCAGGCTTCATTCTGTTTGCACAACAGGCAGAGTCCCTTCTTAAGCTGCTTGTTGGGGCAGGTGCAGAGTGCCGCATGGATGCTGACAGGTGGGTGGGGAAGGTGCAGGAAGGCTCCTTGGTGAGGTTTACAGTGTGTTGTCTCAGCAGTTTGAAATGTCCCAGGTGCTGGGCTTTTCCAAGCCATAAACATCTTGGCAGCCTGTAGATTCTCTGTGCCCAGTTTCATGGGGCCTGGAGCTTCCAGCCCAGTGACCTAATGGGTTCTATCAGGCCCTGGTGGCCTCATGGGTTCTAACAAGGCTAACCAAGGAAAAACCATAATCAGTAAATTATCTGCCAGAATCAACACATTTAAGAAAGAGAAATAACACAAACTCTGCTTTTAATTTTTAGGATAATTTTAAAATTGGATATTGAATAGTTGTTCACCACTTGGAACCGAGCAGAATCATTTCTCCCACTTCATCCAATACAGAAAAATCAGTTCTGGTGCAAAATCAGTGTGTCACATGTGTACTAGACAAAAACAAATTTTCATGGGCTATGTTGTGGCACAATGGGTTAAGCCACTGTCTGCAGTGCTGGCATCCCATGTGGGTGCCACTTCAAGTCCTGGCTGCTCCGTTTCTGATCCAGCCCCATGCTAAGTGCCTGGAAAAGATGGCACAAATCTTTGGACCCTTGCATACACGTGGGAGACCTGGAAGAAGCACCTGGCTCCTGGCTTTGACTTGGGCCAGCCTGGCCATTATGGTCATTTGGGGAGTGAATCAGTGAATTAAAGATCTTTCTCTGTCTCTTCCTCTTTCTCTCTGTAACTCTGCCTTTCAAATAAATAAAATAAATCATTAAGAAAAAAACGTAAGAAAAGCCTAAATTAATAATCTGATGTCAGGCCGGCGCCGCAGCTCACTAGGCTAATCCTCCGCCTTGCAGTGCCGGCACACCGGGTTCTAGTCCCGGTCGGGGCGCCGGATTCTGTCCCGATTGCCCCTCTTCCAGGCCAGCTCTCTGCTGTGGCCAGGGAGTGCAGTGCAGTGGAGGATGGCCCAAGTGCTTGGGCCCTGCACCCCACGGGAGACCAGGAGAACTACCTGGCTCCTGTCATCGGATCAGCGCAGTGCGCCGGCTGCAGTGCGCCAGCCGTGGCGGCCATTGGAGGGTGAACCAACGGCAGAGGAAGACCTTTCTCTCTGTCTCTCTCTCTCTCACTGTCCACTCTGCCTGTCAAAAAATAAATAAATAATTAATTTAAAAAAATAATCTGATGTCAAACTGAGAAAACGTGAAAGCAAAAAGAGAAATACATAAGGAAAAGATTGAAAGATTTTTAAATATCTAAACAAGGATGGGGGAGGGCTTAGGAGAAAACTTTGGCAAAACAAAATTTTCCAGCTCATCATCAAATTAAAAGGCAAATATCAAACCAAGGAAATGATTGCAACGTATTGGCGAGGAAGGACTGCCTGCCATCTTTGCCGTGGTGCTGTGGGGAACCGGAGCATGGCCTGCAGGAAAGCCAGAGACTCCCACGCTCGCCTTGGGAAGGAACAGCACACATCATTACATCCTTTGTAAAGAACATTGGGGACAGCATGGACAAAAACAGAATCTCAAATTAGGAGCTCATACCCTTCGGTTCAGAGAGAGAACCAGTGATGTACAAAAAGATTGTTACACAAAGATACAAGGGGATTTCCAAAAGAATGTGGGAAAGTAGAACTCAAAGGTAAGTTTATTTTGGTTCGGAAAAGATTTCAAAATCCATGTGTGGTTTTATCATAATTTGCATTTTTCATGAATTTATAAAGTGCCCTCATATCTACCATGGTTTGTAGTAGTGAGCACTTCAGAAAATTTAAAATTTCTTCAAGTAAGAAAGTACCTCAATAAAAATCAATCCATTTAGACTCATGCCTTAAAGGAATATTTCATAAAAAGAAAAATGTTCACAGTACTTGAAATGATAAAATCCAGTGATTAGGGGAAGGTATTTGGCACAGCAGTTAATGCACCATTTGGGATATCCAGTATCCTATATCAGAGTTCCCGGCTCAAGTTCCAGCTACTTCACTTCTGCTCCCAGCTAATACATGCCCTGGGAGCTAGCAGGTGATACTCCAGCAGTTGGGTCCCTACCTCTCACATGGGAGACTTAGATTGGGTTCTGGGCTCCTGGCTTTGTCCTGGTCCAGCCCTGGCTTTTATAGAAAGCTCTGTCCTCTCCTTGTCTATCTGTCTTTGTCTCTGTCTTTCTTTCTGTCTGCATTTAAAATAAAATTAAAATAAATTTAAAAATGTAAAGAGGAAATGATTACAATTTTATAAAGTGAAAAGTCTATATGTAACAGTGGTTATAACTGGATACAATTACAAACGGTTCTTACATTTTTCCTCTTTGTAATTTTCTGTGTTTCTAAATTTTCTAAATAAATTGTGTGTGTGCATGCACACACTTACTATTGTGAAATAGCAGACCAGTGGATAGTGTTTTAGGCATCTCCTATTCCATTCCCAAAACATACACATTACCCACATCTTGTTGGAATCCCACAAGGGTCTATAAAAATCGAGACTGCACAGGTGGGTTGCCAGCTCAGCTTTCTTAATGAGAAATCGAGAAGTAAATGGTAAGTTTGATGAAATCATTTCTTCATAAAGATGTCAATATTACAGAAGACAGATAAGAACTTAAATGACTACAAGATCAAAGACTCTCCATGCAACAAATTCACTAGGAGAGGAGGAAAATTTTATAGACTGAATTCTTTCTTTGAAGCCAGTTCCCTGTGAGTGTCCAGTTTAATGACTGCTAAAATTATATCTGCAATTTCTGAATGGTTTGCTTACTTTTCAAGTTTGTAAAACAGCACATCAACAATTCTCAATCAGTGGGATAGCATTTCTCCAGGGAGCTATGAAAATATACCTTGCATTTTAAATGCAGTCAAAAGCATGACTAGACATGCCTCTGTTTTTCATAACACAGAAGTACCACATCTGTTCATTTAAAAATGCATTATACAGAGTTGTACGAATGCCAGATACTTATTACAGAGAACTGTTTTATCCATTTAGTCCAATTTTCCAGATGTTTTATTACATGGAGTCAGGAAAATTGTTGAAATTGGTGATTGAAGGCCACTTATTTCAAGGGGCTCCTCTGCAAGCCATAGGAAACATTTGAAGGACAAGTAATTTACAACAGGCCACAAGGCAATGCTTGAGTAGGGATGTCAGCTCACTGGGCCACAGATAATCCCAACACAGGGCAAAACACCCTATTTTAGTAACTCCCAGCTTCATTTGCAAAAATTGCCTCTTAGGCAAGCACTTAGTTGTTATTTCAAATGCAAATGTGTAGGTACTGTAATTGGAGCAATTTTCATAATAGTAGGTCAAGTTGGCAGTGACATTGAAATCGGCCTATGTTGGCTGTGATTGGAGGCCTGGTTCTCATTGTCTACAAGCCAGCAAAATTCTCACTTGGACCAGTTGGAAGTCTCCCCCCTCATAATGACAATAGGATCAGGTTCAACAGGAGCAGGTGCTGCTTCCTCCACCCCAACTCATAAGTTGCTCTCCTTCCCCAATGTGCCCCTCTGCAATCAAAGTCCTAATAGACTGCCTGCATTTCACAATAGCCACTGTGAGGCATTAGCAGAGCTGTCCCTGGCAGGCACAGTCACTGATGCTAATTAAAAGGCACCTCACTGTGGCTAATACTCTCCAACTGTCAATCAACTTGCTCAGAACAGCAGTTGGTACAGGTTTGAGGGGTAGTGGGATCTTTTTCAGATTCACTTCTGTGAAGTTAGTGTGTCTGTCTTTGCTTCACATGTGTTGTGTAGAAAAAGCTCTCAGGGTGTGATAGAGATGTGTTTTCAAGCTACAAGGACCACACTGCAAACCTATCTAAATCTCTGTCTAAACCAAGCACTTGATAATTTATTTTCTGCTGTTTTTGTTATTCTTGTAAATGCTGATAGCCTTGGGCATTAAAAACTGTGGAATCTGTACATTATCTCCACGACAACTTTGCCATTCAGGTTGTATATTTGAGGGGCCTTAAGAAAAGCTTATGAAGGGGCATGCATTTGGTGCAGTGGTTAATATCTCAGTTGGGATGCCTGCATCCTATGTCAGAGTGTCTGGATTAGAGTCCTGGCTCCATTCCTGATCTAGCTTCCTTCTAATGTTCACCCTGGGAAGCAGCAGGGGACAGCTCAAGTATTGGGGTTCCTGCCACCCATGTGGAAGACCTGGGTAGAATTCTAGACTCCTGGCTTTAGCCTGACCCAGGCCTGGCAGTGTGGGTCTCTGGGGAGGGAATCAATGAGTGGAAGATCTCTGTCTCTCTGCCTTTCAAATAAAAACAAATAAACGTTTTAAGAAGTTCATGGAAAATATGCATTATCTTTTAGTTCCTCTTTTCCATGAGCTTTCTGAAACCTCCTTAAGTAACAGTACAAAAGAGTCTAAGACCAAATTCTGCCAAACAGGACAATATTTATTAATGAGCAAGTATATAAATGGTCATACATGTTCTGGCGTTGCGGCTTAGTGGGTAAAGCTGCTGCCTGTGACACTGGCATCCCATATGGACGCAGGTTCATGCCCCAGTTGTTCCCCATCCAATTCAGCTCCCTGTTAATGGCCTGAGAAAGCAGCAGGAGATGGCTCAAGTGCTTGGGCCCTTGCCACTCATGTGGGAGACCTGGCTCCTGCCTTTGGCTTTGCCCAGTGCCAGTCATGTGGCAAAAGGATCTTCCAGCAGATGCAAGATCCTTTTCTCTCCTTCTGTCTTCCCCTCTCTATAATTTTGCCTTTCAAATGAATAAATCTTTTTAAAAAAGATTTGTCTTTCTTCAGGCATTCCAGTTCTTTGCCTGAGCATTCACTCCAAGGAGGAACAATATTCTGATGACTAGATTAGCCAAATTTATAGTTCAACTAGTGGACGGAAGGCAGAGAGAAGGAATATGTGGCTAACCGAGCCTTGGATGATCAGATGTTCTCCAAAGGCTTGAGCTGAGTTTGTTGGAGTCCCATATTGGCTTGTGTTAGGGCAATAGAACCGCTACAATTTTTCCAGTCAGCCATAGATTTCAACTTGTGTTTCACCAACCCTTTCAATCAGTCCTTATGATAGTTAGCCAACTGTGTTGCTACAGTTTGAAAACTCAAAAAAATGTTCAAATGCCTACTTCTAGTTAAAAATATAATGGTGGCTACCAGAAGCTGGGGAGGGAAGTGGGGTGAGAGGGTCAGGGAGTGAGTGACTGATAGGTACTAAGTAATAGCTAGGTAGCAGGAAGAAGATCTGGTGTTTTATTACACAGAAGGGTGACTATATATACTGTTAAGATAGTGTATATTTCTCTATTATAAAAACTAGAAAATAGGATTTTGGATGTTTCTAACATAGAAATATTAAATGTTGAGTGAATAAATATATTTACCCTAATTGGGCATTACACATGCATACATGTAACAAAATATCACAGAGTAACCCCCCAAGTATATACAGTTTTCATGTCTATTGAATTTTTTTTAAATTTGAGGCTGGAGTTGTGGCATAACGAGTAAAGCCACTCCCTGTGACACTGGCATCCAATATGGGCACTGGTTCGTGTCTCGGCTCCTCTGCTTCTGATCCAGCTCCCAAATAATGGCCTGGGAAAAGCAGGAAAAGATAGCCCAAGTGTTTGGGCCCCTGACACTCACATGGGAGACCCAGATGAAGCTCCCAGCTTTGGCCTGGCCCAGAATTGGCCACTGGGGCCTTCTGGGGAGTGAACCAGTGGATGGAAGATCTCTCTCCCTCTCTCTGTAACTCTTTCAAATAAACTAATAAATATTTTTTAAAAATTTTATTGGGGCTGGTGCTGTGGCTCAGCTACTGCCTGTGGTGCCAGCATCTCATTTGGGTGCCAGGTCGAGTCCCAGCTGCTTCCTTTCCCAACCAGCTCCCGGTTACTGTGCTTGGGAAAGCAGCAGAAGATGACATAAGTCCCTGGGCCCCTGCACCATGTGGGAGACCTAGATGAAGCTCCTGGCTCCTGGCTTCACCTTGGCCCAGACCATCCCTGGTTGATGTAGCTGTTTGGGGAGTGAAACAGTGGATGGAAGATCTCTCTCTCTCTCTCTCTCTCTCTGCTTTTCAAATAAATAAAAAGCAGATTTAGAGAGAGAGAGAGACAGAGACAGACAGACAGACCAAGACATAGGGATCTTTTGAGGGTATTTGTGGATATTTGAGGACTCAACCAGCAAATGGAAGATTTCTCTCGCTCCCCCTCCCTTTCTGTGTGTGTGCGTGTATGTATGTCTCCTTCTCTTTCTATTTCTCTGCCTTTCAAATAAATTTTTAAAACTTTAAAAACAGAAATATGAATTTGAAAAAGTTATGATCAAGCATAGGTAACCATAATATAATTCATTAAGTGTCCTCATTGATTTTAATTTTGTGTGATTTAATCTACAAAGGATTGAATTTTACTCTTATTTTAATTGGATGCATATTTAAGTGTAGAAAGTAAAGTTGTGCATTTGTCCATATGTTTGTTAACCAATTACATTTCCTTATTTGGGTGCACATCCTCCATGTTAGCACTTTGTATAGTAGATATATTATGGCGTTGCTAGCTGTATTTGCCTCAATAGTTTTTAAGTTGAAAGTATATTTTAATTTGAATTACTTTTTTGATATGCAGAATTTAACATATTTTTTAAAAAAATCTATTGTATTTTTTCCTTTTATGAACATCATCCAAATTTAAGCTTGGGAGAAGACAATCCTCCTTATAGCAATGATTTAATAATATTTACTTGCAATTTCTTCTAGGTTTTTAAGAAAATTACTCTATCAACCGATCTGGAATTAATTTGGGGATGACTGAGATGATTATCTAAATTGATTTCTTCTCAAGGAGCTCATCAATTATTCTTATTCCATTTATTGACAATCCTTCTCTAACTCCATGACTGATGGTGTCTCTTCCAGTATAAATTAAATTCATACATCTAATAGGATTTATATCAAGACTAATAATTCTATGCCATTGACCTGTTTGCCTCTCCTTGAACCAGCACCACACTGACTGTAGATGTTGATAGGAAGAGCTGGGGGTGGGGAGTGCCAACGAAGCTGCAGGGCAGACAGGGAGGACCTCCAGGGAAGGCAGTATGGCCTCAGCACCAACAGGGCCGGGGTAAGCTTGAGGCTTTGTGAGACAGTGAAGGGGTCCAGTGTTGTGGTATAGCAGGTAAAGCCCTGGCTGTTGTGGCTGTTTGGGAAGTGAACCAGCAGATGGAAGATCTCTCTGTCTCTCCCTCTCTCTGTAACTCTGACTTTCAAATAAATCTTTTTTAAAAAGATTTATTTATTTTTCAAAAATATTTATTTATTTATTTTTCGAAAAGATGTATTTATTTATTTGGAAAGCAGAGTCACAGAGAGGCAGAGGCAGAAGCAAAGAGAAAGAGAGGTCTTCCATCTGCTGGTTCACTCCCCAGATGGCCGCGACGGCTGTGGATGTGCCGATCTGAAGCCAGCAGCCAGAAGCTTCTTCCGGGTCTCCCACATGGGTGCCAGGGCCCAAGGACTTGGGGCATCTCCCAATGCTTTCCCAGGCCTTAGCAGAGAGCTGGATCAGAAGTGGAGCAACTGGGACTTGAACTGGCACCCGTATGAGATACCGGCACTGCAGGTGGAAGCTTACCCACTATGCCACAGCACCGGCCCCAATAAATAAATCTTAAAAAAAAGTTAACAGTATATAACTCATTAAACTTGGGCAAATAAGAAAAGGACTGGGGAAAAGAAGAATGGGCAGGTAGCTGGGGATGCAATGTCAGAGTCCAGTTAACAAGAACTGCCTGTGTGCAATACTATAAGAAATAAAAAACTAGAAGACACATTTTTGCTGTCCTCAAGGGCTAGGGTGGTACACAGAAACAGTGATGGCAAGATAGCAGGTATAACAAAGGATAAGCTGTGCCACTAGAGCGTCACCACAGCAGTGCCCCAGGAGCAGTAGAAACAGGCATTTCCTCATCCACCTTGTCCAGATGTGGTCTCATCTCACTGAACTCCTGGAGTACTGCTCCAGCCCCAGTGGCCATCCATGGGTAAAAGAGTAAATGAATTCCATACAAGGAACACCACCCAGCAATAAACAGCAGTGGGCCATTGATCACACCACAACACGCATGAATTTCAGAACAGTTTTGCTAAGTAAAAGAAACCAGACCAAGAAAAGAGAACACACTGTGATTCTAGCTCTATAAAATTTTACAAAATGCAAACTAACCTGTGGTGATACAGCAGATCCACAGTTGTCTGGATGGGAGGTGAGGCTAGTGGGGTGCAGCAGGGAGGGGAGGGAAGGGTGTGAGAGAGGGTTTGGAAGCAGACCCAGAGAAACATTGTCAGGGGAGGGTGATGGATATGCCCATTATTTTGGTTGTGCTAATGATTCGGTTGGTATATGCATAAACCTTACCAATTTGTCCACTTTAAATAGATGCAGTGTGTGGGATGTCAGTTGTACTGAACACAACTACAGTAACAATATTAATAAATCCTTGCCTTGCACCTGCTGATTCTTCATAGATCCAGGCTAGAACCCAGGCAGTGATATTTTTGATGAAACTCCTAAGGTGAGCCTGATGCACAAACGGGTTAAAAACTAAAAACCCCTGGACCTGGTGAGAGCTGAGATGCTTCCAGGTTTTCAGATTCTTTTTCTTTCTTGAAGATTTATTTATATTTGCAAGAGAGAGAGAGAGAGAGAGAGAGAGCGAGCCTCCACTGCAGGTTCACTCCTGGCTACAACAGCTAGGGCTGGGCCAGGCTGAAGCCAGGAACCAGGAGCTTCATCCGGGACTCCCACATGGGTACAGGTGCCCAAGCACTCAGGCCATCTTCTGCTGCTTTCCCAGGCCCATTAGCAAGGTGCTTTATTGGAGGTGGAGCAGCTGGGACCTTAACCCAGTGCCCATGTAGGATGCTGGCCTCACAGGCTGGGGCTTAACTGCTGTACCACAGTCCAGGCCTCATCTATTTTGTTCTACTGGAAGATTCCTTGGCAAATTCTAGGAACGAATTTTCTGCTCACATACAGTCTGGTACCTTGGTGAGAACAGGAAGTGACCATTCCTTTGTTGGTAGTTCTTCCTGTTTCTCTGGCTCATGGGGTTTGGGCTGATGAGGTTCACGTGGTTTGCTTCCGCCAAGGCTGCTGCCTGCCATCCTGATGTAAGTGAGACATATTCTCTGGCAATACCCCCCCCCAGCCCTACCTCTCTCTGGCCTCAGGATTTGCTAAACCCTCACCATGTCCCCCCCTTACCTCCTTGCTTGTGGCACAAGCTGCAGGCCCTTTAGGGTATGCACACGAGCTCCAGTGGGGCTCCCTCTGCTACCAGCACATCTACAGCCAAAAGAAAGCAGCTCCTCTTCCTTCCTGAAGGCCTCCAGTTGAGCTAGCTGGTCCACTGCACACCACAGATCTTCATGCGAACATTACCCAGGGCACTTGGACCGTGCCTGACGCCTGCAAGTGCTGGCCGGAAGTGAACACTCATTCTGTGACCTGGAGTCAAGCTCACATTTTGTAAGGAAATCTCTTGCTGCTCCTAATTTCTCAATGCCTCTGACAGGGAACAGAACTGAATGCCAACTCCTGACCCCTCCTAAACTACGCTCCTCTCTGTGGCCCTCTTCCCGCGGAAGAGCAGGGCAGGTGGACATGCAGGTCGGACAGCAATGCCCTCCTACTGTCGCTCCCCGTCTTCGTGGAGGAACGACACAGGACCCTGCGCTGTTCTTTTGTCTGCTCGGCCCTCCCCGGGTTTGCTGCTGGTTCTTCCCGGGTTGGCTACCGTCCCTTCCACCTCCGTGGAAGGGCGGTTCCCCCTGCCACATTCCCCACTTCCGTGGGGGAGCGGCACACCGCCGGCCGGCTCTCTCGGGGGCTGCACGGGTTCCCTTAGATGTTCCCCTTAGATGTTCCTGGTGCATGTTGTCTCTCTCCTCCTTTATAGTCCTCTTCTGCCAATCCCAACTCGGCTGCCCACACGCCGAGTACGCTGCTCTCCTCCAATCAGGAGCAGGATCAGCTCCTGGAGGTCATCACTCAAGTTGGCAAGAGGCAGCTGCGTAGAAGCTGTTTTCTCCTCTCCCAGCGCCATATTGGGGGAGAGCAGATGCATAGAATAAGTCTTAATTCCAGTAACTTAGTCTAGTCCGAGTTGCTCCCAGTTGCTCCCCACACTTACCACACCCTGCACTGGGACTGCGTCTCTAGTGCATTTCTGCCCACCTGAGGGTGCTTTCTTATACTCCCTTGTTCATTGATGAAATCTGATTAAGCTCCCAGTTCCTCCCAGGTCAGCTTCCTCTACCACCCCCTGCCCTCCAGGCAAAATGAGGAGGGAAGAAGCTTGATGAAGGAAGGGACATTTTTAGGAAGGATAGGAGATACACAGTTACCAACATGACCTTTGCCCCAAGTCTAGAGAGTTTTGTTATTTGAAGTCTTAGAAATTAGGTTTCTTCTGGATCTTTTTAAAATTTTTTTGACAGGCAGAGTGGACAGTGAGAGAGAGAGAGAGAAAGGTCTTCCTTTTTATTCCGTTGGTTCACCCTCCAATGGCCGCTGCAGCCAGTGCACTGCGCTGATCCGAAGCCAGGTGCTTCTCCTGGTCTCCCATGGGGTGCAGGGCCCAAGGACTTGGGCCGTCCTCCACTGCACTCCCGGGCCATAGCAGAGAGCTGGACAGGAAGAGGAGCAACCAGACAGAATCTGGCGCCCTGACCGGGACTAGAACCCGGTGTACCGGCACCGCAGGTGGAGGATTAGCCTATTGAGCCGCGGCGCTGGCCTCTTCTGGATCTTTATATTCTGCGGCATCACAGCAGCCTTTGGTCACCAATATTGTCCCAGGTGGATTCAAATGTTTTTCTTCTTAACATCTTGATGCTCAGTCTACATTAATAGATCAAATGAATACTCCAAATTATGTAAGCACTGTTCACCCATAGAGGAAGGCAAAGTGTTGGAGAATAATAGCACATGGATTCCCACAAGGTGGCAATGTTTAATAGAACCAAGGGAGAGCCGCTTCCATAGCTAATCTTAGCAAAGCAAGAAGAAATGCTTACCCATCGCCAGGGTATATTTACCTGTACACTCTTTTCTTCTCTTATGGGAGAGCCCAGTTTAGCACTCCCATCCCAAAGGGGACTCAGTCTTGGTTTTCGTGATTGCAGTGACAGAACTCACTCATTTTTCCATATGGTGATGGCTCTTCTAGGAGACAAAATATCAGAGGGAAAATACGACTACAGCATCAGGAGCTAGTTCCTTCCTCACCAGATTGTCCTCCCTTCCTCAGAAGTTAGGCTGGATCACTTGTCTGACCAGCTCTTAGGCTGTCCACCCATCTCAATTAATTGTATCACCTTCCATTATGTCAGTGAATGGGCTCACTCAGCATCCATCCATCTCAGCTCCTCCTGTGTTATCCTGTAGAGCAGAGCTGGAAACTACATTTCCCAGAACCCCTTGCTGCCAGGGTTTCCTGTTCTTTAGTGTTGGCTCTCCAGATGCAATCACAGAAGACTTGAATTCAGAAATGAGTTAAGTAAAGACAGAGGGCAGCTTGTAGCGAAAGTGGTGTGATTCTAGTGTTAGCGGCTACAGCAAGCAAAGCTTCCTCCATCCAACATGTGACTTCCTAGTCAAGACAGAAGTTTCAGCCATGAGTCAAGTTCCTCAGCTCTCACGAAGATTCTATGAGCCATTTTATATCCTGTAGTTAATTAATTTCTTTTTTTTTTTTTTTGACAGGCAGAGTGGACAGTGAGAGAGAGAGAGAGAAAGGTCTTCCTTTTGCTGTTGGTTCACCCTCCAATGGCCGCCATGGCTGGTGCGCTGCGGCCGGCGCACCGCGCTGATCCGAAGCCCGGAGCCAGGTGCTTCTCCTGGTCTCCCATGGGGTGCAGGGCCCAGCACTTGGGCCATCCTCCACTGCACTCCCGGGCCACAGCAGAGAGCTGGCCTGGAAGAGGGGCAACTGGGAAAGAATCCGGCGCCCCGACCGGCACTAGAACCTGGTGTGCCGGCACCGCAGGTGGAGGATTAGCCTATTAAGCCGTGGCGCCAGCCAATTAATTTCTACTAAAATAAGCTGTAACAAGTTTTATTCTTTTCAACTCATCCTTCAATGACTGATAAGTTATCTACCTATAAACTGAGTTTGAAATGTGATACATTTCCTAATGTCTTCTCTCCCCAAATAATGTTTAAATGAGCTGTGTTAAGGAAAAAATTATTCTGGAGCTGGCGTGGTGGCAACAGCAGGTTAAGCTGCCTTTAGTGAAGCTGGCACCCATATCGGAGCCCCAGTTAGTGTCCCAGCTACTCTGCTTCTGACCCAGCTCCCTGCTAATGTGCCTGAGAAAGCAGCAGAAGATGGTTCAGGTACTTGGGCTCTGGCACCCATGTGGGAGACTCAGAGTTTCTGGCCCATGGCTTGGCCTGGTCCAGATCCCAAGCATTGCAACCATTTGGAGAATGAACCAGTGGATGGAAGATTTCTTTCTCTTCTCTCTTGAGCCACCCTCCCCCACCCCACACACACTAGTTTTCAAACAAATAAAATAAATCTCTAAAAAAAGAGAAAAAAATTATTCTGACACTTGTTCAAATAGTAAGGAAGATTCTATTCAGGACTGTTCTAGTAGGTATCAAGATTATTGCAGTAGAGATGAAAGATTGGGCTCCATTCTGAATACTGCACACAGTTGGAGACTTATAGCAAAATGGCAGAGTGAGGATGAGAATTACTAAGAGGAGCCATCCAGGGTAGGTGATTCTTGCTAAAGGGAGGTCAGGATAAAAGATACCAAGAGTAGGGCATGAGAAATTTGATCAGATGTTAAGTGATGAAATATCAGGAGTGGAAGATTCTTGCTAAACTGACTTGTGAGGATTCTTGCTAAAAGTGAGCTACGTGGGCCCAGTAAGGTGGGGGCCACAGTCGAGGCCTCATGCAGAAGGCCACTCAGAGGAGCATGATTAATTTCTGGTCATGGCGAGGTTTTGTCAGCTGATCCACGAGTCAATGAAGGTGCTTAGCTTACAGCAGTGTTAGGCCCTCCTGGTTCTCCTCCCTTCCCACTTTGCTATGACCTTAGGTCATGCTGTGAAGGGTAGAAGGCTCTGTGGATTCAGGTAACAGCAGTCTGCACCTGGTGCAGGGCACTTGGGGGCAGCAGTGCTGTGGGCAGAGAGGTAAGTGGTGCCCAATTCTACCACACTGATTGGATCATGTTGAAGATCCTGTCACATAGTTTTATGTTTTACAAAGATGACTTTGGCAGCTGTGTTCCCACAGCTGGCTGGGGTGGAAGGTGTGGGGGTGGTGGGGTGAACAGCAAGTGGAAACATCACTGCAGGCCAACACCTAAAGCTCTATTTCATCCTTTTATGCAGCAACAAAAAGAATGAAAGGACCAAGAACATGCCCAACAAGCAAGGAAGATCCTTGTAAAGTGGACTGTAAGACTTGGGTGTCAAGCATGAAATAATTTTACAAAATAAGAGAAAGTATTTCTAAGTGGGAAGATCTACTGTGACAAAGATGTCAGTTCTCTCTGAATTTAATCAATGTCAATGCAATCCCAACTAACAGCTAACAGTATTTTTGGGTATTGGCAGTCAAGTTGATGTGAAAGGAAAAATTATATAAGCACCAAAAAATCTTATGAATACCAGCACAATGCACGTGCATTCCTTTCAAGAAATCAAAGCATAATTTGAAATAATAATGATTTAAACAGTTGCAGCATAGCAACTGGCCCAGGAAGAGAGAGGCAAACAAAAAGAATAGAATAAAGAGCTGCAAAAGAGCTATACAGCTTTGTGAGATTTTGCAATAAAGTATACAAAGCATTTTAAACCAGTGAAGAAAGAACCGTCCATTCCTTTTATGGCATTTTGATGCTGAGCTAACTCTTTGGGGGAAAATGAGAGCTTTACTTCAACTGTGCACTAAAATACAAATAATCTGCAGTCAAGTATTCAATTCAAAAACAAAACTATAAAGGTAATAGAAAAAAATAGGAGAAATCTTATAATCTTTAAATCCTAACTCAACAAATCCCAAAGCCATAAAATGAAGACTGACAGATATCAAAAACAGGGGCCAGCACTTTGGCACAGCAGATTAAGCTGTGGCCTGTGAAGTCTGCATCCCATATGGGTACCAGTTTATGCATCTGCTCTGCTTCTGATCCAGATCCCTGATAATTTGCCTGGAAAGCAGCACAGGATGGCCCAAGTGCTCCGGCTCCTGCCACCTCCATGGGAGACCCAGAGGGAGTTCTGGACTCCTGGCTTTGGTTTGGCCCACCCCTCCAGGGTCATTGTGGCCATCCTGGGAGGAAATCTGTGGATGGGTGATCTTGCTCTCTCTGTTCTCCTCTCTGTAACTCTACCTTTTAAATAAATGAATGAATCTTCTTTTTAAAACTATTAAATTAAAATTAAAATTAAAACTATTTTATGCCTTTATGTTATACTGAAATGTGAGAAAAGCAAGAAGAGCTAAAGGAAAGACAATTTAACATAGGAGAACCAGGACTTGATGGTTCTTTAAAAATTTCCAAACTCTTCAGATAGCCAACTTCACTAAAATAAATACGTGGTCTTCAAATAGAGACCAAGTTCAGGCACTCTCAGAAAAGCATGCTTAAACATGAAACCCAAGTTTTGACTATGAAATCCCTTAATAGAAAGACCTTTCAGATGCCTCAGCATACCTTCCAATTAGGCAAAAAGTCACCTAAATATTCTAAGAGTATTCTTGGCAGATCTCTCAAATAATATGGAAATCCATAAGGAGAGTTGTGGATGTGGCTTCTGGTCTAATAGTAAGACTCAGTAAGATTCACAGGGAACCAACAAAATTTCTTATAACATTGTATTGGCAGAAACACTGTGATCTTGAACGGAAAGGAGATGGTTACTACCAAGAGAAGTTTTTGAATCTCCATAGTATTACAAGTAGCAAGTAAGCTGAGAAATTTATTTATTATTTTTTATTATTATCTATTCCACTGTGAGCACATATGATCTTCCCTAAAAAAGCAAGGATGACTCAGCAGGTAGAATTGCCTACAGGGTGGAGTCAAGAGCCAAAGGGAATTATTTCCAGGCACTGCATCCTAACCAAGGAGCCTCCTCCGTTTGGCTGTCTGCATTTTGAAATTGCTACAGATACCTTTGTGTCTTTACTCCTCCTCTTTTGAACATGAATATCTGTGGTGGTTTTGCTTTGCCTGTTCCACCATTGTATTTTGAGTATGCAGGAGTAATTACTTACTGTTTTTACTCATAGGTCTTCAGATTAAAAGAAACTGGTCTTGGGATGCTCTATTTAAGAAACTATGTCCAAGGAGTCTCACCCACACCTGCATGAATTTATACATTAACATTCTGGATTTTATGCTGATGTTCTAAAGAGATGAGACTTTGGGTGCTCTTGGAAGGAAGGGAACGTTTCCCATGTGGAAAAATCTTTTTGTCAGAAAGCAGACTCCTCCCTTCAAAAGGTGGAGACTTATTTTCCTCCTCTGGAATGTGGGCTGAGTTTAGTGACTCACTTCTAAGGAATAAAATGTGGTAGAAGTGCTGCATGTCACATACAAGATGAAATCACACAAAGGCATTGTGCTTCCTCTTACCTCCTTCTCCCTTGGATCACTTGGGCTGCCATGTTGTAAGTGTATTCAAGAGCCTCTATGGAGAGGTTCATATGGCAAATAACTGAGACCAGCAGCCAACAGCCAGCAAGGAATAAAAGTGTCTTGGTAAGAGCCACAGATTAGCTTAGAAGCAGATCCTCTGGCACTAGCCAGACTTTGAGAAATAAACTTCAGATGACTGCAACCTCATGATAGAGTCTAAGTCAGAGTCATCACCCATTCAGGATTCCTGAACTCCCAACCTGCAAAAATGTGAAATCTTCTTATCTTATTATTTATTGTTATTCATTGTTTTAAGTTCTGAATTAATTTATTACATAGCAATAGATAACTAATATACAAAGTAAGATTGCCCTTGTGCCCTTATGGTCATTGCAACAACATGAATTAGAGATGGATGTTTGGAAACATTATGCTTATGTTAACTTTCAGTTGACTGTAAAAAAGTGGCAATGAGGATGGATAATGCAAATAAAATTTATTTAATTGTAAGAAAAGGAGGGAATAGTGTGACCCTGAGGCATATTGTATGGAAAAGCGTTAAGAATGAACCATAACATTTCTTTGAAGTCTTTCCTTGCGGCTTTTCACCAACATTTTCATGTTACTTACTGTGGTAGATCTGTGGTCTTGGTCTACTAACATCCCTTTTCCAGGACACTTTTTCTCTTTTTTGGAATGTTCAAACTTCTGCTCCGTGTTTGTCATGTTGTCTTCACCAGCTCTACTTTTAGGGGTGGGTGTGAAATCAAGCTTGACAATTTATCAGAACCAACGTGGATGAGTGAAGGACATAAGCTTTCTTGAGGAATTGTCCTTGCTGCCCTGGGGCTGCCAAGCTTTTTAAGCCAGGAGAGAATCAGCCTGAGAATGAAGGTAATACAGGGAGAAGATGAGTAGAAAGCACTAGACAAGAAGCGGGGAGTGGAGGTAGCAGGTGGAGGCAGACAGTGAGTGAGATGACACTTAAATCTACCACACTCTATCTAGCAACATTCTTCTGCTTGCATCTGGATCTATTTTATCTCCAAATACTATTTATAGATCCATGTAACAAATATTCAAGTTATCTAAGTTAGTTTCAGGAATTCATTATAAACATTTCATTTCTTCCTTTTTCTGTGTTAGGGATGGTTGGTGATGGGTTTCCAGTTCAAAAGACTGTGTTCACAGAGTACATGACCCAATTTTAATCAGTGTAGTAATCTTCCTCTAACACCATTTTATTAAATTGTCTTTGAACCATATTAATTGCAATAACTCTCTAATTAGTGAATTGAGTAAAATCTTGGCGGGGGGGAGGGGATTCAAGATGTCCATATAGAGAAGCCAAAGGAGCTACTTCTGGAGGTAGATGCTTAGGAAGAGCACCTGAATGCAGTAAGAAACAGTAGAAACACAGTGGAATATCCTTTCAAGGCATAGCAGTGTAGAGAGAGGAGAAAGAGGGACAAAGTCAAGGCAGTGTCCAAAACCCAGCTCCATGCCCCTGTTGCAGGGGAAAGGGTGAGCAGGAGAGAAGCAGCAGAGTCTATCACAGCCTACCTTACACAGCCTACCCTCCCCAGAGAACGCAGCCACTACAGACCAGCAGCTCAGTAAGGAGAGCTCCCTAGAAAACTCACAGCTCCTTTACCTCAGACAATAATTCACGTTGCCCACTTCCCAAACCCTCAGACCAAGGGCTGTGGTGCCATCTTGACAGGGGAGACACTGTCATAGTCTATTCTGGTCTGGGAGTCAGAAACCCTTACTTATCTTCTTCCTAGGGCCCCCTAGGTCATACCTGCATTCTAGAAAGGCAAACTGAGTCCCACAGATCCTACTGGACCCAATAGAGCAACAGTGAATCCAGCACTTCAGACCAAATAGTGCACTGCACCTTGAAAGACAGTGGGAGCAGAGCAGTGGGATAACAAGTCCCTACAGCTTTGGAAATAGGGGATCTGCTCTCTCAGAATCAGGGATCACCCTCTTCCACACTGCCTCTCCTTCCCTGACCACTGGAAACACTGCAGTTGCAGTGGGAAGCTGTGCACACTGGGACTCAGTCAGGGTTCCTGTGCACCCATCCAATCTGCCTACAGAGGTTCATATAGAGGCTTAGAGCTCCCTAGACACTACGGATGGATTTTGCAGTAGGGTCTGGGTGTGCACTAAGGGGTGTGCTGGTGCTCTGGACGGTGTACACGTCTGGGCAGATGAAGACCACTGGGAACATGTGATCACTCTGAACAGTGCATCAGCCTGCACCCACTGGCACAGTGATGGGCTGAAGAACTAAACTCCACACAGTAGGCTTTAGGTATTACCCCTACCACATCCCACTGACAGTAGCCAGAGGTGCTGCACCATGCTCATCTTAGGTGTCATTTTGTGTTCCTGTCCCATACACAAACAGTGCTTAGAGCATTCTGCCCCACCTTATGTGAGCTGCCTAGTCCAGCAACATTTTGCTGGCTGGAGTTTGGAAGTGGACTCTCCATGCCCTGCCAAGCAGCATATCCATCCTATTTGCTGGGACCTCTGACTCAGAGATTCTGTATTCTGTCCAGCTGCAGCATGGGATTCAGGGTGCCAGCTCTTCCCCTAGAAGCTGCCAGATTTTAGGTGCTGCTGCTCACTTGTAACTCTCACAGATCCAGCCCCCTTCTCACACAGCCTGTGGCAAACAGCCTACTCTTCCTCCAAGCATTAGTGTGGATCTTGGAACTCCCGAGATGGGTAGTGGCTAGAACTCCATAAAGCCATTTGGTTCCTGGAACCAGCACTGCTCTCACAGCTCCAGCTCCTGACTTGATATTGGCTGGAGGTGTACGTACCACATGCACCTACAGCCCTAGCAAGGCCCCTTCCTAACATCTAGCAGGTCTTTTCCTAGTCCCTTCCTTAGGAGACAGCTGGGGACCTCTGTGATGGGGATTTCAGTGACCACACTGAGCCACAGACGCAGCCCAGGTCCTTACTTTGGCTATCATCAACTATAGCAAATAAAGGCATAGGGTGACTGTACTACAAAATCTAACCAGAACTAAAGATAAAGCAATCTACCAAGCACCCAGAGGCACATCTTCAGGAAAAAGCCTTCAATCAACAAAAACCCACCCTCTGAAACTCATAGAAACAAATGAGCCCCAGATGTACAAAAATTAACATGGAAACACAAGAAATATGAAAAAGGAAGGCAACACAACTTGCCCAAGCTTGCACAATAATGCATTAATATCAGACTGTGAAGAAAGGGAAATTGATGAAATTCCTGAGAAAGAATTTTAAAAAATGACAATAAACAGTTAAATGAAATTAGGGAATTAGTACATAACCTGGATGAGAAATTTGATAAAGAGATAGAGATATTGAAAAAGAACCAAATATTATAAATGAAGAATTCAGTAAGTCAAATAAAAAATACAGTGAAAAGCCTTAACAACAGATTAGATGGGATATGAGAAAGAATATCTAATGAAGAAGACGGGTCTTCTGACATATTCCATTTAGACAAAAAGATAAAAGTAGAAAAAATGTAAAAGAATAACACAGTTTCTGGGATCTCTGGGATACCATTGAACCACTTAATATATGAACTACCTAATATATGAATCTTTGAAGTAGACATGATCAGAAAAGATCTTTCCCACAACACATTACATTGGAGCTTTCAAAAGTGAAACATAAAGAAAGTACATTGAAATTTGCAATTGAAAAGTGCCATGCATGTCACTTTGAAATAACTTCCCAATATATTGACAGATTTTTCAACAGAAACGTTATGGGCCAGGAGAGCACAGAGAGATACAGTCCAAATTCTGAAAGGAAAAAGCTGCTAGCCCAGAATATTTTACCCAGAGAAGCTTATATCTGTAAATGAAGGTGAATAAAGACTTTCTAAGACAAGCTAAAATGAAAAGAATTCATTACTATTTGACCAACCTTACAATGATATTAAAGGATTTACTACACATAGAAAGAAAGCCAATTTGTACAATAAAAGAATGTGAAAGTAAGAAACCTACTAATAAAAGAACAAAGGGTATTCAAACAATAGTAATTGTTATGGAAAAAATTATCAGTAATAACCTTGAGTATAAATGTACTAAATTTCCCAATTAAGATAAAAAGACTAGGGGCCTATACTGTGGTATAGTGGATTAAGCTACTGCCTGTGACACTGGCATCCCATAGGAGCATTGGTTTCGGCTGCTCTACTTCCAATCCAGCTCTCCACTAATGGCCTGGGAAATCAGTGGAAGATGGTCCAAGTGCTTGGGCCCCTGCAACCCAGGTGGGAGATCCAGAAGAAGCTGCTGGCTCCAGCTTCAGCCTAGCCCAGCCCTGGCCATTGCAGCCATCTGGGGAGTGAACCAGCAGATAGAAGACCTCTCTCTTTGTCTCTCCCTCAATCTCTGTAATTCTGACTTTCAAATAAATAAATAAAAAGAAGGACTGAATGGATGAAAAAAACAAGACACAACTCTGTGCTGCCTACAAAAAACAGAATTTCACCAGTAAAGACACACACAGACTGAAAGTGAAAGGATGAGAAAAGACATTCTACACAAACGAAAATCAAAAACAAGCAGGAGTAGCTATACTTATATCAGACAAAAAAGGCTCTAAGGGGCAAGCATTATAGTGCAGTAGGTTTTACTGCTAGTGATGCCAGCATCCCATATGAGCTTGGGTTCGAATTCCAGCTGCTCCACTTTCCATCCAGTGGAAGATGGCCCTGGTACCTGGGCCCTTGCCACCCATGTGAGAAACCTGAGTGGTGTTCCAGGCTCCTGCTTTGGCTGTTGTGGCCATTTGGGGAGTGAGCCAGTGGAGAAAGATCTCTCCCTTTCTCAGAAATCCTGTCTTTCAAATAGAATAAATCTTAAAAAATGGAGAGACTTTAAGACAAAAACTGTTAAAAATAAAAGAAGGTCAGTTTGTGATGAACAATTCAACAAGAAGATAAGAGATTATAAATGTATATGCTCATAATGCTAGGGTGCCCAGTTTTATACAAAGAATATTAATTGATCTAAAGAGAGACATAAGCTCCAATGCAATGGTACTGAGGGAGTTTACCACCCAGGTTTTATCAATGGACAGATCAACCAGTCAAAAAAAAATCAACAAAGAAACAACAAAACTAAACTACAATATAGACCAAATGGATTTAACAGGCATCTACACACCATTCCATCCCACAGCTCAGGGTACATATTCTTTTCACCAGTATATGGAACATTGTCTAGGATATCCATATAGTAGGCTATAAGACAAGTCTCAAAAAATTTAAAAAATCAAAATTGACATCACAAGCAGCAGCTTCGCCTGCTACGTCACAATGCTGACCCTATTTTGCCCATTTCTTAACTCAATTGTTTGGTTTTTTTGTTGTTGAGTTTTTTGAGCTCCTTATATATTCTAAATAATAATCCTTATCAGATTGTGGTTTGCAAATATTTTCTCCCATTCTTTCAGTTGTCTCTTTATTTATCTAATTGCTTCTTTTCCTGTGCAAAAGCTTTTTAGCTTGATATAATCTCATTTGTCTATATTTGCTTTTATTGATTTTGCTTTTGAGGTCTTACCCAAAATGTCTTTGCTTAGGCCAAGTCTTGAAGTGCTTCCCCTGTGTTTTTACCTCTAGTAGTTTGAGAGTTTTAGGTCTTAGGTCCTTGATCCATTTTGAGTTGATTTTTGTATAGGGTGTAAGGTACGGGGTCTTGTTTCAAACTTCTGCATGTGGAAATCCAATTTTCCTAACACCATTTGTTTGAAGAGACTATATTTTCTTTAGGGAATGGTTTCAGCATGGTTACCAAAGACTAGTTGATTAGAGATGTATGGATTTATTTATAGGGTTTATTCTGTGCCATTGGTCTACATGTCTATTTGTAAGCCAGTACCATGCTGTTTTGGTTATAATATCCCTGTACTATGTCTTGATTTTGTGATGACTCCTGCTTCTCTTTAAGACTGCTTTGGGGGCTGGCATATGGCAGTGGGTTAAGCTGCCACCTGCAGCACCTACATCCCATATGGGCACTGGCTTGAGTCCTGACTCCTCCATTTCTGATCCAGCTCCCTTCTAATGGCCTGAGAGAGCACTGGAAGATGCTTTCCCGTGTGGGTCCTCTGCACCCACATGGGAGACACAAATGAAGCTCCTGGCTCCTAGCTTCAGCCTGGTCCAGCTCTATCTGTTGGGGCCATTTGGGAGTGAACCAGCAGATGGGAGCTTTCTCTACCTCTGTCTCTACCTCTGCCTCTCCTTCTCTGTGACTCTTTCAAATAAAATAACTAAATCTTTTTTTAAAGATTCTTTTGGCTATTCTGGGTCTTCTGTGTTTCCATATGGATTTAAGATTGTATCTTTTAGTTCTGTGAAGTTTGTCATTGGAATTTTTATGGAGATTGCATTGTGTCTGTAAACTTTTGGGTGATATTGATATTTTTATAATATGAATTATTCCAATCCATTACCATGTAAGATTTTCCCAATTTTGGTGTCTTCTCCTACTTCTTTCATTAATGCTTTGTAATTTTCATTGTAGAGATTTTTCACATGCTTAAATTTATCCCAAGGTTTTTAAGTTGTTTTGCAACCATGTGAGTGGAATTGTTTTTATAAGTTCTTTCTCAGTCAAATCATTCTTGTTGAATATGAATGCTGTTGATTTTTGTGTGTTGATTTTGTATTCTGCAACTGCGATGAGTTTGCTATCAGTTCCAGTAGTCTCTTGGTACAGTCTTTTGGTTCCGCTATATAATCATGTCAGGGCTGGCACAGTGGCATAGATGGTTAAGCCACTGCCTGCAGTGTTAGCATTTCTTATGGGCACCGGTTCAAGTCCTGGTTGCTTCACTTCTGATCCAGCTCCCTGCTAATGTGCCTGGAAAAGCAGCAGAAGATGGCTCAAATTCTTGGTGCTCTGCCATTCACGTGAGAGACCCTGATGAGGCTCCTAAACTTCAGCCTGGCCCAATTCTGGCCACTGCAGCCATCTGGGGAGTGAATCAGCAAATGGAAGATCTCTCTCACTCTTTCCGTCTTTCCCTCTATCTCTAAATAAATCTTAAACACACACACACACACACACACATACACACACACCCCAGAAATGGGCAAAGGATATAACTAGGCACTTTTCAAAGGAAGAAATACAAATGGCCAACAGGTCCATAAAATATTCAGGATCACTAGCCATCAGGGAAATGCACCAATTTACCGGGTATGCTATGGTGCTGACCTCTAAATCTTGCAAGTTTTCATACACTTCTAGGAACACAAAGAAAAAAAAAGTCACACTGTTCCTCATAAATGTGTATAATTATTTGTTAATGAAAATTTTCAATAAACATCTGATGCATTTTCATTCTATTTCACAACAATCATGTTTTAAGCTTTTCTAAAAATTTAGCTTCGGCAATACTAATCTCGCATTACAAATATACGCTAACATCGGCGTGGGCCGCGGCGTCCTCTCTGTGTCCTCCGACTCCACAGCCCTTCTCCCGTCATCGTTATTTTTTATTTTTTTTTAAATTTTTTTTTATTATGAAAAATGTCACAGAAATGCAATATCAGAGATTGCACAAGGAATCCCGTATCCCGCTCCCCCGCCTGGAATTATTCTCAGGCAAATCCCAGCCCCCTCCTTTTTTTTTTTTTTAATTTTTTAATTAATTTATTTTTTTAACTTTTATTTAATGAATATAAGTTTCCAAAGTACGAATAATGGATTACTATGGCTTCCCCCCCATACCGTCCCTCCCACCCACAACCCTCCCCTTTCCCACTCCCTCTCCCCTTCCATTCACATCAAGATTCATTTTCGATTATCTTAATATACAGAAGATCAGCTTAGTATACCTTAAGTAAGGATTTCAACAGTTTGCTCCTACACAGAAACATAAAGTGAAAAATAATAGATGATTTTTTTTAAATGATGATGAAATCAGATCAGACCTATTGTCATGTTTAATCCCAGTGAGAGTCAAGTTGGGAGTTGATAGTTTCTTTTCTTTTCTTTTCTTTTTTTTTTTTTTTTTTTACAGAGGATCAGTTTAGTATGCATTAAGTAAAGATTTCAACAGTTTGCACCCCCATAGAAACACAAAGTGAAATATATTGTTTGAGTACTCGTTATAGCATTAAATCTCAATGCACAGCACATTAAGGACAGAGACCGTCATCGTTATTTACCATGTGTTCAGATCTCTGCCTCGGGCAGACAGGAAGGGCGTGTTCATGAAAGCGGAAAAGTCTACATTTAACTAGCAAATGAACTAAACGACACTCTCGGCGGTCTGGCGTGCGCCGCGGGAGAACCAAGGGGGCCCAAGGACTTGACCAGGGCCCGCAGGAGAGCCAGCTGCGGCGGGTGCACGCAGAAGCGGGCTGGCTCTGACCGCCCTGTATTCGAGGTTGCTGTTTCGCCTCCGCTTCCACCCAGAGCACGCCAGGAGGCCGTCCCGGGGAGTGGCGGGGACGCGGTCCCTGGGGCGGTTCCTCCCGAGGTCGGAGGCGGAGTCCGGGGCGGGGCGCGCGGTCAGCTGACTGTGGCTTTCTGGCCCCAGCACTTCCTCCTACGGGCACTGCTGGCAGTCACTTGGGGCCGGGGGCCGAGGCCGGGCAGACCCAGCAGACAGCAGGCAAGCGGCCATGGAACGCCCGCTGTGGATGCTGTGCCCGCTGCTGCTGCTGGCGTTGGGTACGCAGGCCCCCACGGCCTCGGCTTGGGGCGGTCCGCCGCTGTGGCCCTTGCCAGTGTCAGTGCAGGTGTCCCAGAGCGCGCTACACCTCGACCCCGGGAACTTCTACATTCGCCACGGCCCCAACTCCACAGCGGGCCCCTCCTGCTCCCTGCTGCAGGAGGCCTTTCGGCGGTGAGCGCTCCAGCTGCGACACCCGGGAGGGGACGGGGATCCAGGCTGCGTGTGGCGGGCGACCCGGGGGGGGGAGGGGCTGGGCGGACCCTCGCACGGTCTCCGAGCAGGTTAGCGACCCTACTCAGGTCACGGGTTTAGAGATGGCGGGACCGTTTCAAACCTACGCGGAGTGAGAGCCAAGCTCTTCGCCTCCCTTCTGCCTCTTAGGGGTACGCCTGGGGTGCTCAGCACCCTGTTTTCGGTGTAAGATCTGCAGTGGAAGGAGCAGATTGATTACAAAAGCTCAGAAAACATGCGATAGAGACGCTGGTGCCTGGGAGGGACGTGACAGCTTCCTGTTTGAAAGGGATTTTAAGGGACGCATCGGAGGGACCAGGGGTTCCCCAAAGTTGACTCGTTTATAAGCTGGTCTCACACCCGTCCCTTCCTGCTCCGCATGTCTCCTGGTCCCAGGAGGGATGGCAAGAGCCCCGATGTGGGTACCCTGCCTTCAAACTCCCATTCTCTTCCCAAATCGGTGGCCAGTGCTTGGGCAGGATCTGTTTGTCTTCGTGATTTTCAACATTGGTCATGGGCTTGCTCTTTCTGCTTCCTCTTTTGCAGCCCCTAAAACCTTTGAGTCACTTATTTAGCAACGCAGGCTTCCAAAGCTCTCTCATCTCTCCAACCCCTTTGGCCATAGAGAGAATGGGAGGCAGCCGGCTCAGAGTCTGCTCAGCTAACCTCACTGTGGACAAGTCAGGTTGCTTTGTGGGAGTTTGGGCTTGCCACAAGCTGTGCCATAGGTGTGAGGCCTGTGTAAGCAGGACAGCCCCGAAGGTGTGTAGTCCCTGAAGATTTTCATTTGGTGCCAGATGTGCCATTTCCCTCTACCCCCAGATGCTGTCTGATGGTTAGAGTTACCGCTTACTGGTGCCTACAGGACACCAAACAGCCCCTGGGAAAATACAACACTAGCCTAATGAGTTCTGATCCCAGAATGCCTGGAGCTTAGGCTTGGGCAGAAGACCCTTCACTGATGGCAGAGATAGGGCATCCTCTGCCACCTGCTAACAGGTAGGAGTGCTGTGTGGTTAGAGCTGGGGTGAGGATGTAAAACGAAAGAACTCGACTTCCTTGTGATAGAATTGAGTGGAAATTTACTTGAAGGTCTCAAGTTCATGACGACGGTTGCAAATCTTTAGGGGAAAAAATAAAAACCACCTTTACTATGTTTGCCTTTTCACTCAGCTTGTAAAATTGGATTTTCTCTTTGCTTCATGCAAAAGGAAACAAGAGCCTGGTGAGATGCTTGAGTGATGTGAATATGGCAGGACAGCATGGGTGACATAAGTTAATAATATGTAGGTAACCAGGACTTGAGTCAGCTGTGAGATGGTTTGAAAACAAGGCCTGGGTGGGAAGCACTTAGTAATTACACCTGGCATTGTTGTTGTTGGGCAACAGGGTATAAAACCTGTCAGCGCTTGTCGCTAAGACTTGAAAGCATGCCAGTGAGCATTCGAGGAACTCACAAGGGCAGCGTGGCTCTCGGAATGAAAGCGCAGTGGGTTGGGAGGATTTGGAGCTCTGGGGTTGTTCAGAAAGCTCTAGGTGGGGAACACACAGGTTCCACATGGTTGAGAGTCACCTGACTTCTGCCAGTGCAGCGCCCACGCTATCACAAACTGTGCTTGGAAGCAGTGTGGTTTTTTGCAGGCAGAGTGTGGGGCTGTTAGGTGCGTGGCTGCCTCTTCAGCTTCTAGAACAGGTCCCTCACTTGCCAGCCTTTTTTTTTTTTTTTAATGAATGAATAACTTGACTCCTTCATTTCCTGGAAGGCTAAATTATCCCAGTACTTTGGGCATTATTACTTCAGAACCCTTTGAATTTGCTGTTAGAATTTTGCTATCCAGGGCCATGGTTTTCCTTATTTGGGACAAACTAGTGCTTCATTTGCTATCATTTTACATTTATTTTATTTTATTATTTTTAGTAAAATACACATAACATTTTCATCATAATCATTTTTAAGTATCCACTTCAGTAGTTTTAACTTCCTTTAAATCTGCCCAAGTTTTCCTGTGAGAAAGGCTCTCAAGATTTTCATCCATTCCATTCTCTCACTGGTTAACTTCCATATACTTCCTAACCCATGGAAATTTCCTACTTCTCCTTATTTTCCTGGAAAAGCACAAGATGTTCCTTTACATAAGTGGCATATATGACCTCTAGGCTTATCAGAGTCTATAAAATTATATAAGCAGTTGCTCTTTCAATTTTATTTAATATTATTTTCCCTCTGATATTTGAGACCCCAAAGATGGTGAATTTTAAACATTCTCATGAGAATTCTATGAGTCAGTGACCTTACTTGTGAGGTTTATGTATCAGCTAGGACACTTTGGTTGGAAGGAAACGGGAACTCTGGCCCAGTTTGGGTTAAGCAATAAGGAAACTTACTAACCTACACATTAAGAAGTCCAAAACCAGGCAATAATTTAAAGGTAGTTGCCTAAGAAGCTCCACAGTGTCATTGGGGATCCATATTATTTTCATCTCTGCCTTGAGTGTAGCTGCAACTGAGCTTAGCATCACATAAAGAGAAGCAACATTTTCTTGCCATTTGGTTAAGAAAGGAACTTTCCAACACACACACACATACACACATTTGCTATCTAGAATTGGCTTTGACACCTAAGAGTGATGGATTACTATGATGAGTTTAATTCCTGGTTCTTAACAGGGGCTGCGTATAACTTGGGAGTGTGGGGGCAGCTTTTAAAATGTCCATGTCTGGATCCCATTCTCAGAGATTTTGGTTCTGTAGGTCTAGATGTGAAGATTTTCAAAAAGCTCTCCAAGTGATTGTGAACATACAGCTTGTGGTGAGAAGTTCTAGTTGGACTAATAGTGGGTGCCATGGTTTTGAGGAGTCATGACAATGTCCATCGGCATATAAATATTTAAGATTTGACTAACATGCTTTTAAATTTGTTTGAACTTATTTCTCATGCAGATATTATGAATATATTTTTGGTTTCCACAAGTGGCACCATCACCCTGCTAAATTTCAGGATGGAACACAATTACAGCAACTTCTGGTTTCTGTTGTCCTTGAGTCGGAGTGTGATGCCTTCCCCAGCCTGGATTCTGATGAGTCTTGTAAGTGTCTGTGTGACAATGGGTACACTGTGTTCAGAGCTGTTCATGAACAGACTTCAGAGCCAGAATTGGGCTCCATGCCAGGAACCATTGTAAGTTCTTGGCCAGTATGAGTTTCTAAATTCTATTTAAAGAATAACCTGTAAAGTCTGATTATATAGTAACAATGTACATAGACATTTTAGAAAATTTGTAAGTACAATAAGTGAAGAAGAGGAAGAAATAAATCACTCATAACCCCAGTACTGAGATAGAATTAATCACTGCTATTTCAGGTATATACATATTTTTTAGACATAACAGAGTTGAAATGTGGGTAATTTTGTATATGTGTATTCTGCTTTTTGCATTTTTGCTTCTTTGTATTCTGCTTTTTGTATAATGCATTGTAAACATTTGAAAATTTCACTTTTCTTCTTTTACATCATTTAAAAAATGTTTATTTCCATATACCTAAGAGAGAGAGAGAGAGAGAGGGAGAGAGAGATAAAGAGAGACTCTATCTGCTGCTTCATTCCCCAAATGCCTGCAACAGCCAGGGCAGAGACAAGCCAAAGCCAGAAGCCTGAAATCGGGTCTTCTTGGCAGGAGCGCATGAATTTAAGCCATCATGTGCTGCCTCCCAGGATACATTAGCAAGAAGCTGGATTGGAATTAGAGCAGCTGGACTTTAACCATCACTCCTACATGGATGTAGGTGTCCCAAGTGGTCACTTAACCTGCCGCATCACACCACCTGCCCTGACATCATTTTTAATAGCTGAATAATGTTTTGCCACTGTGTGGATGAACTTGGTCAGCCAATCTTAGTTTTGAACACCTAGGCAATTTCTTAACACCTTTTATCTTTAAAGACACATCTGTGCTTGTATACATGGTCTCTATGATCTAACTTTAAACAAAGATAAAGTGCAGCACTGGAGGATGGGGATGAAAAGAGCTGTTTCATTTGATAATATAATCAACATTTAGTTATATAAAGTTTTGACTGGCTTTTCCCAAATTATTTTGAAAGGAATATTTTGAAAGGGCAGGTCTCTTCTATGGGGTGTGTGCTAGCTGGGAATAATATGGAATTGCATCACAGAGTGAAAGAGGGGATATTTGAGGACGTGTGTAATAGATGACCAATGCAAGGAAAAGCAGACTGGAGAATTGAGTATAAGGATAGAAAAATGCTGCATATTTATAGAAAAGAGAAAATTCTTTGTCCTTAGACATGTTTTCATCCTCCTGGTATTAGGTGAGATTTTATAATACTTCCCTTGGAAGAATAGCTTCAGTTCTGTAGCTGGTCATAGAAGAGAAATGAGATAATTTACCATGGGATTTCAGAGATACTCAGACACTAAATAAATTAGCTTTTGCAATCTGACTAGAGATAGAAATGGCCATTAAGTTGCCAAGAAATCTTTGCTATCAGCCTAAGAAATACATATTGTTAATTCTAGGAAATGCATTGTTTTGAGCCTGAAGGGTCATAGCTTATCTTCCAATCCATTCTGCAACCCTCTTTATGTCAAAAGGGAAGCCCCTCGAGAGAAGATAATTGTGAAATTTTATGATTGAAGGATAAACTAGTTTTAAGTTTAAATTAGTGCCTAGTGTAGTATTTTGCTAACTCATCACTAATCTTCTAATGGAAAAGGCTGTCTTGTCAGAAGATTGTCACATGAGACAGTCACATGATTGATAGGGCTTTTTATCCCTACCTGCAGGCAACCATCCTATGACAGCCTGGCTGGTGGCAGTGGAGGATCTAGTTGAGATCACACAGTACTAAATCATTAACCTCGAGTCCTTTAGTGTCTTCACCGAAGCAAAGTCTACATAGCTTTCCATCTCTGTGCTCTTTTGCGTTTTCCTTTCTCTGTGGTTGATGTGGCCCAGGTCTCTAAAAAACTAACATGATTGTTGGGCCAAGCCTAGGCAGAGGGCAATGTCAAAGCCTGGGCAATCAGCCCCCTCTTGTGTAGAAGCAGTCAACTAGAGCTACATTCCCGATGGATGTGCACATTTAATTGAGTGGGACAAAGCTGAACTAAGCTACCAGGAGTTAGGAAGTAAGACTTAGAGCACATTTCAGGTGATACTGAGGGAGGGTGGATGCAGGGCAAGTCGGAGGAAAAACAAATAAACCTGAAGGGAAAATAGTGGCGATAACTCCCTGGCCTTAAGGAGAGTAGAAGATTTGAGTGACACCTGAAGGTTATAAAGGAATTGTGGGCACTCAGGAAAGTTTGCTTTTACTTGAAATCTTGATTTAACTAGGATTCACTATGTTTAGAGACAATTAGAGAGAATAACCGGGAAAATGAAGAATTTTGGAGATGATTCCCAGGTTCCTGTCTTGAGCAGCTCAAATGAGAAGACAGGGTGCTGAGACTCCCTGAGATGAGACCCAGCTTGGCGTGTCATGGAGAAGGAGGAGGAAAGGGCTATTTTGGGCCTGGGGCAGTTAAGGAAATCTACAGGACACTGAAGTGGAGAGGCTGCTGGAGAGGACTGATCTAGAAATACTCAATATTTTTAGGAAATATATTGTGTGTCAATAAGGAATTAACAAAAGTGTGTTTTCTCCCCTTCCACACAGATTCCTTAATTGTGAAAGAACCACTGGCTTTGCTGAAGGCCAACAAAGTTTGGGGAGCATTACGAGGCAAGTTGCATGCAGTTTCGTTGTTGCTTTGGCTGTAGTTGGTGCTTTGTTGTTGAAGCACAGCACAATTTTGCTACCTTAAAGGAGGAGCTCCAAAGGGGTTCCTGTGAAATGTACTTAAAAGCATGTTAGGCTATGCTTTATAGCCACAGAATGGTATAACTATAATCCCATTTCAAAACAGAATATGAAAATATTTACAGATTTTACTATAAATGTAATGCACTCACCATTTCTGAGCTATTTATATATAATGTTAAGCGGTTCTAAGCTTTTATTAGCCTGATTGCCTATGTTGTCAGGGTCTGCTAGGGAGAATATAACCTTACTGATATTTGTCCTGACCATGCCAAAATGAAGAACTTTCAAGAAAATGCAGTAACCAGATTCTAACCCAAGATATCCTTATTTTCTCTTTAACATCAGACTTTCAAAGTGATGTATTGTAAACTGATAATTGAGTGTATTGCCACTGAACAGAAAATCCTCAAGTTATTCTTCCTAGCATGAACCTCTGTTTGAGGAGAGTGGGAAGAGAGGAAAGCATAGCAAAATGACTTTGTATGGTTCTTATTTCCCGGGATATATACCCCGTCAGCTAGATGATGAATCCTGATAAAGTCAAGGCCAGTCAGAGTAATGAACCTATAATTTAGTATATTAAGGGAATGAGCCACTTGAATAAAAAATGTTCAGGTGATAGTCTTTGCAGCTACAATAAAAACACTCTAAGTTGTAAATTGGGCCATTATTTATAGTTTCATAGGTTTTTGAGCTTTTTCCCTTTGCTAAATTTAAATAACCTTTTTTAAAGATTTATTTATTTGAAAGGCAGAATTATAGAGAGAGAGAAGGAGAGAAAGAGAGAGAGAATCTTCCATCTGCTAGTTCAGTTCCCAAATGGCTGCACCAGCCAGGTTTGAGCCAGGTCAGGGCCAGGTCAAAGCCAGGAACCAGGAGCTTCCTCCAGTTCTCCCATGTGCGTGCAAGGGCCCAAGCACTTTGGCCATCTTCCACTGCTTTCTCAGGCAGAATAGCAGCGAGCTGTATCAGACGTGGAGTAGCCGTGACTCAAACTTGTGCCTATATGGGATGCTGTCATCGCAGGCAGTGGATTTACCCACTATGCCACAATGCCAGCCCCTAAATAACTTCTTTGACTTTAATATTTAATTATTAAAAACTCATAATGTTATAGATTTATTAGGAAACTGGCATTTTATTTAACCACTATTCTTTTTTTGTGTGTGTTTAACATTCAAATAAAACCCATGGAATGGATACAATGAATTATAGCACAGTTATTAGATGAATAGAGAGACAGAGATTTTTTAAAAGATCCAGCTTTGATTTTAGAAAATATGTTAGAGTGTGGGACTGACATGTTTCATTTGCCTTATCTGGTTATGAGTCTGTGTTTGGATAAATACCACTGTTATTGTCTCAGTTTGCTGTTTTGTAAATTAATGCAATACATTTTACTTTTCTTAGGTTTAGAGACCTTTAGCCAGTTAGTTTATCAAGATTCTTATGGGACTGTAAGTATGGCTTTTATGTCATAAAAACTGTTGAATAGACACATTACTTCTAGGAAAATGACACCTATTTGGCTAAGGCTTTCTAAAGGCTTCTTTTGCCCAAACATTTATCTTAGCTGGTAAATGTAAATTTCACTTACTGTTGTTGTTCTCATCTTTGATCTGTTACTCATTTGGATAGATGTAATCTTAACTGAGCTAAAATAAAGAGAAATTGTACAACAAAATCAAATTTTGTCTTACAGTTCACCATCAATGAGTCCACCATCACTGACTACCCAAGGTTTCCTCATAGAGGAATTTTGATTGATACATCCAGGCATTACCTGCCAGTGAAGACTATTTTAAGAACTCTGGTAAGTAATTATTGTATTTGAATCCAGTGTCTATTTTGAAGGTGTGCCCCCTGTGAGTTATTACTGACATTGCTGTGTAGGTTGGATGGTGGGGCAGAGGGAATTGGGCTTCACTCTCTCTCACATTCCAAGGTATTTAGGCTGTTAAGAGAAAGACAGTTTTAACACTAACCAGTGGCCCTTTATTCTTCTCTCAAGGTTAAATCATGTATCTTGACTTTCGGTTAGCAAACAGTGGCTACCTGGCTTCTGGTTAGTGTCCTATAATTTTATAACCTTTACTTGAATTCTGTTGATTTACTTGAGAGGTGCACACGCACAAACACGAACACTGACATCCACTGGTTCTCACCCCAGATGCCTGCAACAGCTGGGGCTGTGCCAGGGCTAGACCCAGGAGCTGGGAACACAATCCAGGATTCTCACGTGGGTGGCAGGAACCCAGTTACATGAGCTACCACTCTTTGCCTTAGCAGGAAGCTAGAGTCAAGAGCCACAGCTGGAAATCAAACACAGGCACTCAGATGTGGGATGTGGGCAACCTAACTACTAGGCTAAATGCCCATTCCATTTTAACTCTTTTTTAAGTGGCACAGAAAGGAGTCTGGGAGTTGCTTTATTCCAGGGAAATGTTCTAAGGGACTATGTAACCACAGGGTAGTAGGCGTTAGGAGGGTGACATTAACTGTTTTATCTTAAGGGGTTTTTACCAGTTCATCCCCTCCATCACCTCCCTGTTCACTGATGTGGCAGGAGTTTGGGAAGGTTTCCTTACATGCCTTTCTGCCCCTTCACTGAGTCATTTATGAAGATCCCCTGCCACTACAAAACTGTTTTTACATCTACATTAATACTCTTCATTTTGTTTCTCTTAAGAATTTTTTTGTGACTTTTATGAAAAAAATTTAGTGTGAAACATTTAAGCAATATAGATATGCAGAAAATAAGCAGTCATCTCATAATTCCATTTACCAAAGGTTAACTTAAATGTCCCTAAAAATGAATATATTAATACATACAATATGACTTTTTTAGAAACTCACATAAGACTGCACTTCTGGGGCCGGCGCCGTGTCTCACTTGGTTAATCCTCTGCCTGCGGCACCAGCATCTCATATGGGCGCCAGATTCTGTCCCGGTTGCCCCTCCTCCAGTCCAGCTCTCTGCTGTGGCCCGGGAGGGCAGTGGAGGATGGCCCAGGTGCTTGGGCTCCTGCACCTGCATGGGAGACCAGGAAGAAGCACCTGGCTCCTGGCTTCGGATCAGCACAGCGCTGGCCGTGGCAGCCATTTGTGGGGGGGGGGAGGTGAACCAATCAATGGAAGGAAGACCTTTCTCTCTGTCTGTCTATAACTCGACATGTCAAAAAATTAAAGAAAAAAAAAAGACTTTACTTCTGCTGCCTTTTAAACAGTTGAATGTTTCGCTTTTTGTACCATGATATATTTAACCCATCTCATATGGATGGGCGACTATTATAAATAGTTCTGCAGAGAAAGCATTCTTAAATGTATGTATTTACATACTTGCAAGCTTATTTTTTGAAGGTAAATTCTTAGAAGTGAATTTCTGGGCTTAAAAATGCAGTTTTTGTCTTTTGGAACAGCTTAACTTTTGTAAATAATGTTGACTGCCTTCTAGACAGGTCATGACCATGTATGCTTGGCCAACAATGTGGCACATATTTGCTATCTTTTTTGAAAATCAGTCAATATAATGAATTTATTTCTTCAGCATTTCAACCCTTGGGTACTTTCTTGCTTTTTTGGCATGTGATGTTCCACAATTACCTTTGGCTGTTCCAGGTTGCATTAAGGCTTTTCTTCAAGGAACTCTTTCAATGATGAATGTTTCTAATTCACTTTGGGCTATAGGAGGGGTGTGTGTTGTGCTATGGTGGGTTAAGCTGCCACTCTGGACACCCATACACCCCATATCTGAGTGCCTGGTTTGAGACTCAGCTATTCTGTGTTTCTAATCCAGCATCCTGCAAATGCAGATGATGGCCCAAGTACTTGAGTTACTGCCACCCACATGGGAGAACAAGGTAGACACCCCAGCTTCTGGCTTCAGCATGGCCTTGCCCAGGCTGGTGCAGCCATTTGGCAAGTCAGTCAGTAGATGGAAGATCTGTCTCTAATTTTTTTCTTCTGTCACTCTGCCTTCCAAATAAATAATTTTTTGTTTGTTTTTATTTTATTTTTATTTTTAAGTTTGAGCTATAGGTATGTTCACTGCCAGGTAATCAAGGCTAAAGCTTCACTGTCCTCTTCATGAGGATTTGGCTGATGCAATTGGGAAATAGCTCACAGAAAAGCGGATTGTGCAGGTAAATAAGTATAAATAAATATAATAAATAAATAAGATAAATAAGTATACTGAGGATAATAAGATAGTTTTCACAGTCAGAGAAGGAAGATACAAGTGAGGGTGTTAGTTGGAATTGACTGTACAAGTGACAACTGCTTCCAGGCCATGTCAGCACACAGAGTAGAAAATAGGAGAAGACTTTAGACAACTCATGGAAATAAAAATAAAATAATTTGGTATCTCTAAAACTGAAATCCAGTTTTTTCAGAATATACATTTTCTGTGACCTTTTTGAAGATCTCTCTTCTGTGCACACATACATTTATATGAACACACCCATCTTTTCCTACTCCTATAGGTGTTTTATATCAAAGGCTGGCAAACTACAGCCCAAGGGCCAAATCCTGTTCTGTACCTTTTCTGCAAATAGTTTTACTGTAGTACAGCCACATACTTTTGTTTACAAATTGTCCTTTTCTGTTAAAGAGTAGGGTAGTTGCAACCGAAACTGTATGGCTCTAAAAGCCAAAATATTTCCCAGTGGCTCTCACTTTGTCAATACTTGGTCCATATTAAAAACCATCCATATGTGTAATGTCCTTCTCTAACTAATGTCCTGTTATCCTCAATATGCTCATTTGTTTGCACAGCCTTTTGTCTGGAAGCTGCTTCTCAGCACCATGAGAGGCTTCAAGTCTTGATTATCTGGCAGAGCAAATCTCCCCCATATAGGTTTTTTAAAATCATTTTCAAAACTCTACTTATATTTTATATAAATACTAAGTATTGTTTATTCCTCCATAGTCTACATAAATTGTTGTGTCCATTTGCCCAAAACTTTCCCTGCAAAATTTGATGGGATGGGGCAGGCATTTGCCACAGGGGATTAATTCATTGCTTGGGGTGCCTGTGTCCCAGATCGGAGTGCTGATTTGAGTCCCAGCTACCCTGCTTCCAATCCAGCTCCCTGCTAATGCTCCTGGGAGGCAACACCTGATGCCTCAAGTACATGGATGGCTCCTGGCTTCACCCTGGCCTACCCTCTGCTGTTGTAAGCATTTGGGGAGTGAACCAGTGGGTTGAAGATCTCTTTCTCTGTCTCTCCATCTCTGTTACTTGCCTTTCAAATAAGCAAATAAAACTGTTTAAAAAAAACATTGTTGGGAATTGTATTGAGTTTGTAGTGAATTTATTTTATTTATAAAAGTCAGCACTCAAATTTCAGAACCAATAGATGAAACTTATAAGCCTTGATATTGAAATGATTGTGTCGGCCGGCGCTGTGGCTCAACAGGCTAATCCTCAGCCTAGCGGCACCGGCACACCGGGTTCTAGTCCCGGTTGCCCCTCTTCCAGGCCAGCTCTCTGCTGTAGCCTGGGAGTGCAGTGGAGGATGGCCCAAGTGCTTGGGCCCTGCACCTCATGGGAGACCAGGATAAGTACCTGGCTCCTGCCATCGGATCAGCGCGGTGCGCCAGCCGCGGCGGCCATTGGAGGGTGAACCAACGGCAAAGGAAGACCTTTCTCTCTGTCTCTCTCTCTCTCACTGTCCGCTCTGCCTGTCAAAAAAAAAAAAAAAGATTGTGTCATTTTTTTTCTCTGCTCCATTCCCAAATACAGTTGCATGTAGCAGGGGTTATTTTCCATTTTTGGCAGGTCTCTGAACACTGGGAATTTATAAGCTTGTTTTCCTCCCACAGAGCAAAGTTGTCTAGGATAAATATGAAGTCTACAGGCTTTTTGAATAGTTATATGCCAATGTAAAGCATGCATAATGAATTTATTTCTTCTACATTTCTTTTCATTACTTAAAAAGACATTTTGAAAAGAATCAGACTTAATGGCAGTAATCCCAAATGTACATCAGTAGTATGAATTGTGTGTTTTCTGTGCAGTATGTAATTTCTGCCACATTTCACTTGCAGGATGCCATGGCTTTTAATAAGTTTAATGTTCTCCACTGGCACATAGTTGACGATCAGTCTTTCCCTTATCAGAGCGTCACTTTCCCTCAGTTAAGCGATAAAGTGAGTAATTCATGTTATTGTTGTCTGTCTCCAAAAATCTTTGGAATAGCTTCACTAGAATTTTGTAGTGAAAATGTTTTCTGAATAGAATTGAAATTGAATCCAAGATAGTCATAGTTTTATATGTTTTTTTTAGTCTATGACTTAGCTTTTTAGATCCACAAAACTGTTATGTCTTTGTTGTGTTATAAATGCTACTATAATTGTTATTATAAATGTTATGCCAGCATACATGTAAATAAACTCTATGGACACTACAAGTAAAATTTAAAAAACAATTTAGAAGACCTAAATAACTCCCAAATAACTTACAGCTAAGATATATTTATCAAGGGGACCAGTTATATTATTTGCTTTAAACAGAATTTGGAAATATGTATTTGTCCTCTTTTAAAAAGTTACACTAAGCAGGGAATTTTAGAGAGGCGGGCTCTTGGCTACAAGACTGATGGTCTTGGTGGGAGGTGCCCAAGAAGACTGCCTTGTAGAGCAGCCGGGCTGGGGGCGATCCATAGAGGGACCTCGTTTAATTCTATTACACGGAGTAAGTGGCATCCAGAGAAGCTCTGTGCTTTGTCTATAGTTGCAGTTAGGAAGGGTCCCAATCAAGACTCTACATTCTGTACTCTGGTTACAATTCCAAACTTTCCCCACTATTATAGTTCAGGCTGAAATGTTAAGAGCACATGCTTTTGTTTTACTTTCATTATGGAAATTTTCAAGCGCAGATGGAAATGTTTCATGAATTTCCATGTTCTCATCACTCAGCTCTAGTAGTTCGCACATGGCCAATCTCAGGCTGTCCTGCAGATATCCTCTGCCCCCCATGTTGTCAGTCAACCCCAAACATTTTATTTCATTGATAATTTTTTTTAAATAACCACAATACATTACTGGAACTAAAAAATTAACAGCAATTTAGATAACCAGTTAGTATTCAGTTTTTGCTTTATTAAACATTTTATTATAATTGAGATGCAAATAAGCCCCACACCTTGTGGTCTGTTAATATGTCTACTGTCTTTTTATTGTTAGATTCCCACTTCCTACCTCAGTCTCCCTTTTGCCTTGTAATTTGTTGTTGTTGAAGAAAATGAGTCAGTTTTCCATGGTCTGGGTTCTGTGTCTCCATAGTGTCAATTAACATGTCCCCTGTATTTACTGTAAACTGAAAGATGGGGTCTTGATTAGATACAGATTTGATCTGGAGGGCTGTGGGACAAGATTACTTTTTAGAAGTTGAGCAGGTATAGTTGATACTTTGAGAAGCCTGCTAAACAATATCTTTAATAGACTTATCTTTAATTACAATTAATATTGAACTTTTAATTTTTCCAGTGAAGGGAATGAGGCAATCTTTAAAAACCATCAAGTTAGGCCGGCGCCGCGGCTCACTAGGCTAATCCTCTGCCTGTGGTGCCGGCACCCTAGTCCAGGTTGGGGCACCAGATTCTGTCCCAGTTGCTCCTTTTTTAGTCCAGCTCTTTGCTGTGGCCTGGGAGTGTAGTGGAGGATGGCCCAGGTCCTTGGTCCCTGCACCCACATGGGAGACCAGGAGGAAGCACCTGGCTCCTGGCTTCAGATTGGTGCAGTGCACTGGCCACAACACGCCGTCTGTAGTGGCCACTTGAGGGGTGAACCAACGGAAAAAGGAAGACCTTTCTCTCTGTCTTGAACTGTTTATAAGAGAATTATTAAAGCTGGCAACACTTACAGTGACTTTGAAAGACTACAGCTATGCTTTGTAATAATGTATGGATTTTGATTCTAAAATTGATGAGCTGTTGATTCAGCTGTTTCACTTTGGGGGCCAGCATTTCATTTCTGCTTTGTTGTATGGTCACATGAAACTGAAACATTATAGCAGATGTTCTTGAAGCAGGAGACACTAGTGCAGACAGAGATTTCTATCAGTAAATCTGGGATTAACCCAAAGTATACAGAGAATTTATTGATGACATATAGTAAACACATGATTTGACAGAAGTCCCTCAGTGGTTATCATCCTTTGGGTATGTGTGGTTTAGTAGAAAATTTCTCTCTTTTCTGTATATTTCCTATTCCTGAAGCTATGGTGATATGTTATTTTTAAATGTGTCATTCAATATCACATACACTCTGATGGTGAAAACCATAACTATCAAATATAAACAGGCTTGTTAAGAACCAACCACTTTGTTCATTTTAACCTGAATAAATGTGGCTGTTATAGGGAAGCTATTCTTTTTCTCATGTCTATACACCGAATGACGTACGTATGGTGATTGAATATGCCCGAATGCGAGGGATTCGAGTCATACCAGAATTTGATACTCCTGGACATACACAGTCTTGGGGCAAAGGTAAGGAGTTTGAGGTCTTACATCTCTCATATTATGACTTGGTTTTTGCTCATTTTGTTCTTGTGGTTTATCTAATTCTAGCACTATTGACACATATGATTAACATTATGTCTGTAAGCAAGTCACTGTTTCTAGGTATCACCTAAGTATAAAAACCAGAGAGAGGCTGGCGCTGCGGCTCACTAGGCTAATCCTCTGCCTGTGGTGTCAGCACCGCGGGTTCTAGCCCCGGTCGGGGCGCCGGATTCTGTCCCGGTTGCTCCTCTTCCAGTCCAGCTCTCTGCTGTGGCCAGGGAGGGCAGTGGGGGATGGCCCAAGTCCTTGGGCCTTACACCCACATGGGAGACCAGGAGAAGCACCTGGCTCCTGGCTTCAGATTGGCGCAGTGTACCGACCATGACATTCATTTTGGGGGTGAACCAACGGTAGGAAGACCTTTCTCTCTCACTGTCTAACTCTGCCTGTCCAAAACAACAACAACAACAACAATAAGGAGAAAGGAATATATAAAAAAATGATTATAAAAAGTAGAACACAGTAAGTGAATTCAAGAAATAGTTTCAAGAGAGGCTGGCGTTGTGGTATAGTGGGTCAAGCCACTGCCTGTGATGCTGGCATCCCATATGGGCACCAGTTCGTGTCCCGGATGCTCTATTTCTGATCTAGCTCCCTGCTAATGGCCTGGGAAAAGCAGCGGAAGGTGGTCCAAGTGTTTGGGCCGGCCCCTGCCACCCATGTGGGAAATGTGGATGAAGCTCCTGTCTTAGCCCTGGTTCAGACCTGGCCATTGCAGCCATCTGGGGAGTGAATCCATGGTTGGAAGATCACCCCCTCTCTCTGTGACTCTCTTTCAAATAAATTGTTAAACACGAAAAAGAAAAAACGTATGAATGAGGAAACACTTAAAAAGCTTCTGAGACTTCAAAGAATATATTCATGTTTCTGGTAGAGGGAACGGCATGGGGAAAGGCAATGCAAAAAGGGTAAGACATGTCTGACAAGTATTTAGTTCTTCTAGGATCTGGCAAAGAGTAACAGACATGACAGGGTGGTGATTGGAATGTTGGCTCCGGAGCCAGACTACTTGGGGTTGAATCCTGCTTCTGCCATTCATAAATTGAGTGACTTTGGATAAGTTATGAAATATCTCTTCTTCAGGTTCCACATCCCTAAAATGAGACTTTTATTTTTTTTTTAAAATTTTTTGACAAGCAGAGTTAGACAGTGAGAGAGACAGAGAGAGTGGTCTTCCTTCCATTGGTTCACCCCCCAAATGGCTGCTATGGCTGGCATCCGAAGCCAGGAGCCAGGTGCTTCTCCTGGTCTCCCATGCGGGTGCAGGGCCCAAGCACTTGGGCCATCCTCCACTGCACTCCTGGGCCACAGCAAAGAGCTGAACTGGAAGAGGAGCAATCAGGACAGAATCCGGCGCCCCAACCGGGACTAGAACCCAGGGTGCTGGCGCCGCAGGCAGAGGATTAGCCTAGTGAGCCGTGACACTGGCCTAAAATGGGACTTTTAAATAACATATACCTTTATTTTATATTGTTACAACTCAGTAGGAAAATTTCATAAATGATTTCACATTTAAAAATCTAATTGTACATATTTGTGGGGTATAGTGTGATAATTTGATATATATATTCAATGTGTAATGAACCGATGAGGTTAGTTAGCATTTCCATCTCCTGAAACCTTAAAAAATTTTACTAATAGGGCTGGTGTTTGACCTAAGTGGTTAAGATACTGATTAAGATGCCTGCACCCAATATTGGAGTGCCCCAGCTCTAGGGACAAGCACTTGGCATAGTGGTGAGGTCTCTGCTTGCCATGCCTGTATGCTGTATCAGAGTGCCTGTTTCAAGTCCAGGCTCCTCCACTTTGGAAGCAGCTTCCTGCCAGTTCAAACAATGAGAGAGAGAAGGTGATGGCTCAAGTACTTGGGACTGAGCTCCCCAGGTAGGAGACCCAGATTGAGTTCCAGCCTTTTGGTTTCTCCTTGGCCCAGACCTGGCTATTTTGGGCATTTGGGGGGTGAACCAAGAGATGGAAGACCTCTTTCTCTTTATTCTCCCTCTCTCCAAAACTCTTTCAAGTAAACAAATAAATCTTAAAAAGAAACCTTAGTTTTGGAACCAGCATGGAGGTGCAGCAGGGTAAGTCACAACTTGAGACTCCAGCATTCCATATTAGAGTGCCTGTTTGAGTCTTTGCTGTCTGCTTCTGATCCAGCTGCCTGTTCGTGTGCCTGAGGAAAAAGCAGAAGGTAGCCCAAGTACTTGGGTCTCTGCCACCCATGTGGGAGATTGGGGTAGAGGTCTTGGCTACTGGGTTTGGCCTGGCCCAGCCATGCTAATGTGGCCACTTGGGGAGTAAACAAGTACATGGAAGATCTTGCTCACTCTCTCTCTCCCTCTGTCTTTCAAATCAATCAGTCAATCAATCTTCCTAAAAATTCTTTCAGTTTCAACAAAATACAGATGAATCTCGACTTAGGCTGGCTCAACTTACAACATTTCAATTTTATGATTGGATGAAGGCAATACACATTATATAGAAACTATATTTTGAATTTTGATATTTTCCCAAGCTAGTGATAGGTGGTATGATACTATTGAAATTCTGGTAGTGGCAGTAACAGCAGCAGCTCCTAGTCAACAATCACAAAGGGGATACAGGATACTGTGTGACTAAGCTATGACAAAAGGGTACTGCAAAAAAGAAAAAAAAAAAAAAAACCAAACTAGGAAAAATGGAATTAAAATGTTTTAGTGCAAATTTTAAAATCCATGCCAAGTTTTTCATGATATCCATTTTCCATAGACTTTTTGAAGACCTTGCATTTGCAGATTTTAAATATTTCTATACCCAAATAAACTTATCTTGTACTAATTAATGTTAATTTATCTGAAAGAGAGAAGGACAGAAACAGACTAATAGATCTTCTATCCTCTGGTTCATTCCCCAAATGCATGCAATAGCAGGAGCTGGGCCAGGCTAAAGCCAGGAGCCTGAAACTCCATCTGGGTCTCCCAAATGGGTGGCAGGGACCCAAGTACTTAAGTCATCATCTGCTGCCTCCCAGGTTAGCATTAGCAGGGAGTTGGATCAGAGGCAGAGCTGAGATTCGAACCCAGGTACTCTGAAATGGGATGTGGGTGTTTCAAATATCATCCTAATCATTGTATTAAACATACTCTCCAAACTTACCTTTTAATTCCATGAGTTAATTTCCATGAGTTTCTTGAGTTTCCTCTGCATTCGGTAGGTTAGGTACATTGCATTAAATGCATTTTGATCTAAGCTATTTTCAGCTTCTGATAGGATTTATTGGGATGTAACCCCATTATAAGTTGAGCACCTGTAGTACAGTTGTGTGTAAAGTTGCAATTAATACACTTCTCTGTAAAGAATCACTGTGTTTTCTTCTAGGTCAGAAAGACCTCCTGACTCCATGTCACAAGGACCCGACCCAGCAAAATAGTTTTGGGCCTATAAACCCTGTTCTGAATACAACTTACAGCTTCCTTACTAAATTTTTCAAAGAAATCAGTAAGGTGTTTCCAGATAAATACGTTCATCTGGGAGGAGATGAAGTGGAATATTGGTGTTGGTATGGTGATTCATTAAACCCCTCACTGAACTGCTGCCTTTGCATTAGATGTAGAGGGCTCAACATGGAAAGGGATTTGGGATAACATCTCTGAAGGGGCTTACCCTGGGCAACACAATTCCTGAGACAGAAGATTCTTTTAGGATGTACATTTCCTAAGAAGGAGAATCAAGATGCAGAAGAAAATGGACGAATGAAAATTATTGTTTTCCCTTTTAGTGAATGAAGGCAGTTCTTAAATGGGAGAGAATTTTCAAATAAAAATCCTCTGCAAATAGCCATAAATGGAGGAGAGACAGGTATAGTAGTAAGGAAAGCCATTTTTATGAGAAATCAGCTACTGGAAAAATTATGCACAGTAGAAAGATAAATCGTAATTAAGATTTTAGGCTTCTTTTATTTCCTCCCACAAGTTTCAAGTATGCAGGAATGATGTCAGGGATATGTGTTGGTTTAAATAATAGATTCAGCATGTACAGCTTTTAATGAAATTTTAATCACCATTTTTGTTTAAGGGCATCAAACCCAGACATCGAAAAGTTCATGAAGGAAAAAGGGTTTGGCAGAGATTTTAAACAGCTAGAATGTTTTTATACCCACAAGTAAGTTTTTTGAAAACCTACCTGTATATTTTATCAATGATTTTTAAAATTTAAGCTATTATTCAGTACCATGCTTTATTTTTTCATGTACTCTCTACTCCTTGCCAAAGTATACATGCTGTGAAAAATCTCTTTAAAAGGATGCAGTATCTACTTCTTTCTTTAAAAGAATCACTAACAGGGTAACTCAAGTGTTTTTCAGTAACTGCTGAAGCAAAGGAATGCAGTCCCCTGTTCTAGGAAGTCACCTTACAACCCTGGCTACCCTGGCCAAGTCTTCACCATCCAGCCCCTGAATCCATTCCCTTTTCTCAGTTCCAGAAGCATTTCTTTTTGCTCTGTCTGTGCTGTGCAACACCACTACATACTCATATGTGGCTGTCTGTATTTATTAAAACTAAACATTACAAATTCAGTTCCCTAAGTACATCAGTAATGATTCATGTATTCCATAGCCAGATGAAACTAACAGCTGCTATATTTAAAAGGGCAGATATAGAAAATTCTCATTGCAGAAAGGTTCATTGGACAGCACTGCTCTATATTAGGAATCACCAAACTTTTAAAATATTTTAGGCTTGATGCCAGTGTTGAGGCATACAGGTTAAGCCAGCGCCTGACAACACCAGCGTCTCACATAGGTGCTGGTTGGAATCCTGGCTGCCTCACTTCTGATCCAGCTCCCTGCTAATGCACCTGGGAAAGCAGCAGACAAAGGCCCAAGTGCTTGGGCACTTGCACCCAAGTGGGAGACCCCGAAGAAGCTCCTGGCTCCTAAATTTGGCCTGTCCCAGCCATGGCTGTTGCAGCCATTTGGGGAGCGAACCGGTGGATGGAAGATTTATCTTTCCCTAATTCTGCTTTTCAAATAAATCTTTTAAAATTTTTTTGGAGGCTTAATGGGCCACCACAGTTGTATATGCTGCCCTTTTATTTTGTATAATGCTTAATAAATGTATACACCATTCTCAGTTATTTTTATATAAAAATAGGCTACAGGGTATAGTCTGCCAACCTATGTTCTACACCATACATGTGACAAGCCTAGGTTCCAGCCTTTTCGTATTCAGCTTTTTTGGTGATACATTCTAACTTTCTTTATTCTTCAGAGCACCCAGGTTGTCTAAATAGCTCTACTGATTTGTGGACTGATTTCAGCAAGTGTTAGAATGTTATTTAGGTAATATGGCAGGCTAGATTAATATTTTCCTTTATTCTAAAATACCCATAAAATTACCAGAGAGAACACTGTTGATAGTTTCTTGAGTTGTCTACCAATTTACTCTTAGGCCCCTTCTTCTTATTTAGGGGCATTGTTCATTAATTTAGCAAATTACTATTAACCTACACTATGGTAGGTTCCTTGCAATGTGCTAAGTAGAGAGGAACTATTTATTTCTCTACCCAACTTTTAGCTGGTTTTGCTATGAGGTTGTTACACTAAAAGGCACCTGGTAGAAAATGTACATATTTTAAATATATTGTTTAGTCGTGATATGAAATAACTGTTATTTTTTTCAATGCTAGGCTTTTGGATATTATTGCAAGCACAAATAAGAGCTCTATTGTTTGGCAAGAGGTTTTTGATATTGGAGCTAAGGTGAGAATTGTGAAATCCACATGATTCTCCTAATATGAAACTTGATCATTTTCTCTCTTTCTCCCCTCATCCCTCACCATCCATTATTAATCACAAACTGAAGTAGTTTTAATTAAGCTCCCTTTTTATTCAGAAGGGTAGAATAAACAGACATGAACAAATGAACTTTACTGCTATTAAGGTAGCTTTGTAGTAAGTAAAACTGTCGATATATACTTACATTCTCATAGTTTCAAAATAAATAAAACCTCAGTGTGCTAGAAATGGGACTACATGCAAATTTCTATCTTAGTTCTTTGCATCTAAATGGTATCATATAAAGGCAAAAATTAAATATGCAACCTGAAGATTGATGAAACTTCTAATTTTAAGTCCGTACTATGAATAGTGTATGGCACTAAATCTGAGAAAAGGGGAAAGTAGAAAACAGATGTTTGTTCCTAACCATAATGCCTGGACATTCATCTTACAGTATTTGATGGAGCTAAAAATATGTACTGTATTTGTGTCTTTAATAGCTTCAACCAGGCACAGTAGTTCAAGTGTGGAAAGAAGATATGTACAATAAAGAAGTAAGTCAAATCACAGATGCTGGCTTCCCTGTAATCCTTTCTGCTCCTTGGTACTTAGATGTGATTAGTTATGGACAAGACTGGAGAACATACTATCAAGTGGAACCTCTTAACTTTCCTGGTAATTAACCTGATATTACCTACTTTACTTACTTTTATGTTTTATCCTTGATTTAAAACAACAAAAAAAACCCCTCAATGTCATCTCATTTTAAACTCTGTGAAAGAAATCATATACTTGCCTAAATAACTTTATAAGTAGCTCCCCTTAAATTTTTATCTCCATTTTCATTGATGAGTCTAATCACTCACTCTCTACATATGAGACATCTGACTGCTCGTGTAACCTCTTCTGAACTGCCTCTCCAGTGCAAAACACCTGAGCAAAGCTGGGGTTGACTTCAGTATGTGTGTGCTGTTGGGGTTCTGAGGAGTAGGCATCCTTGGGGGTATGGAGTCACTGGGAGGGGTGTCTGGGTGGTGGAGCTTCATTCTCTTAGATCCTTTCATGAACAGTTCTACTCTGTCTGGTTCTGTATATCAGACTGTAGTATAAAATTTACTCAGAGAAAGGATTTGCTGTAAAAAGTTTTTCAGAATTATATGTCTATTAGGAATTGATTTAACTTTTAGAAAACATTTTATGAGCATCAAAAAGCCATACTTACTGTTAAAAAAAGCATTAGGTAATCAATACCTTTTATTTCTCTTCCAAGAGGTAGAAACTGAAGGAATGCATGGTGGTCACACTCCATTAAAAAGAAAACAAAAACTAGAATTCCAGCTTGTATTTCTGGGCATCTCCTGGGCAACCGGGGGAAAAGTGGTTTCCTAGTGTTCAAATAAATTTGCATAAAACAGTATCTTTGTTTAATGTTGGCTCACATTAGTCCATGCATGGTTACAAGCACTGTAAACCATAGATCAGAAGTGGGAATAAAATTTACCAGTATTTTTATGTCACAAATACAAATATCTCTCAAGGTCCTACTGACTGTAGGAAGAAAGTGGTGTCATAAATAAAGACAGAAGAAACCGCCTCTGTATATAAGCCTTGAACTGCTTAACTTTACTAATTCAATGATTCTAATGTAGCTTCTCAGCAACAGAAAAACCTGCTAATTGGTGGAGAAGCTTGCCTATGGGGAGAGTATGTGGATGCAACCAACCTTACTCCAAGATTATGGTATGAAATTTAATTGTTAACATTTGGGTTAAGAATTATGATGCCTTAGCTTTCCTTCTCCATCTAAGTAGGAAGCTCTAGGAGTTTCCCCAAGCAATAAAAGTTTTGTATATTTACTTGAGAAAATATGAATTTAGGGGCTGGTGTTGTGGTGCAGCACGTTAAGACACCTCCTGTGATGCTGGCATCCTATATCAGCACCCATTTGAATCCCAGCTGCCCTGCTTCCGATCCAGCTCCTCACTAATGTACCTGGGAAGGCAGAGGAAGATGGCCCCAAGTGTCTGGGCCCCTGGTACCCTTGCGGGAGATCCATATAGAGTTCTGGGCTCCTAGCTTTGGCCTGGCCCAGCCCTAACCATTGCCATTGCAGTCATCTGGGGAGTGAACCAGCAGACTTCTCTGCTAGAAGACTTCTCTCTCTAACTCTGCCTTTCAAATAAATAAATAAGTCTTAAAGAAAAGAAAACATGAATTTCAGCTGCTTAGGTGGATATGTGGTTTGTATTTTAGGCCTCGGGCAAGTGCTGTTGGTGAAAGACTCTGGAGTCAAAAAACTGTCAGAAGTATGAGTGGGGCCTATGACAGACTAACAAGGCACCGCTGCAGAATGGTCAGGTATGGCAAACATTTTTCAAGATTATGATGCTTTCTTATTCAGTATTAGCTAACTTTTTGTTTGGTTTTGTTTTGTCTTTGCTACCAAATAAGTTGTGATTTAATTAGGGAAAAGTGGGAATTATTTCTTGTAGGTAAGACAATAATACCTGTAAGAAGATATATATTTGCACTTAGAAATGTTTTATAGATATGTAAAATTTTGGTGTAACTTAACAACTCCATCCTGAATCACTTTAACAACAGTGAATGGTTTTTTCCATTTTTTCATATTAATACTGTGACTTAAATGATTCTAGTTTAAACTATAAGTTCTTTAAAAATATATAGGTGTTATATCAGTCTAAAACATCTCTTTATGCTATCTGTCAACAGACGTGGAATAGCTGCAGAACCTCTTTTTACTGGATATTGTGAGAATGAGAACAAAATATAACCATGGGCGGAAAAGGCCTGAGCAATCTGTACCACAATCAACTGATTTGGAAATCATGTGAATCAAAATTTGCTACATTGTTTTTTGAATAAAGTATATCATTTTATTGATTATAATATAAAATAAGACACAGGTTCACATAAAAGACTGGTATCTTTCTTATGAGAGAAGCTTAAAAAACAAAAATAAGACCTATCTACTACTACTCAATATATCACAAAGGGTTGAGTCTCTACTATTAACAATTCTAACTTCATAGATGAACATCACCATTGAGGAACATTTACTATAAATATCGAAGTGCATATGTCATTGTATAAATTATCATGAACAGCTCCAGTGCCATTACCAGTTTTCCTGTTACATCTGCTGAAACAGTAATTGATTTGTCCAAAAAAAATTGTTCCTTCTGAAAATGAGGACAGCAGGGAGATGCTCCTGATTTTCTCTTAATTTCCAATGGGCTAAAACACTTTGGTTGAACCACTTCTCTGGTTGAGCAGTGTACGCTGATCTTGAGGATTCATGGCTTGATAAGTAGATAATTCTAAGGCAAAAGTAGCTGAGCCTGATGTTAGTGTTCGAAGCACAGTTGAGTAACCCTAATCAAAATGATTTAAATTGGTTATTAAATTTAAGCCTTCAATTTTCTGTTCCTATTGTTTCTGTTTTGGCTGTTATCAGGGAAAAGTGATGTTATTACAAATCATTTTACCAATTTTTCAGGAAATACTGGTTAGAAAAATATTGAGGGTTAAGCCACTGCCTGCAACACCAGCATCCCATATCAGAGCCATGGTTTGAGTCCCAGCTGCTCCATTTCCAATCCAGCTCCCTGCTAATGCTCCTGCGAAGGCAGTGGAGGATGGCCCAAGTACTTGGGCTCCTGCATCCATGTGAGAAACCCAAATGTAGCTCCTGGTTTCAGACTGGTGTAGCACTGGCTGTTGTGGCCATTTGGGGAGTGAACTAGCAATAGAAGGTCTCTCTCTCTCTCTTTTTGTAAATCTTTCAAATGAATAAATATTAAAAAAAAAAAAAAGCTTTTGGGGCCAGCGTTGTAGCACAGGTTAATCCTCCGCCAGTGGTGCTGGCATTCCATATGGACGCTGGTTCTAGTCCTGGCTGCTCCTATTCCCATCCAGCTCTCTGCTATGGCCTGGGAAGGCAGAAGAAGATGGTCCAAGTCCTTGGACCCCTGAACCCATGTGGGAGACCGAAAGGAGGCTCAAGGCTCCTGGCTTCGGATCGGCATAGCTCTGGCAGTTGAGGCCATATGGGGAGTGAACCAGCATACGGAAGACCTTTCTCTGCCTCTCCCTCTCACTGTAACTCTCTCAAATAAATAAAATCTTTTAAAAAAATATTGAGGGTAGAAAACATAGCGTAGGCTGTGATGCAGAGATTCTATGGTGTTGGCATTTTGTAAGATAACTCTGCCCTTCCTACTTGGCAAGCACTCAGGTGCCTGTCCTAAAACAGAAGAGGCAAAGCGGGAGAGAACAATACTTGTCTGACAATGGCAGCATAAGATAAATGCCTGCAAGGGAAAACTGTCATTTAGACTGAAGCCATACTTTGGTACGGCGTGCCTCAATCTTTGTGGTCCTTGAAGTGCTGTAGTTCCTGGATTTTTCCAATAACTCAAATCCAAAGTTCTAATTCTTCCTCATGGTTGAAATTTAACATGTATTCTCTAACTCAAAATCCTGATGCTTCTTTCAGGTGTTTTGATTTTCTATGTTTACTTGTCTTATATAGACTCTGTATTACAGAGAATATGTACTTTTCAGTCATGGAGTACTTACCATAATTTCTGCTAAGGGAACAAATCCAATGACAACTCTGTTATCCTGGCGAGTCTGAATTTCTTGGATGTTTCCTCTTCTTTGCGCCAGATCTGCCAGGACAGGGCTGAGGTACTCTCTAGTTACAGTGACCTCAAGGTTCATCAGAGGCTCTAAAACTTGCTTATCAGCTTTCTTTAGAGCCTAACGAAATTAAAGAATGTTAATTACCTTTTCATCAGTCAAAAACAAAACTTCCATTTAAAAATGATTAATAAAAACTTACTCATACCCCTCAAACTTTTAAATCTAGGGCGTTAGCAAGTTTGCTTGCTTTAACTCTTTCTCTAAAAGACAACATTTTATAAGTCAAGAACTTCAAAATTTGCTTATATACTGAAAGCAGCATGTCCACTCTGATTAACAGAACACCTGTGAACATGTGCAAGCATCACAGAAACAGTCCACCTTTTTGAATGATTTCTTCCTACTTAAACCTCTTACTTTTGTCATTTTTCTTGACATTTAAGTTACAGTTCATGCGACATGCCAAAGACAGTAATCAAGGAGACAAATATTGCGGGGGGGAGGGGGAGCATAAAAAAAAACTGAACACAGCAAAGCAAAAGAAATATACCATCTATTCCTTTATATATACATTTAAATTTTATTTATTTATTTGAAAGGCAGAGAGACAGACTTCATCTACTGATTTATTCCCCAAATGTCCACAATAGCTAGGGCTGGGCCAGGCTGAAGCCTGATCTCAGATCTCAATCTGGGTCTCCCACAAGCGTGTCAAGGATCCTAGTACCTGCTGCCTTCCAGGGTACATATTAGCAGGAAGTTGGACTGGAAGCAGAGAAGCCAAGATATTCAAACTAGGCACTCCAATATGGGATGCAGGCATTGCAATTAGTATTTTAACCACTGTGCCAATCACCTGCCCCACATTATCTATTTTTTGTTTAACAATCTCTTTAGAATCTTAGACTTCAAAGGCTAAGAAAAACATGTGCATAAAGAAAACATGAAAACTAAAAATATCTTTCATAATAAATGAAGTTGGAAAAGGTAAAAAGTAAGAGAAAAAATGCTACAATTAAGGAAAGGATTGCATTATGTGTAACTAAACAGGGCATGTAACTATGATCACAGAACTGCTGCTAACCTTTTTTTCTTTTCACAATCTTTTCCTTGGCAATATTACCTAAATGCAAACCCTTAAAAATAACTTCTACATAGCTTCCCCCTAATACTGGCCAGCCCACATTCCCAGGGTGCTCCAGTAATGTACTCTTTTGGTTTCAGGATAGTGTCTGAATATTCTTTAGCCCCCTAGCATGACTCAAACTGAGCTCACTATTTTCTTTCCCACTTTCCTCTGCTTTCCCCTTTTGGATGGCATCACTAGTCTTCAGTTCACTTAGACATGCATCTTTGACTTTTTACTTCTCCCCAAGTTGGCTGTAAGATTTCTATTCCCGAGACTGGTGCATGGCGGTGCAGTGGGCTAATAATCCACAGTTTGTGATGCCAGCATCCCATACTAAAGTGCTGATTTGAGTCCTGGCTCACATGCTGCCCGTATAGCTCCCTGCTAATTCACTTCAGAAACCATGTGAGAATGCCCCAAGTAGTTGGGTCCCTGTCAATCATATGGGAGACCCAGATGGAGTTCCTGGCCCAGCCCTGGCCTTTGCAGCAATCTGGGGAGGAAACCAGTGGACAGAAGATCTCTATCCTTCTCTTACATCTCCTTAAATGTCTGTTGAAATAAAAATAATAGATTTCCATTCCTACTGCTTGTATCCTAAGTCAGACCTAGTCCATTTCCCATCCTAGATTACTTCTTCACTCTTCCAATCACTTCCCCACTATTGTCAGAATAAAGTTCAAATACTTTAATGCAAATTTATAGTCTCAATTCCATTTTATTTTTTCAACACAATTTTTCTAGTACTCTCCTCCTTCATCTAATCTTACAGATAAATGGATTATTTTATTCCTCTGTCTGGAATATCTCCTATCATGGACACATCCTCTAAAGTCATAACAGGTCAAACAATTTCTTCCCAAGGGTCCTCCCTAATTCCCTGCTTTCCAGATTTTATGATGCTCCATCCATTCTAATACTTTGGATATTTGACTATATTCTAACTCCCTGACTAAAATCACAAAGTCAAAATATAATCATCCTATTTGTGCTCTTCTCAATGGTCAAAGAACTGTATGCACTATACAAATGTCTCATTAAAAGTATGAAGCAACATTAATTTCTCCAAAACAGACAGAAGGAGCTTTCCCATTAGATGAAGACTGCCAAGGGTAACAGTACTTCTGTTAGGAATTTAAAGTAATGAATTCAAACTAAAGACTTGAGGTAAGCCCCCCTTAAAGTTGATTTCTGTTCTCTAGTACAATCTTACTTAAAAAGCTAATCAACTGAGACATTTTTGGAAGGCATCTTACATTTTGAAGGATGGGCTTGGCGTTAATTGAGAAACATCTAGATTACTAGTGCAATAGTAAAATCATTTCAGGAGAAACTTTAAAAAACTACTTGAAGGTGAATGTTCTCCCCACTCTAATCATGTCTACTTTACAGGTGTTTTTTTTTTTTAAGATTTTAGTTCTTTATTTCAAAGGCAGAGTTAGAGAGAGAGAGAGAGAGAGAGAGAGAGAGAGAAAGGTCTTCTAATCTCTGGTTCACTCCCCAGATGGCCACAACAGCCAGAGCTGGGCCAATCCGAAGCTAGGAGTTTCCTCTGGGTCTCCCATGCAGGTGCAGTGGCCCAAGCACTTGGGCTATTGTCAACTGCTCTCCCAGGCTGTTAGGGAGCTGGATTAGAAGAGGAGCAGCCACAGGGATGCTGTGGCATGGCAGGTAAAGCCATTGCCTGCAGTGCCGGCATCCCATGTGGGCGCCAGTTCTAGTCCTGGCTACTCCACTTCCGATCTAGCTCTCTGCTATGGCCTGAGAAGGCAGTGGAAAATGGCCCAATTCTTTGGGCTTCTGCATCCACATGGGAGACCTGTAGGAGGCTTGAGGCTCCTGGCTCCTGGCTTCAGATCGGCTCAGCTCCAGCCATTGCAGCCAGTTGGGGAGTGAACTAGCGGATGGAGGACCTCTCTCTGCTTCTCCTTCTCTCTCTGTGTAACTCTGACTTTCAAATAAATAAAGAAACAAACAAAAACAAGAGGAGCAGCCGGGACATGAATTGGCACCCATGTGGGATGCTGGCGTTGCAGGTGGAGGCTTAGTACACTATGCAATGTGCCGGCCCCCAACAGGTGGTATTTCTACCTGTACTCTTAGGTGAACACAGTTTCAATCTTATTTTTTCAAAGCAAAGCTTTTTGGTTTTGTTTCAGTCAAAAAGTTTTTAAAGTATGCATTTGAACTCATGAAAGACATTAAGTTCAGCCTTCTGAAGTCAGGGGCTTGGAGTATCTAAATTGACTTTTCAAGGGCCAGTGGGTAAAGCAACTGCCTGTGATACTAGCATCCCATAAGGGTACCAGTTCATGTCCTGATTTTTCTATTTCCAATCCAGCTCCCTGTTAATGGCCTGGGAAAAGCAGTGGAAGATGACCCAAGTGTCTGGGCCCCTGTCACCCATGTGGGAGGGCCTAGTGAATCTCCTGACTTTGATTTTGCACAGCCCTGGCCATTGTGGCCAGCTGGGGAGTGAACCAGTGATGGAAGATCTTTTTCTCTCTGTCTCTCCCTCTCTCTCTGTAATTCTTTCAAATAAATAAATATATAAATAAATGTTTAAAAAGTGACTTTATAATTATGAATTCAAGTAAGTCTATAGAAAATTAGGTCTCGGGGTTGCTATGGTGGCACAGTGGGAAGCTATGGCAACACGGGTACAAGTCCTGGCTGCTCCACTTCCAATTCAACTCCCTGCTCATGTGCCTGGGAAAGCACAGAAGATGGCCCCAATACTTGGGCCCCTGCCATTCCCATGGGAGACCTGGATGGAGTTCCAGGGTCCTGGCTTTGGTCTGGTCCAGCTTTAGCCACTGCAGTCATCTGGGGAATGAACCAGTGGATGGAAGCTCTCTGTCTCACCTTAACACTGCCTTTCAAATAAATAAATCTTCCAAAAAAGAAAAAACCACAAAAACAAAAAAGGAAATTAGGTCTTAAACATAGTTTAAGTATCAGAAAAATGATAATAAATCCAAGAGTTATAATGCAAAATCAGTTACCTAAAAAACTAGGGTATTTCAACACTAAGAACACATGGAATTAGCATGCAGCACACCACACTTCTGGAAGTTAATCCCAGGGACTGCAGCACTCAAGGACATCCCCCCAAGTAACTACATCAAGAAAATCACATTTCTTCACGCTCTGAGAAGGGATGATACTTACACTGAATCTGTTATTTAGTGGTACTAACTTGTTTTCAATGGTCCTTGATTAAAGCAATCTTACTTGAATAAACAAAGTTGTAATCAACATTAGATCTTTACTATCCTTTGTAGTCTGTTTTGGGTCAAGCTAACTCCAGATCTGTCCTTAACCCTACCAAGTTTGCCTCTAATATTTGTGTGTCTGAAACGGGGAAAGCATACATACCACTTAAGGAGATATGTCCCTTTGCCAAAATCAGAGGATATTTTAATAGTGATCTGTGTTACACAGTAATTTCCAAAGATCCTCTTTTCAGGGGTGGGCAGTTAGCCTTATAGTTAAGACACTCACACCCCTTACCAGAGTGCCTCGGTTCAGTTCCTAATGGCAGCTCTTGACTAGCTACCTACTAATGTAGGTGACAGCTCAAGTGACTGTGTTCCTGCCATCCATGTGGACGACCTGGATTGAGTTCAGGCTCTTTGTTTCAGCCCATAGCCTGGACTGTTACAAACACTGGCATTTGGGGAGTGAACCAGTAGATGACAGTGCTCTCTCTCTCAAATAAAGAAAGAAGTAAAAAACACAAACAAACAAACAAACAAAAAAACCCCACACCATTTTAGATAAAAATCTGGTGATTAAGAAATCAAAGACATGTCTCACATCAGAATACCTGGTTCTGATTCTCAGCTCAGCTCCTGATTCTAGCTTCCAGCTAATACAGGCCCTGAGAGGCAGTGGTGATAGCTTAGGTAACTAGATTCCTGCCAACTATGTAGGAGACCTAGATTGAGTGCCCTGCTCTTGGCTTCAGCCTTAGTCCAGCCCTGGCTACTTATGAGTATTTGGGGAGTAAACTAGCAGATGGTAGCTCTCTCTGCCTCTCAGTAAATAAATAAAATTAAAAGAAATAAAGATTCTCCACAGTAAGAACTTTTACTGCCTAAAAGCCTTAGGAGGCAAAGATACAAAGTCAGGCTCTGTAAGCACAGCTGTCTGTGAGACCAGTGGTAATTACACTCAGTTGTCAAAGCAAAAGAGATTAGGATAGTTCTATACCTTTTGTATACATCTTGAGACACAGGCAGAAATCATAGTTGTGGAAGTACCAGGATGAGTTATCAGTGAATGTAAAGTAACTGTCACATCTTGAACTGGGGATCCAAGCAGTGGACCTAGGCAGGGGAGAACAAAAACATATTAATTGTATTATTCCTCACCATATCAATATATAGTGAAGAAGTGCTGAGAAGTGCAAAAAATTGGGAGAAAACAGTAACAAAGGAAAAGACAAATACTCTGTAATACAAGGAATGATAAATGGTTGAGTATGATACTATGTTTACTCTTGAGTACTTTACCTTGAAGGCATGCCATGTGAATTCCATTTTCAATGGCCTCCTGGGAGGTCTTCAAAATATCTTCACTAATATCCTCAGCATACTCAATCACTGGCGTAACAGATGATGACTGAGTTGGCTTTACTTCCAGGTCTACAGTCACGAGATGCCGTTTGTCTCCTAATGTTTTATCTAAGGTATCTAAAAACAAATTACTTATGGTACCTCCGAGATTTATTCTGGAAGTTTAGCAAAATCAATAATTTAAGGTCTCATAGAAGACAAAGCAGAGGAGAAATTAACAACATTAAATATAGTATAAAAAAGATTAGAGCAAGTAGTTCTATCAACAAAGCATCTGTTTCCATGTTTACCGAAGCTAAAAACCTGTTCTTAATCACCTGTTAATATTGCTTTAGTGCTAACATGTGTTAAGACACATATGAAGATCATGCTTTTGAATTTTTCAAAATGTCTCATGTGACAGAAATTCTTTTAATTAGAAACTTTATTAAAATATATCAAATGATAAAACATTTAAAGAGTACAAAAGGCTAGCTAATGAAAAGGCCTTTAACCCTGCTAACCCAGAAACTTGTATTTAGTACACACTTCCAGTAATATTTTATATTACTAATGTTTATGATTTCTTTCCTATAAAGCTATTACCATGTTTTGTTTTGTTTGTAAAACTGAAAACAATAGCCCCAGTTTGCTAACCAGGAACAGCTATTAGCAATCCCCAATATTTTACTAAAACAAAACTGTTGTGTTTATGTGACTGGCCACATGACAATGACTCATGACTCAAATTCAAAACAACAAATAGTTGTCTACAATTCTTCACAATTCCTTTTTGTACTCATTTTTATACTACAAAATATTTTATATTCTAACATATATGCATAAGATAAAAATAAAATGAGCATTCATGAATTCTGAAACTACTAAATAAACAGATGACCAGTACCTAAAAGCCTTCTGAAGCAACATTTTTTACATAATCACTCTGCTAAATTTCTTTAGAGCTACATCACATATGCATGTTTCATTACACAACATAGTTTATTTCTGCTTCATTTTGAATTTGTTATTATAGTAAATATAGTCTGCAGCTTGCTTTTTTGTTCCATATGTTTGAGAGTCATCTGGGCATTTTCTGTTTCCAGCCCTCTTCGTTGGTATTTGAGTCAGCACTTGGCATTCCACTATGAGGAAGAACCTTCCTCCTTCTTCCTGTTCTTTATCAATGTATTATCACTATAGACTTGTGAATTCCTGTTTTTTTCTCAATGGTCTGTAATTATCACTCTTAATTATCTTGACTTTCAAGTTTGGCAGTAGAGCTACTTCAAGGTGATCCTGTGTCCTCATTGTTAGTATTTAAGTATTTCCTTTCTTTGTCATGTCCCATTTTATATTGCCTGGTTACTCTGATAGTCTTCTGTTTCTTTCTTTCTTCCTTTCTTTTTGAAACCTATTTATTTGAAAGAATCACAGAGAGAGAGACACAGAGAAATCTTCCATTCTCTGGTTCACTCTCCAGATGGCCACAATGATTGGGGATTGGCAAGGCAGAAGCCTGGAGCTTTATCCAGGTCTCCCACGAGGGTGCTGAGGCCCAAGCACTTGGGCCATCTTCTGCTATTTTTCCCAGATCACTAGCAGAGAGCTGGATAGGAAGTGGAGCAGCTGGGATATGAAACAGCATCCATATGGGATGCCAGCAGTGCTAGGTGACAGCTTTACCCACTACACTCCAACACTAGGTCCAAGTCTTTTGTTTCTTACTAATACTTTCTATCCCCTTTTGTATCTTCAAAAATAACAAATATACTTATTTTAGATTCTGCATTGCATCTCATAATTCCATTATTTGAAGCTTTGGGATCTGTCTGATATTTGTTGTTCCTATCGACATTTTGCTAACTGCTTTTTTTCATGTTTCTGTAATTTAAGAAAAAATTAATTCTGAGTTCATATTCCTTATTTGTGGAATTTCCTATAGACCTGGGTTGAAGATAATTTGTCTGGAGAGGCCCTCTCTTTTTTCTAGGTTCCTTGGGATACTAACAATCTATAAGTACTATATACTAAACTCTTCTTGGTTTGGAATTTTTTGGGTCATATGGGTTCTATGAATTTAAGCTAAAAGCCTTTATTAGAAGACTATACTTGTAAATTCTCAGAGACTTCTCCCTGCCCTTATATCCAGACAAGTTTCCTTGCTCTCTGCTTTCGTGCAGAAGACTTTTCCCAACTCTTTCTGTGAAGCTGTGGCTCTAAAGTGTGGAGTCAGAGATAAGTATAGAATCCTGCAGAATATTTATTGTTTCGGAAAAACCTGTTTTATGAGAACCATGACCAAAAGTAAAAAGTGCAGTAAGACTTCCTTTTTGATCACTAGAAATTTCTATTCCCTTCTAACTAGCTCAGATATTAATGTACAATATTTCATATTTTCCTAGGATTTTTAGTTTTAACAGATATACAAATAACAGAACTCTTCAAGTCTTTTTTTTTTTTTTTTTTTTTTGACAGGCAGAGGGAACAGTGAGAGAGACAGACAGAGAGAAAGGTCTTCCTTTTCCGTTGGTTCACCCTCCAATGGCTGCCGCGGATGGCGCACCGCGCTGATCCGAAGCCAGGAGCCAGGTGCTTCTCCTGGTCTCCCATGGGGTGCAGAGCCCAAGCACTTGGGCCATCCTCCACTGCACTCCCGGGCAACAGCAGAGAGCTGGCCTGGAAGAGAAGCAACTGGGACAGAATTCGGTGTGCTGGTGCCGCAGGTGGAGAATAGCCTATTGAGCTGTGGCGCTGGCCTCTTCATGTCCTTTGTTCTTATATTCTACTTGTTTAATTTTTTAAGCTTCAGTAAATTGTAAGACTTTTTACAAATTGTGCTTAAAAACACCTGGTTACCCTAAACATCTTTTTTCTACACTATTTTATAAACCTGCTAATGTTTTCTCCTTTAGAGGTGAGGAAGAGTAATTGTTGTTATGTTAGTTTAGTTAAGGGAACCAAATTAAGTTATATTAAAAAAAGTGTAAGTTCTCACAATTATGAATAGAAATGCAAAAACTACACTTTTTGAAGAATTCCAGCAGAATAGGATTATATCTATTAAATATTGGAATTGATTTTCACCCACTTTATAGTGTAAAAATAACACTGAATTAAAATTCTTCTACTTGTTCTAGCAGTGACGATTGGGACAAGACATCTATTTCAATGACTTATTATATCCCATGACCATTGAAGATCACATTTGTCTGACACATTACTCATCCAGCAGATGTTATGGGTGGTAATGGGATAGGGCATTCTGCCATTATAACAAGCAAAAAGTCCTAATAAACAACAACCAAAAAAAATTACAAAGACTGTCGCCTCTTCTAGAAGACACTAGGTTAGTGACTGTGAACCCTACTTTAAACACCTAAACAGAAAGAAACAAAAACAGCAACAGCACTAAATGTTTTACATTTTACCTGCGACACGAACTGCACTTAGGATGGTCTCTCGGTACGCCACCTGGAGAGGCCCTAGATAGGTGTCCAGTCCATATTCCCTCTTGATTCGGTCATGAATAATCTCAATATGTAACTCCCCCATCCCACATAGAACAGTCTGGTTATAAGAAAATAAAAGATTAAGGAAAAAATTACATTTGTCACAAAATAATATATAAAGGTATGGTGTTGACAAATATTGTTTTTTAAATTAATTATGAATTGAATTTCTTTTGCAGTTTTTTCTTTGGTGAGGGTGAAGGCTCTTTCACCAAAACACTGTTTTTTACTTTTCTGACTGGAATAATACATTATTACAAGAGAACTACTTAGCCATTTTCTTTCCATGACAGTTCAATTATTAGTTGGATGGGTGGCACGGAGCTTAGATTATACTTTTCAACTAGAAAAGTAAATTCTGGCCAAAATAACATGAATTAACTGATGCTGACAACTTCTGAACTGTGCATTTGAGAAAGGTAAAGCTCTTTTCTCAATGAAGATATAGGCAACTGTCTTGAAACATGTAGATGAGGGTAACACCTTGTGAACGGGGGATGACAAAACATTTCCCAACCATATGGGCATTTCCTAACCATTTTGGCACTTTATAGCTTTAAACCTCCACACTAACTTGACCCTTCATGTAAGATGGACGCTGATTTTTACTTGTTTCGAGCCAATGTTGTTTTGGGTCTTTGCAAGAACCATCAAATTTTCACTAAAACCAAAGAGGTATCTATTTCTTTTTAGCATCAATGGTTATACCTAAGCAAGATGTTTGTGTATGAGAAAGAGCATAGGGCAAGGTGGACATATTTGCTCTATCTTATTTATATGCCTTCTGTTTAGTGAAGAATTAACTTAATCCAAAGAAAGATATGGCCTCTGCTCTAAGCTACTAAGAGAAATTTCAAGGCCCTTGAAATGTCCTTCCTGATAGAAGTGCCTTTGTTTGCCTACTGGCTTTGTCCACATTGTTTACTAATGAAATTTATGACATGGACTTTAGAGCACACCAGTTAACCTCTGAAATGGACATTAAAAGCATTAGCCCAAAACTTGTAGGGAGGCTAGAGACCAAAGGTCAAACACATGACCAGCATGTGATCAAGTCACAATAAAAACTCTGGACACTAATGGCTCAGCTGAGCTTCTCTGATCTTTGCCAGAGGATAACATGTTCCTAAGGATGAAGGAGGATTTGCATATAGAACCCTCCCAGATTTTGCCCTTTGTGTCTCTTCCTTTGGCTGCTTTTAATTTGTATCCTTTTGCTGTAATAAAAATACTAATTTTTTTAAAAGAAGAAATTACTTGGCATATGATTGCTACACTTTGTTAATATAGTTAAAAAATGAATTATTTGTGTGCATGGGCAGCCTTGTGGTACACTGTTAAGTCACCCCATGTGATGCTAACATCCTCTACTGGAGTGCCATTTACAGTCTCAGCTGCTTCACTTCCAATCCAAACCTGTTAATACATCTGGGAAGGTAGGGGAAGATGGCACCCATGAGGGAAATCTGGATGAGTTCTAGGCTTCTGGCTTCAGCTTGGTTCAGCCCCTTTTGGCCATTTGGGGAGTAAAAACAGCAGATGGACTATCTCTCTGTCTCTCCCTCTCTCTGTTATTCTGCCTTAAAGTAATAAATCAATCTTTTAAAAAAAATTATTTATTTATTTGAAAGTCAGAGTTACATAGAGGAGAGGCAGAGAGAGAGAGACAGAGAGAGAGAGAGAGAGAGAGAGAGGTCCTTCCTCTGCTGGCTCACTCCCCAACTGGCCACAATGGCCGGAGCTGCGCTGATCTGAAGCCAGGAGCCAGGAGCTTCCTCTGGGTCTCCCATGTGGGTACAGGGGCCCAAGGACTTGGGTTATTTTGTACTGCTCTCCCAGGCCACAGCAGAGAGCTGGATTGGAAGAGAAGCAGCCTGGACTAGAACCGGCGATCACATGGGATGACAGCGCCCCAGGCCAGGGTGTTAACCCGCTGTACCGCAGCAATGGCCCCAATTTTTTTTTTAAGTGAATTATTTGGCGGAAAAAAGCAAATTGTAAAGTAACAGATAAAATGGTTTATATATCCACTTTCTGTATATAACACATATATAACACACTTTCTGTATAGCAAATAAGAACAGATATTTGTAAAATAAAATAAAATAAAATGTGTAGAAGGCTATTTACCAAGTTTTCATATTAATCTTCTTAGAATGGGATAAGGGACAGAAAAAAGGACTTTAATTCTTTTTTACTTCTATATTTGCTAATTTTTTTTAAAAAATGTCACTTTTAAAATAAAAGTTTTTTTATATAAAGTTTTGGGGGTTGGCGCTGTGGTATAGTGGTTAAAGCCTCTGCCTGCAGTGCTGGCATCCCATATGGGTGCTGTTTTGAGTCCCGGCTGCTCTACTTCTGATCTGCAATGGCCTGGGAAAGCAGTAGATGATGGCCCAAATTCTTTGGCCTTTGCACCCGTGTGGGAGACCCAGAAGAAGCTCCTTCTACTGGCTTCAGATCAGCCCAGCTCTAGCCGTTGCAGCCATCTGGGGAGTGAACAGGCAGATGGAAAACCTCTCTTTCACTCTCTCTCCGTCTGTACCTCTCTGTAACTCTGCCTTTAAAATAAATAAATCTTAAAAAAAAAAAAGGCTTGATTTTACTTACTGTCATCGTACCCATCAGGATCAATTAAATTAATCACTACCCCTCATTTAGCTTCCATTTTGGAAAACTGAGTATTCTATATTTTCCTGATAAACTAAATCAGTTTATTCTTTTAAAGGCAATTTTGGTTTTAAGAAATTCTTTCTAAGTCTTTTGTATAATATACTCCGCCCTTCTAAAAAGAGAAGGCAGAATGTAATTTAATAATTTTTCTTCTATTTGCTGTTTTACTCCCCAAACAGCCAGGGTTGGGCCAGGCTCACATGGGTGGCAGGGGCATGCACTTGAGCCATCTTCTAGTGCCTTCCCAGGTTAATTAGCAGGGAGCTGGATCAGAAGCGGAATAGCTAGGACTTGAAGTGGCACTCTAACATGGGATGTGAGAGTTGCAAGCAGTGACTTAACCAAATGAGCCACAATGCCAGCTAATTTAATCTTTTCTTGAAAATGTCTGTTCTTCTACTGTGCTTTATACCATAGCACCTACTCCCCAATCTTTTACTTCCTATCACATTGTTAGACTATAATCTATCATTTCTTATCTTTTTAGGTATGTTACCAACATTAGCAGCATCTTCCAATCCTCCCTCTACTATGCTTCTTCTGTAAGCATAGAAGCCTTAAAGGTTAAACCTTATCTTAGTATTTCATAAGTCTCAAATGGAAGGTGGAAAATGTTGAGGAGTAGTTTATATATGTGAAGTAGATTACTATAATAGGGAAGTGATGGAACAAAGACATAAGCTTCAGCCATTCTTGCTCATTGCCCAAAAGACAGATAAACATTGGAATGTATTCCTTGCCCTTGAATCTCAGTTGGGTCTCACATCAGACCCTGCATTCTTTTCCAGGTTCCCAAGGCCCAGCCCCGTTCCAGGAATTCCCCTCCCCCTGCAGCCCCCTATCCCCACCCTAGCCCTAGCCCTCCTTAAAAAGGCCCGGCCCCTGGGGGTCGGGCCTTCAGCCACGTGTTCCATCAATGTGCATGTGGGTAGCTGGTCACCTGTGGGGAGCAGGGTCCATCTCCCGCAACATGGCGGGGCACCCCGGGGGACAAATAAGTACTGAGACTGTGGACTGAAACTAATTCTATGCGTCTGATCTCCCACCATATGGCGCTGAGAGAGAGTAAACAAATCTTACACAGCTGCTTCGTTAATTAGCTGATTCCTGACCCAACCCCTGTTTGGAAGAAAGTGCCTTGCTCAGCATGTGGGCAGCAGAGCACGGATTGGTGGGAGAGGACTATAAAAGGGGGAGAGAGACAACATGCGCCCCCCCCCCCCCAAAGAGTCGGTGCCGCTCCTCTGCGGAGGTGGGGGAGCGGCAGCAAATCCGGGAAGGGCTGGGGAAGGAAAACAGCATCCGGTCTGGTGTCCTTCCTCCAAAAGTGGGGGAGTGACAGTCATCCACCTTTATAAATTTGTACACTGTGTCCTCTCTATTCTGCGACTCTTTTCCTAACATTTTGGTGCCCTGTGTGGGGTGGCACCAATCTGCAACTCTTTTCCTAACAGGAAGTAAGAGAAATTTATCTATTTAGCTTGGGAATCAACATAAATAATCACAAATTTATATTATGAAAGATTAAAAAGAATGTTTTGTTTAAGGGCACAGACCAATCAATGTTTTAGTTATATGCACACACACATACATACACAAACGCAATATAGAAAGGCTAAATAAAGTAATAAATGCCTACTTGTCCAGAGTCAGGATCTAGTCTCACTTTCAAACTGGGATCTTCACGTTGAAGACATTTCAATGCATGATCCAAATCTATGTGATAAACAATATCATTATTTACAATTCATTTTTCAAGTTACTTACTGTAAGTTCTAGTAGGGAAAACAGTTGAACAAGCAAATTTTGCAAAGCAAAATTTAATATAGCTATAAATACCTCAGAGAGAAGAAAACATAATGATATAAAAGTGATAGAGGCTACTTGAGAATGAGTGATATGGGAAGTCCTTTCCATCATGATTTGGGTATAAGACACAAATGAAAAGAAACCTGTAAGCCAAATCCTGAAGAAAATAATTCCCGATTAAGGGAATGGCTGTGCAAGAAACAATTTGCAAAAACTGTTGGAAAAACTACAAGAAGGCTAGTAGCTAGAGACTAGAGTGCAAAAGGTAGAAAGGGTAGCAACAGATGAGGGAGGATGTGTGGTAGGATCATATCGTGGAAGCTCTTATAAACCATGGTGATTAAGTTTGAATTTGCACTGGGAAACCACTGAAATTTTTAACAGAGGCATCAATCTGATTATATTTTGCAAAGATCAATCTAGGAGTTGATAAAAAAGCAAAATCTATTCAGAAACACAGGCAATAATGAGAAAATGGCAAAAGGAGGTGAGAATTACACGGTGAATAAAGATACTAATATAATCACTCAATGATGAATTATCACAACTACAGAATAGGAATGTATTATTGTACCATATACATCTACAGTAAAGTGATATTTAAATTTATTACTAAGGATAATCACCCTTTAAAAAAGATATCAGAAGTTCTATAGACATAAAGAATAGTTGAAAAAAAGAACTAGCTAATATTTAATGAGCCAAACTTATCAGTCTTACTTGCAGTATTCTTAGATATACCTGTGCAGTTTAAATGGTAGCCATTTGTAGGCATTACTAGTCTGAAGTGACACATGCTACAAATCTAAAATACATGCCTCAGGTTTTTAAAGATTATATATGAATAAATGAATGTAAAATATCTCATTTATATTTAATATATTTTTATGGTTGATTGAGAGAGACAGAGAAAGTACTTCCTTCCACTGGTTCATTCCTCAAATGCCCACAATGGGCAGGACTAAAACTGGGAGCCAGTAATGCAGTCCCGGTCTCAAGTGGGCGACAGGAGCCCAATAACTTGAGGTATCACTGCTGGTTCCCAGGGTATACATAAACAGGAAGCCGGAGTCCACAGCCAGAGCCAGGAATAGAACCTAGGTACTCCAATGTGCTATTTGGGTATCTTAAATGAGAAGCTAAATGCTGCTCCTCATTAACACATTTTTGTATGATTTCACATTGAAATAATATTTTGATATACAAGGTTAAGTAAAATATATTATTAAAATTAATCTCAGTTTCTTTAAATTTTGTAATATGGGCTTAACAGAACTTTAAATTACACATGTGGATCACGTTTTCTAATGGACAAAGCCATTCTTGATCCATACCTCACAGTGGGGTTCTTTTTTTTTTTTTTTTTGACATGCAGAGTTAGACAGTGAGAGAGAGAGACAGAGAGAAAGAGGTCTTCCTTCCGTTGGTTCACCCCCCCACAAATGGCCGCTATGGCCGGTGCGCTGTGGCTGGCGCACCGCGCCGATCTGAAGCCAGGAGCCAGGTGCTTCCTCCTGGTCTCCCATGCGGGTGCAGGAGACAAAGCACTTGGGCCATCCTCCACTGCCTTCCCGGGCCACAGCAGAGAGCTGGACTAGAAGAGAGCAACTGGGACAGAATCTGGCGCCCCAACCGGGACTAGAACCTGGGGAGTTGGCGCTGCAGGCAGAGGATTAGCCTAGTAAGCCAGGGCGCCGGCCAAAGGGGGGTTCTAAGGGCCAATAACACTAGCTCTACCTGGAGCCTGCAGTATCTTAAGATCTAGATCTACTGAGTCAGAACCTAAGTTTTAACAATTTCAAGAGATATTCATATTCAAGGATAAAGGGCATTAATTTAGATAATTTCTTTTTTAAAGTCATAATACAGTTTTATTTCACACTGATAAAAAACTATGGAAAACACGTACATTTTACTATGTTACAGCACAACATTTTAATAGAATATTTCTTGCCATAAATAAGATCTTGCTGATTTATATTACTTTTAATTTATTTTTAATTTGAAAGGCAGAGTTGCAGTGAGAGGAGAGACAGAGATCTTCATCTGCTGGTTCACTCCCCAAATGGCCACAATGGCCAGGGCTGGCCCAGGCTGAAGCCAGGAACCTGGAGGTTCTTCTGGGTCTCCCACATAGGTGCAGGGGCCCAAGCACTTGGGCCATCCTCTGTTGCTTTCCCTGGCACACAGCAGGGAGCTGGATTGGAAGCAGAGCAACTGGGTCTCAAAATGACTCCCATAAGGGATGCTGGTGTTGCAGGCAGAGGCTTAATATGCTATGCCACAACACGGCTTTGTGATTCATATAACTGAAACAATGGTTTATGTTGTTCAAAGTAAAACAAAATGACTTGTAAATTTTTAAATCCAGGAGCCAGTGTTGTTGCACAGTGGGTAAAGCTGCTACCTGTGAATGCTGGCAACCCTTATGGGCACCGGTTTTCGTCCTGACTGCTCGATTTCCGATCAAGCTCCCTGCTGATGGTCTAGGAAAAGCAGTGGAATATAACCCAAGCGTTTGGGCCCCTGCCACCCACAAGGAATACCTTGATGAAACTCCTGGCTCCTGGCTTCTGCCTGGACCAGCCTTGACCTGGCTGTTATAGCCATCTAGGGAGTGAATCAGTGGATATAGGATCAATCAATCTCTCTCTGTAACTCTGACTTTTAAGTAAATAAATGAATGTTAAAAGAAAAAAAATTAAAAAAAAAAATCCAGGCAAAAACATACAGCTTCATTATCAACATCCTATATAATCCATTACTAAATTATTTTCATTACCAATTAGCACCCATTTATAAAAGATGCATTCTTAATATTGGTCAGTTAGAATACAGCAGAAAAATTAACACAATTCAGAAATATCAAGCATCTATTTTTGCTACCTGTTAAACTGTGTGATAATTATACCACAGTACACGGTTCTAATTAACATTTATTACCCATAGATTTGTTTTCAATAATTTGTCAGTAATCTGGAAATTTTGATTATTTACAATGAAATGATTGCTATTTTAATGTCTGCATAGAAAACATCATTAAAAATCATTTGACTAAATGAAAACTTAGTAAGTTCATGGCAAATAAAAACCAAGAATGGATTGCTCATCTCCTACAGTAGCTGGTTTGAAACAAATGTACAGAAAACAAACTCTATGCTCTCAGGAGACTAAATCATTTCAGAAATTAGTTTTTAAAATTAACTACTTCTGGCTGGCGCTGCGGCTCACTAGGCTAATCCTCCGCCTGCGGCGCCAGCATCCCAGGTTCTAGTCCCGGTCGGGGCGCCGGATTCTGTCCCCGCTGCTCCTCTTCCAGTCCAGCTCTCTGCTGTGGCCAGGGAGGGCAGTGGGGGATGGCCCAAGTCCTTGGGCCTTGCACCCACATGGGAGACCAGGAGAAGCACCTGGCTCCTGGCTTCGGATCGGCACAGTGTGTGTGTTGGCCGCAGCGTGCTGCCAGAGCGGCCATTGGGGGGTGAACCAACAGAAGGAAGACCTTTCTCTCTGTCTCTCTCTCTCACTGTCCACTCTGTCCAAAAAAAAAAAAAAAAAAAAAAAAAAAAAAATTAACTACTTCTGAACATACTAGAATATCACCCAACTACTTTTTTAGTTGCATACAGAAAAATAAAACAGAATTATGTGTTACCTGAAGATTCTAATCACTAAGCACGTCTAAGTTTAGACTAATGTAAAATTATTTGAAATAAGTTATACAGGAAATTTTAAGTAATGGTTCTTTTCTTTCAAAGAATAAGTAGATTTTAAAAATCATAGGTCTATGATTCAGAATGTCAAATTACAGTATTATTGATAGTAGATGTCTATGGCAGAGAGGCAATATTTGGTCTGCTAAAAGGGACAATCAAGAAAGAACATGTTTTTTCTTCTTGAGAGGAGAAAAACATATTGAATAGAAATGATATCACAGAAAAGTCTGGATCCCAAAATAAGAGTCATTTTTTGAAGAGAGCAATATTACCCTTTGACACTTAAAAGCATTATCCTTAGTATTATGAATAATATACCTTCTCATTCTTTTGCATTATAATCATTATATATGAATACATATATTTAAATAAAGACAGTGCATGGTGACTAAGCAACTCGGGAATACACCCATAAACTAAGTCACAATATGCATAAATCTTTTATATCTTACCTGCTCATTCATACCTGGACAAATTTTCCTTAAATATTAACTTTCAAATAATTTAATTAAACAATCTGACTGCAGTATTTTATTATTTTGCTAAATTACAGTTAAGAAAAAGAAGCTAGCTGTTTCACCTGTTTTAGAAAAAACATTGTGGATATTATACAAATACACATATAGAAAATGGAAGGTCGTAAATTTTCTATGAGCAGACATTGTTTAGTCTGTGTCATTGGTGTGTAACTGCAAAACATTTTAACAACACAAGCATTAGAAGTTTTAAGACTGGGCATAGGAAAAGGTTTATACTCTACTGCAATGATGCTTTTGTACTTTTTTTTTTTTTTTAAGATTTTTATTTATTTATTTAGACAGGCAGAGTTAGTGAGAGAGAGAGAAAGTTCTTCCTTCCATTGGTTCACTCCCCAAATGGCCGCCATGGCCGGCACTGCACCAATCCAGGTGCTTCTCCTGGTCTCCCATGTGGGTGCAGGGCCCAAGCACTTGGGCCATCCTCCACTGCCATCCCGGGCCACAGCAGAGAGCTGGACTGGAAGAGGAGCAACTGGGACTAGAACCCGGCGTCCACATGGGATGCCGGTGCCGCAGGCAGAGGATTAACCAAGTGAGCCATGGCGCTGGCCCCGCTTTTGTACTTCTACACAATGTCTTTTAATGATGTCAGTCAATTGGAGGTAGGAGTTTATCAAATGATTCACTTAACATCCATCATTTCCTGGTGACATGAACTGTGTATCATGCCTTCATAGGTGACACTGGCTGGATTTACAAATGTTTTTATTTTTTCTTAGTAAGAGAACCAAACATTAGTGTAACTAATGGGTCGCAATGTCCATGGCACTGGAGGACAGAAATATCTCTGTTAGCATCACTGATAGGACCCTGTGGAAATTAAGCCTGAAATGGAAGGTAGCACTTGAGTACAGTGACACCTACAACTTTCTGCTGCATGGTAAGACCAATATATAAAGATGAAGCTCCTCCCTAGGGAAATTCTACCAAAATAATTCTGTTAGAAAGAATGCCATTCTTCACCTCAAAGCCTTTACATTTTCTGCTACATGTTTAATTCCAAGTTTGCCCTCCTGAGAGTTTGGTGAAAGTCCAGTAATATCAAATCAAAAAGGCATAGTCATGTTAATATTTAATGCAGCAGGCATAACTGGAACACGTAGGCAGATACATTTGATACATGAATTTCTGATATCTATAAAGGCTTTTGCCCATCTGTGGTGGAATGAGAAGGCCATGCCAAGGTGGCCACTGGCAAGCGAGTGTCAGTTACTCAGGAATGGCTTTGAAACCCATTTGGCAACAGAGCCTGCCTGGCAACAGGCTGTGATTGAATGGCTTTGGAAACTGCCTGGCAACAGGCTGTGATTGGATGGATTTGAAACTGCCTGGCAACAGGCTGGGATTGGTTGGGGCATAGACCGCCCCTTGACCAGATTGGCTGGTCTTGGCTATATAAGATGTTGCACCAATTGAAATAAACGAGTCTGTGGGCTGCTTGCCTCAAGCCTGCTTTCACCTGACTCCCGGGGTCTGTGTGGTGACTCCGCGCCTCTTGCCGCCACCACGCTCCTCCTCTCAGAAACGAATCCACTGCAACATTGTTGAGAAATCAACAGCAACACCTATCCATGCCCAGTATCTCCCAATCAATGAAGGAAAACTACCACTCCAGTGGCCTTCCATGTAGTGGGCACCATGGCGGGTAATAGAGCAGCCAAGGTATTCCCGGCACATGCCCCAGCTCAGCTGACTGCACATCAAAAGAGGAAGTGAGAGAGCACACCTGGCCTCAGCTCAAGGGCTTGCAAGCGATGAGTCTAATTAAGATATTTTATTTTTAAGCTTCTACAGATAACTCAAGAGTAACAATGCATGAAGCACCATATGTGTTGGGGTCTCAAGCCCGATGCTAGCCCCTGACCAGCACAGGCAGCGCAAGCACTCCCCAATAAGGCAAATGGGAGAGGTAAGGTTGATGGGTGATGAACACACCACAAGCACCCGTGAGTTCTGTTAAGCAGGAACCGCTTTATTGAGGAAGTGTACAGGCTTATAAAGCTTATAAAGGACATGCACAGTAGGGGAGCCAATCAGAGAAAAGGTCACGCAGGCATGGGTGGAACACGCACAGGGGCACCTTAAGTGAAGTATAGGGATCATACACTGTCCACATGTCCGGAACTAAAGAGGACCTATCCCTGCCGGTGGTCGGATCTTACGTAGCTTAACCGTGGCAGCCGCAGACACGCCCCTCGAACATCTGCCAGGTGCCATATTGTAATGGAGATTTTAGGCAATGCCCAACACATATGCTTTTGAAATAAAAAGTTTCCCATTTTATTATAGAGGCCAGCGCTATAGCACAGCAGGTAAAGCCACTGCCTGCAGTGCTGGTTCAAGTCCTGGCTGCTCTGCTTCTGATCCAGTTTCCTGCTAATGTGCCTGAGAAAGCAGTTTAAGATGGTCTAGGCACTTGGGTCCCTGCACCCACATGGGAGACTGGGAAGAAGCTCCTGGATCTTGGCTTCAGTCTGGCCCAACTCTCGGCTGTTGGGGCCATTTGGGGAGTGAACCAGTGGATGGAAGATCTATTTCTCTCTGCTTCTTTCTCTAACTTTGCCATTTGAATAAAATAAAATTAAAAAAAAGTTTTATAATAAAGTAAATTAAAAATATTTGTAAAGACTACCCTTCAGTTTTAATGGGGTAAATGCACAGTGGTATGACATTAAGTGTCAAGTGCTATATAACAGGACTATTGTGTAAACACAACAGAAACACAGAAAAAGAAACAGGTCCACTTAAAAGAAATCTACGTAAGGGAGCTCTGGAAGTCCCTCTCCTTAAAAGTCTAAGACCTCAAAGTGAATGCCAATTAATGAAACTTTCTTTGGACATCAACTTCTTACCAAAAGCAGGTAAAGCCTTGTGTTTTCCAATGTAAAATTGTCTGGTGCAACTTAGCTGCGTGCAATTCCATAATTTGAATGTAGGTGCTTACATGACATCTGAAATATGAAATGACTTTCAAATATATTAAAAGAACTCAAGTCTGGGGAGCAACTCGGACTAGACTGTTACTGGAATTAAGACTTACTCTATGCATCTGCTCTCCCACAATATGGCGCTGAGAGAGAGAGACCAAACAACCTCTACGCAGCTGCCTCATCAGTTTGATAAGCTGCAGGAGCTGATCCTGCTCCTGATTGGAGGAGAGCAGCGTGCTCAGCGTGTGGGTAGCAGAGTTGGGATTGGTGGAAGAGGACTATAAAGGAGTAGAGAGACAACATGCATGAGGAACATCTATCTGAAGGAACACCTGAGCAGCCCCCGAGAGAGCCGGCGGCGGTGTGCCACTCCCCTGCGGAAGTGGGGAAAGTGGCAGGGGGGCCCGCCCCTCCATGGAGGTGGAGGGATGGCAGTCAACCCGGGAAGAACCAGCAGCAAACCCGGGAAGGGCCGAGCAGACAAAAGAACAACGCAGGGTCTTGTGTCATTCCTCCGTGAAGAGGGGGAGCGACACTCAAGGGTTACTTTGGGCAGCTCAAGCTGCCTTTAAGTGCCTGGTCAGTCCAGATACAACTAACTTGGTCAATTCTGATCTAACTGGGCTGCCAGATTCATCACCACCTGAGCCTTCTTTTTCAGAGTGCAGACTACACCTACTTGCCTGAGGCCATATTAAGGTAAATGTTATTTGTTTACCAACTGGAAAAGAAAAGATACAATTTGTTTTAGTACTTGGGGGCTGTCTTACATCTGTGCTCACTTCTCTTAATGTGAACTCCACGTGGGGAGTTGAGGAACTAGAATATCTTCTTGCTAGGGATCTTCTTCTTTCTTTCCCAGGTCCTCAGGGAGGCATGAGGAGGAAATAAAGATTGCTTTTTTTCTTTCATAATCTGTGAGTCCAACATGCTCATGGGGGAAAAAAAGCCTTCTTGTACCACCTCTAGAACTAGAACTTTTGTCTTTATACAGTTTTTTTTTTTTAAAGATTTATTTTACCTATTTAAAAGGCAGAGTTAGAGAGAGACAGGCAGAGACAGATCTTCCATCTGCTGGTTCACTCTCCAAATGGCTGGGGCTGGGCCAGGCAGAAGCCAGGAGCCTGGGATTCCATCCAGGTCTCCCACGTGTGTGGCAGTACTTAGGTCATCATCTACTGCTTTCCCAGGTGCCTTAGCAGGAAGTTGGATCAGAAGAAGTGGAGCAGTTAGTTAGGACTCAACTCATATGGATGCTGGTGTTGCAGGTGGCAGCCTAGCCTGCTGTTAGATGACACTAGTCCCATGTCCTTATCTAGTTTAATATAGGAATTCAACAATAGCTTCAAGAGGTCATGTTTGAACTGAGACCTAAATAAAAAGTAACTGTTTAAAGGCAGAAAAGGGGATTCCATTATAATGCAAGACAGAACTAATGAAAAGAAACAGCAATACAAGGGGCCGGGACTGTGGTGTACTAGGCTAAGCCTCCACCTGCAGCACTGGCATGGGAGCCAGTTCATGTCCCTGCTATTCCTCTTCCAACCCAGCTCTCTGCATATGTCCTGGGGAAGCTGTGGAAGACAGCCCAAGTGCTTGGGTCCCCTGCACCCACGTGGGAGACATGGAAGAAACTCCTGGCTTTGGATTGGCACATCTCCAGCTATGTTAGCCATTTGGGAAGTGAACTAGTGGATGGAAGACCTCTCTCTGTCTCCTCCTCTGTCTATAGCTCAACCTCTCAATTAAATAAATAAATAAATAAAATCTTAAAAAAAAAAACAGCAATGCAAAAAGGGTATAAAGGGGGAGTCTGTTGAGGCACAATGGGTTAAGCTGCTACCAAGGACTTCCACATTGCACATTAGAGTGCCTGAGTTTGAGTACTGGCTCTGTTTCTGATATAGCTTCCTGCTAATGCACACCCTGGAATGGAGCAGATGTTAGCTAAAGTACTTGGGTCCCTGTCACCCATGCAGGAGACCCAGATGGAGCTTCTGGCTCTTGGTTTGGGTCTGGCCCATCCTCAGCTACTGGAGGCATTTGAGGAGTGAACCAGTGGAAGGAAGGTTGTCTGTCTTTGTCTCTCTCTGTCACTCTTTCAAATAAGTAAAAATAAACTAAAAAAAAAAAAAAAAGCAAAAAAACTATATAGCTCTCAAATAGCCAAATGATATTACCATAGTGTATAAATATCTTCAAATGAGTTCTAGAAATTGAATTAGAAAATAAAACAGCATTTTTCATGAGAAATAACTGGTTATGAAACAGTTACCATCTAATAATACTAGAAGGACAGGTATAAGGCAATTACTTAGCACATTAAGAACATGATATGAGAAAAATGGGTAAGATATAAGAAAAGGGAAAAAAAGGAGTTTGTAAAAGTCAAAATACAGTAATTAAAAAAATGAGGTGAACCACAAAAAAATCTTACCAATAAATTCAGATAAAATCTAAATCACTTAATTAATTACACTCTTTTGAGGGTATGATTATTTTATATATATCATCAGACCACTAATTATTTGATATCAAACCATTTTTACCTGGCTGCTTGGCCACTGATGGGGGCTCTATCGTACAGAAGAAAACAGGTTCTGGAACCTCTACTCCAGCCAATAAAAGTGTCTCCAATTCACGGTTTTTTCTATCCTTTTCTCCCTCCCGCTTGGCTCGCCGTGCTGCAGCTAATGCACTGGATTTTGATGAGACAATGGTGTCCCCAGTGACAGTCTGCAAGCAAACAAGATAACTTGGAACAAAGCGGGCTCTTGGTTGACAATCATCTTCTATCAAGAACCAAGAGAAAAGAAAAATTTTAATGCTATATTGTCTTCTCATCAGAACTTTATTGAGAAATAAATTCATAAACCTATTTATAATACTGAGTAAGCAAAGCTCATTTAATTTGTATATGAATTCCATCTAAAATTCTTTTATAATAAATTCCAACACACACACAATAAAGCAAATACACATATATGCAATATACATCCAACATTCACTTGGCAAAACTAATGTACCTTCCTAAATTTTGATCATGACAAAACAGGTTAAGTAGAAGTCCATTATAATGTTTTACCAACCAGCAAGAAGTTAATGCCATTTTATAGAAAATCCCCTATCAACTAAAACACACAATTAACCAGAATACTCTTGAGCATGCAGAATTGATAGCTTCTATGTACAAGCCAGTTATTTAAAACTGCAATTACATTTCTACACTTTTATATCATGAAGTTCTGTCCAGATGCCTTCTCTGAAAAGACAGTCCTACTAAAGTAATGATCCAAATGGACTGCTGACTTCTTCAAACATGTTCAAGGAGCTCCTACATTTGGGTAGACAGAGGGGATGCTTCAATGCCAGAAGTCTATGAATATCCAAACTACAGAAATTTTCTATTAAAGGATCTTGAAAGTTCAATTAATCACAAAGACTTAAAAACTATAAAAGTAATGTTTGTCATAAATGTCACAATAAAAGTAACAATGTTTGTCTTAAATGTCAAGTGCACCAAAGTTTAAAGAGAAAAACATACTTGACTTAATCAATATAAAGAAAATGTTCTTAGTTTTAACCCACCAAAAGTAGATACAGTATCAGGTATTTTCATCCACTCACCCTACAAATGTCTACAGAGTGCATGCAAGCACAGATCTATGGATTGAGGATTATAGCAGTGAACAAGAGACAAAAATCTTTCTACTCATTGAGCTTTCACTGGCAAAATATCTTTAGTTATTTCTAAATTATAATATGAAAAAGTTTCTGCAATGATCAATAAAGGGAAAAAAAGCCTAATGGGAATAATCTATGGACTGAGGATTATAGCAGTGAACAAGAGACAAAAACCTTTCTACTCACTGAGCTTTCACTGGCAAAATATCTTTAGTTATTTCTAAATTATAATATGAAAAAGTTTCTGCAATGATCAATAAAGGGAAAAAAAGCCTAATGGGAATAAAATAATATTATATATAAACATAAAACACATCACATGGACCCACAGATAGTATAACGTCTACTTGTAACCGAGAGTTTAAATTGTTATTTCCTAGAGAAATCATTTGGTTACTTACACGTTTAAGTCCAACAGTCAAAGCAATGTTACCAGCAGTCAGTGAAGGGATTTCTATATGTTGGTCAGCAAAGGGTAAAAGCAGACGACTTATTCTCTCCCTGTAAAAGCATAATTTATATTAGTAAAGGTATTTTTAAAGTGATGAGTGCAGTTTTAGGAAATAACCTCCTTCCACTTACGTGCAGTTTCCATTAATATTATGGATAGCCAATTGGGATTTTATTGTGCCTGAGTAAATGCGCATAAAAACCAGTGGTCCTCGCTGCTTGTCATGGAGAACTTTAAATGCCAGTGCACATAAGTCATCCTTATACCACTGCCTGTGAAAATAAAGGAGACATTCCAGAAAGGCCTATAAAATACTTTCCATTTATCTATACAGATTAATCAGAAACACTGAAGACACTTAATGTCCTCAAAAATTCTCTCATACCTTGTAGTAGAGTTACCTGAGCCCATTAAGTAATATCATATGTACCTCTTTTCTTCCACTGACTAAATTCTTTAAGGAATCTTACCATTAATTCTTCAAAACTAAAAGCAAGAGTTTCTCTTCCAAATGTTACCTCAACTTGCAAATTATTTCATTGCAAACAGCCCTCTCCTCAAGAAAATATTCCAGGAACATCACACTACTTCTCAAGAAATCTGCAGAAAGTAAACAGAAAGGTACTTTCTACTAATTGCTTTCACTTTCTCCTCCCTTTTCCACTCTATGCACTATATAACTATGGTTGCATAACCATAGAACTACAATATCAATCTTCTCTTCTTTTTTTTAATACACTTGATATGTGCTTTCTATTTTTTTTAAAGATTTATTTATATATTTGAATGGGAGAGTTTGAGAGAGGAAGAGAGAGAGACAGAGACAGACTGATTGATTGACTGAGATTCCATCTGCTGGTTCACTCTCCGAATGGTCACAATGGCCAGGGCTGAGCAAGGCTGAAGCCAGGGGCTTCTTCTGGGTCTCAGATGTAAATGCAGGAACCCAAGCACTCGGGTCATCTTCTGCTGTTTTCCTAGGCACATTAGCAGAGAGCAGGATTGGAAATGGAACACCCAAAACTTGAAATGGTGTCCATATGGGATGCTGGCATTGCAGGTGGCTGCTTTATCCGCCCCAACCTTAACTTCTTTACACAACATTCTTATAAAAATGTTCTTAAATTGACATTAATTTATAGGTTTTAGAAAGTTGGAGTTTTCCTGAAATTGCCAAACTTTTTCTCATAGGTGCGTCTCCCTGAGAAGAGGCTCTCAAAGGAGCCCATGACTCAGAAGTAGGTTAAACATTTCTATATAGAATTTTCCATTTCTTACTCCTATTCCTTCAAATATTTAACTTTAACAAATATTAATACAGTACCAGGTACTATTCCTCATGCCTAATAAGCATAAACTAGTATAAGTCTTCTGGGGGGCCGGCGCCGCAGCTCAATAGGCTAATCCTCTGCCTGCGGCGCCAGCACCCTGGGTTCTAGTCCCGGTCGGGGCGCTGGATTCTGTCCCTGTTGCTCCTCTTCCAGTCCAGCTCTCTGCTGTGGCCTGGGAGGGCAGTGGAGGATGGCTCAGGTGCTTGGGCCCTGCACCCACATGGGAGACCAGGAGAAGCACCAGGATCCTGGCTTCAGATCAACATGGTGTGCCAGCCGCAGCGGCCATTGGAGGGTGAACCAACGGAAGGAAGACCTTTCTGTCTCTCTCTCTCTCTGTCCACTCTGCCTGTCCAAAAATAAATAAATAAATAAATAAATAAATAAATAAACATTAACTAGTATAAGTCTTCTAATAACCTTGTGAAATAGATCCTATTCTCTGTATTTTATAGATGAGATGTTTAGCAACTTAAAAGAGCTAGGATTTTTAAATATAATAGTACAAAGCCCAGGCTAATAATCACTTCACCAGGATTCCCCTCCAATTAGATATGAAAAGTCAGTAATATCCTAGTTAGTGAAATTGAAGTCCACTTCTCTGCTACCTTGCCTGATGCTCATTCAGATTTTAAAGTATTTATTATTTAAGTGCAAAGCTGATAATAACAACAGAGTAAAACAAGGACCTTTTCTTTATAGCCTGATAATATTTTGAGCTTATGAAGAATCCTCAAGTCTAGATAAATGTAAAATATATTTATCTACATAATATATTCTATATATTCACATAATAATTGACAAGACACCTTAAACAAATATATGCACATAATAATTAACAAGATACCAAGACATGTTATTTAAAAAAAACCAAACATGGTAAGGTGAGCACTTAAGATTTACAAAAGAAAAGCTACACTTAACTCCATCTGTAAACATGGCAGGTTGTAAGAGAAGATGAAAAATTATTAAGGTCCAATTTTTATTATTTATGATGATATTCTTCACTATTAAAATGGTGACTTCATTAATTTTTATGCAACAAAGACTACATACTTTTTCAAGGCTAGAGGTTGGTTACCTTTTATGAAATAGATAAAGGAAGGCAGAGAGGGAGTGAGCTTCTATCTACTGGTTCACTTCCCAAATGCCTGTAACAGCTGGGGCTAGGCTGGCCAAAGTTGGGAGACCCAAAATCCATTCAGGTCTCCCACATAGGGGGCAGGAACCCAGTAAGCTGAGCCATCACCATTGCTTCCCAGGTCTACATTAACAGGAAGCTGGAGTCAAAAGCTGTAGCCAGCTATCAAACCCACGTACCCTGAAATGGGATGCAAGTATCTTAATTGCTAGGTCAAGCAGCAGCCCTTGCTGTAGGATTTTAATCCATGTAATTGCATACTTACAGAAATTCATAGTTGCGCTCTTCAGGTGAAGGCAAGTACATAGTAATAGCATCTAATAATGGCTGTACACCCTTGTTTTTCAGAGCACTTCCACAAAGTACAGGCACTGCTGTCTGAGCCAGTGTGACTCTGTGTATTGCAGTCTGTAGCTACAATGCAGAGATATAAATGAACATTTATTCTGTTTACATTATACTGGTCTTTGCTGCAATCTCTCAGAATTACAGGCCTCCCCTAAACACCCATTTAAAACAGCTTCTAACCATACCTCCATCTTTCTTAATGGTTTTATCCTTCTTTATACCACTAATCACTATCTGGCATGTTAGGTGTTTATTCATTAGTTTACTGTCTGTCTCCCAATCATTAAAATGTAAAATCCTTGTCAGCATTACAGTAAGTCCCATAAAGATAACAATAAATTCCTCCAAAAGTAGAAAAGAGCTTAAAATATAATAGGTACTCAAAAATACTTCTTGAAAAAATGAATTACACAATCGAGATTTAACTTTTGAGTCCAACTGAGGAACTAGTCAGATAAAAATGAATTTTTTCAAATGAATTAGATACATATTAAACAAAAATCAAAGGAAAATGAGAAATGAAAGTATAAAAAAATTTAAGACAACCTCAAAAACAAGAAAAATGTGTGTGCGTGTGTGAAGCTATCAGTAAGAATACTGATGGGTCAATTCCATCTTAGATGGTGAGCACTTCAAAAACATTAATCATGTAGTGTAACAATATGGCATATTGAACATCTGGTTTAAACATTCAAATACCAAATTAAAAAACCTAAAAAGTGACAGAATTTCATTCAACAATAAAAAATTAATTTTTTTGTGTCTAAATTTCCATGGCTCAAAAATATGCTTCAGAGGGCTGGTGCTGTGGTGTAGCAGGTTAAAGCGCAGGCCTGAGGCACTGGCATCCCATATGGGTGCCAGTTCTAGTCCCGGCTGCTCCTCTTCTGATCCAGCTCTCTGCTGTGGCCTGGGAAAGCAGTGGAGGATGGTCCAAGTGCTTGGGCCCCTGCACCAGCGTGGTAGACCTGGAGGAAACTCCTGGCTCCTGGCTTTGGATCAGATCCGCTCAGCTCTGGCTGCTGGGGCCATTTGGGGAGTGAGCCAGCACATGGAAGACCTCTCTCCGTCTCTTTGACTGTTATTTTGTAACTCTTATGTTTCCTTTTTTTTTTTTTTTTTAAGATTTATTTTAGGCTGGCACCACGGCTCAATAGGCTAATCCTCCGCCTAGTGGCATCGGCACACCGGGTTTTAGTCCCGGTTGAGGCGCCGGATTCTGTCCCAGTTGCCCCTCTTCCAGGCCAGCTCTCTGCTGTGGCCAGGGAGTGCAGTGGAGGATGGCCCAAGTCCTTGGGCCCTGCACCCCATGGGAGACCAGATAAGCACCTGGCTCCTGCCTTTGGATCAGCGCGGTGCGCTGGCCGCGGCAGCCATTGGAGGGTGAACCAACGGCAAAAGGAAGACCTTGCTCTCTGTCGCTCTCTCACTGTCCACTCTGCCTGTAAAAAAAAAAAAAAAAAAAAGATTTATTTTATTTATTTGAAAGAGTTTTAGAGAGAGGTAGAGACAGAAGTCTTCCATCCGCTGGTTCGCTCCTCAAATGCCAGCAATGGCCAGACTTGAACTGATCTGAAGCCAGGAGCCAGGAGCTTCTTCTGGCTTTCCCACATGCAGGGGCCAGAAGTGGAGCAGCCAGGACTTGTGGGATGTTGGTCCTGCAGGCCGGGGCTTTAACCCACTGTACAATAGTGCTAGCCCCAACTCTTATGTTTCATAATAGAAAATAAACAATAAATTCGCCAAACTCATGGGGGTGGGTCCCTGGCAGATTTCTTGAAGAAATCTGTCAAATTAAATTACTATGAGAATTTTATTTGCCTATTCTCTGGTTTAATGTGTGTCAAAAGAAAAAAGACAAAAACTAGTGAGTTTTCACTAAAAGCTGGAAGATCACCAAAAAAATGTTCTTAGAAAGATGATCATTATAGAAGCTTGAAAAACCTGTAAGTTCTAAAAACAAACTTTCACTTGTGATTTACCTAAAAAAATCTTTTGAACAATAATCAGAGTAAAGGCTTCAGAGAATGAGGAATTAAATAATCTTGACTTTATAACAGTAGAAAAAGACACAATTTCGAAATTTGTGAAGTACATCTGAAGGTACTAAAAATCACTACAATTGTTTAAGTACCTGTATTAGTAGTGGCTTTACCCTATTATTTACTAATTTTTAAGTCAACACTTCCTAATGGTCTGAAAAGCTTTTAAAAAATACACTCAATATAGAATAATAAAATTATATCCAATTAGTAAAATTTTGTCAAAGCAATTTAATAAGATTTACCTTTTCAGCTGGTAGTGAATCAAAATTTTCACTAAATTCTTCTAAAATGAAGCCAGCAAATTCATCATCCAAATCTGCAACCTATTAAGAAAGGCTTTAATTCTACAACTCTGCATTTACTTTCACAACTATTCACTTGCCTTAACACTATTTTTAACCTGCAACATTCAAGTATAATGAGATAGCTACATGTCTGCCTTATGCAGGCCAAGAAACTCTTCACATTTTCTCGAGAGATAAAATGAGTTTTTCTTCCAAGGAACAGGAAACTGAAAATTAAGACATGCTATTACGAATTTTCTAAATCCACAGGAAGCTAATGTCTGATAAAAGAGTATCTCACTCAGAGTGCTCAAAAGAAATCATAGAAAAATATATACTTTACAATCAGTGATAATACATATAGCGGACTGCTGCTTTCTTGTTTTTAAAAAATTTCTATTGGGGACAGTGCTGTGGTGTAGCAGGTAAAGCTTCTGCCTGCGGTGCTGAGATCCCATATGGGTGCTGGTTTGAGTCCCAGCTGCTCCACTTTTGATCCAGCTCTCTGCTATGGCCTAGGAAAACAGTAGAAGATAGCCTAAGTACTTAGACCCCCACACGTGGGTGGGAGACTTGGAAGAAGCTCCTGGCTCCTGGCTTTGGATCTGCCCAGTTCTGGCTGTTGTGGCCATTTGGAGAGTGAACCAGCAGATGAATCCCTTTCTCTGTCTCTCCCTCTCTGTCTGTAACTCTGCCTCTCAAATAAATAAATAAATAAATCTTTAAAAAATTTTAATATTTGTTTGAAAGGCAGAGAAACAGACAGGAACAGAGGAGACAGAATCTTCCATCCGCTGCTTCATCTCACAGAGGTCTGCAACAGCCGGAACAGGATCAGGGTGAAGCCAGGAGCTAGGAACACTATTTAGGTCTCCTGGGAGGGGACAGTGACCCAACTACTTGAGCCATCCCCTGCTGACTCCCAGGGTGTGCATTAGCAGAAAGCTGGAATAGAAAGTGGAGCTGGAACCTGAACTTCCTCTTTTCCCAGGTCACCAGCAGGGACAGGAAACAGAGCAGCCAGGATTTGAACCAGCACCCATATGGGATGCCAGCATCCAGGCCTTACCCACTATGCAACAGTGCCAGTCCCATGTCTTTCCTTTTTAAGACTAACACTCAGGACTGGTGTTGTGCTGTAGCAGGCTAAGCCTCTGCTGAAAGACACTCCTGGCTCCTTGCTTTGGCCTGGCTCAACCCCTGCCATTGCAACCATTTGGGGAGTGAACCAGCAGATAGAAGATCTCTGTCTCTCCTCCTCTGTTAACCCTGCCTTTCAAATAAATAAAAAACAAATCTTAAAAAAACAAAGAATTAAAAAAGACCAATAGTTTACCATATGTATATACCACATTTTATTTATTTATTCTTTTACTGGACACTTGGTTGCTTCCATCTTTTGGCTATTATGAATAATGCTGTTGTGAGCATCGATGTGCAAACCTCTTTAAGATTCTGATTTCAATTTCTTTGGGTGTAATACCCAAATGTGGAATTGCTGGATTATATGATAATTCTATATTTTCAATTCTCTGGCACCAATTACATTCCTACCAACAGTGTACATTCTCTACATTATTACTAAACTTTATTTTTTAGGTTTTTGATAGTAGACATCTTAATGGGTATGATGTGGTCTTATTCTCTAAATTTTATATTACAGACAGAATTCTTATAATTAACATCTTATTAGCTACTGATAGCTTCAAGTTTTCTTTTTATTTCTACCACATAATATCATGTACTAATGAATATGAAATATGTATATGCATATATGTATTGGCTCTTGGAATAGATTACAAGATCTCCCTTCAGCTTATTCCTAGAGCTTTTTTGTAATACAATAAAAAAATACAAAAAACCTTCAAGGAGCAACCAGTTATGCCACTCTTTTGTATTATTTTGTATTAATTTGGAAGGTAAAGAGAGAGACAAAGAGAGAAACATGCTTCCAATTGCTAGTTAACTCCCTAAATGCCTGAAACAGCCAGGGCTGGACCAGACCAAGGACAGGAGTTAGGAACTCCATCCTGGTCTCCCACTTGGATGACTGATGCCCAAATATTTGGGCCATATTTTGTTGCTGTCCTAGACACATTAGCAGGATGCTGGATCAAGTGGAGTAGCCTTCAGAGGATCTCCAATTAGTCTGACAGCTGATTTCTCATCAGAAACCCTACAGGCTAGGAGAGAATGTAGAGACATAGTCCAAGTCCTAAAAGAAAACTGTCAACCCAGAATACTGTACCCTGCAAAGCTCTCATTTATAAATGAAGGTGAAACAGATCTTCCAAAACAAACAGAAACTAACAGAATTTGTCACCACTTGTCCAGACTTACAAGTGATACCTAAGGATGTGCTACACACAGAAACAGCGAAGGACAGTCATTATTATGAAAGAATGTAAAGGTAAGAAAATCTCCCAGTAAACTACAAATGAAATCCAAAGCAAAGAATAGGAATATTTATGGAAACATGGCAGGACCAAGATGTTACTTAACAATAATAACCTTGAAGATAAATGGCAGAAATTCTCCAACTAAAGGCTACAGGCTGGCTGAATAGATTAAAAATAAAAAAAAAATCAACAGAAACAATAGAGCTAATTGACACTATGGACCAAATTGATATCCACAGAATTTTTCATCCCAAAGCTGCAGAATACACATTCTTTTTATCAGTGAACAGAACTTTCTCTAGGAGAGACCATATGCTAGGCCATTAAATAAATCTCAACAAATTCAAAAACTTAAAATCATACTATGCATCATTTCTGACCACAAAGAAATGAAGCTGGAAATTATCAACTTAAGAAACTCTGGAAAATATACAAACACATGGAAACTGAACAATACACACCTGAATGAACAGTAAGTGGGTCAGAGGAGAAATCAAAAGGGAATAAAAAAAAATCCTGGAAACAAATGAAGATGACAACATAACATATCAAAACTTATGGATATTGGATTAAGATAGCAGAGTAAGGAGGGAGCTTACTGCTCATGTCTAGGAGAAGATAGTTTAAAAAAGGTGGAGAGTACAGTACCGGGGAAGAGTTAAGGCGAAAACAGCAGAGGAAACTCCATGCAAATTAGAGGGACACAGTGGACCTACATGGAAGGTGTAGACAAGCACAAATCAGGACCCCAGCAGCTGAGAGCCCACGAACCAGCTTTGGAGGGTGAGGTGATATCAGACTGCAGCAACCCAAGCCACTGTGATAAAGCTGCAGGAAAAGCCTGGAGGGAATATGCTTGTAGCCCTGTGGAGAATAATGTACCTGCCAAACTAGAGGAGAAAAAAAAAGGGGGTGGCACCTTTCCTTCTCCTCATCACCCTGCAACAGAGTCCTGTAACAAGTGGATACATAGCAGGTGCCATTTTGGACATATGTAACAGATACACCAGCATGTGTCCCTGCCCAGCAATCAGCCGAGCAGAGATGACCGAGTCTGGTGGGGAGAACTGACAGGGGGCTCAGTGCATGTGATTGTGGGAGGCTTGTGTGCTGGGACTGTGAAAACACTAAGGCTGTAGGACTGTGAAAACAAACACTGAGGCTGTGTGGGAAGGCTCAGGGTGTGGCTTGGACTTTGGTAGTCATTTTTTGTGGGAGGCACTACACGCTCAGGGCTCGCTGGTGAGGGACATTGCTGGGGAATCTATGCTTACACTGAGAACTGCACAGATCCTTTGTGTGGTCCTTGTGGAAGTGTAAATGAATATTAGATCCACAGGGGCTAGCACCCAGGCACTGGTGTCCTTTGAGGAGAAGTGAACTGAGTCAATACCAACAGAGCAGAACGAATGTCCCCTCTGATCTAAAAAAAAAAAAAAAAAAGAGATTTACCACAACCAACCTGGGTGTCACCTTAATACTCCCTTCACCCTGGAGTACTGAACAGAGCTCTCTGGATACACACACCACATTCCTCCAGGTATCCCCTGAAGCAGACATTCCACTAATCCACACACAGTCCAAAGATAAAAGCCATGACAGCAAAAAAAAAAAAAAAAAAAAAAAAAAAAGAAGCAAACAAATATCTCCATAAATGCCAAATAAAAAACGCACCAATTCAAGAAACAAGAATAAGAATAAGCAACACAACATGAAGCCCCCCAAAAGAATGCAGACTGAAAGTGAAAGGATGGAAAAAGATATTCCATGCTAACAGAAACCAAAAAAGAGCTGGTATAGTCATCCTAGCATCAGACAAAAGACTTGAACACAAAAAGTGTTAAAAGAGACAAAGAAGGGCACCATATAACGATTAAGGGATCAATACAACAGGAAGATGAGACTATAATAAATGTATATGCACCTAATTATAGGGCACCTGGCTATTTAAAAGAAATGTTAATGCTCCTAAAGAGAGACATAGACTCCCATACAATAGTAATGGAGGACTTCAATACCCCACTTTCAGCAATGGACAGATCAAGCAGACAGAAAATCAGTAAACAGACACTATAGACCAAATGGATCCAACATATCTACAGCACCTGCATCCTATAGCCACAAAATACACATTCTCACCAGTGCATGGAACTTTGTAACTTTCTCTAGGATTGACCACATGCTAGGCCATAAAGCAAGTCTCAGCAAATTTAAAAAAAATCGAAATCATTCCATGCATCTTCTCGGATCACAATGGAAGGAAGCTGGAAATCAGCAACTCAGTAATCTCTAGAACATATGCAAACACGTAGAGACTGAACAACATGCTCCTGAATGAACAGTGGGTCATTAAAGAAATGAAAGAGAAATCAAAACATTTCTGGAAACAAATGAAGAAGATAATACAACTTATCAAAACTTATGGGATATAGCAAAAGCAATGTTAAGAGGAAAGTTTTTAGCAATTGGTGCCTACAGCAAGAAATTGGAAAGGCACCATTTTCCCGGACTGAAGAATCAATATCATCAAAATGTTAATATTTCCAAAAGTAATTTACAGATTGAATGCGATACCAATCAAAATACCAAGGACATAGATATAGAACAAATGATGCTGAAATTCATATGGAAACACAGGAGGTCTCTAATAGCTAAAGCAATCTTATACAACAACAACAACAACAAAACAAAATCATCACAGTACCAGATTTCAAGACATACTACAGGGCAGTTATAATCAAAACAGTGTGGTACTGATACAAAAACAGATGGACAGACCAATGGAACAGAATAGATACACCAGAAATAAATCAAATCATCTACAACCAACTTATATTTGACCAAGGAGCTAAAATCAAATGCTGGAGTAAGAACGGTCTCTTCAACAAATGGTGCTGGGAAAACTGGATTTTTACATTCAAAAGTATGAGGCAAGACTCCTACCTTAGACCTTATATGAAAATCCACTCAAAATGGATTAAAGACCTAAATCTATGACCTGATACCATCAAATTATTAGATAACATTGGGGAAACCCTTCAAGACATTGGCATAGGTAAACACTTCTTAGAAAAAACCCCAGAGACACAGGCAATGAAAGCCAAAATTGACAAATAGGATTACATCAATCTGAGAAAGTTCTGTACTGCAAGAAAAAAAAAAACAAAAAACAAAAACAAAAAAAACACTCAGGAAAGTGAAGAGGCTACTGACAGAATGGGAGAAATTATTTGCAAACTATGCAACTGATATAGGATTAATAACTAGAATATATAAAGAGATCAAGAAACTCCACAACAACAAAACAAACCCAGTGAAGAAATAAGCCAGGGACTTAAACATTTTTCAAAAGAGGAAATCCAAATGGGCAGCAGACACATGAAAAAATGATCAGGATCACTAGCCATCAGGGAAATGCAAATCAAAACCACAATGAGATTTCAACCCAGTCAGAATAGCCTTCATACCTAAATCAACAAAAAACAAATGCTCGTGAGGATGTGGGGAAAAAGGTACCCTAATCCACTGTTGGTGGGAATGTAAACTGGTACAGCCACTATGGAGATACCCCAGCAATCTGAATATAGACCGATCATAAGACCCAGCCGTCCCATTCCTGGGAATTTACCCAAGGGAAATGATCGGCATAGGAAAGAGTTAGCTCCACCCCTATGTTTATTGTTCACAATAGCTAAGACATGGACTCAACCCAAATGTCTGTCAACTGAAGCCTGGATAAAGAAATTATGGGATATGTACACTATGGAATACTACAGAGAGGTTAAAAAAGAAAAGAAATCCAGTATTTGCAGCAAAATGGAGGAATCTGGAAAACATTATACTTAATGACATAAGCCAGTCCCAAAGGGACAAATACCACATGTGTTCCCTGACTTGTGATAACTAATAGAGCACCTAAAAGGCAATCTGTAGAAGTGGAATTTACACTTAGAGAAGCAATGACTTGAACAGCCTTTGTCTTGATTGTTGAGGAATGGTTTTCTTTTTTACACTATTTGTTGCACTCCTTACTTAACACAGAGTTAAACATATGTGTATAAAGTCAACTGAAAACTGATCTAAGTGAAAAATAAGAGTGGGAATAAGAGAAGGAGGAAGAAGAGGAGTGGGAGTCTGGGTTGGAGGGCGGGCATGGTGGGAAGAATCACCATGTTCCTAAATTTGTAATTATGAAGTATGTGAAGTTTGTAACTGCAAAAAAACAAAAAACAAAAACTTAAGATGGGGCTGGCACTGTCGTGTAGCAAGTGGAGCCACTCATACCGTGCTGGATCCCAAATGCGTGCTGGTTCATGTCTTTATTACTCCTCTTCCCATCTGGCTATCTGCTGTGGCATGGGAGGCAGTGGAGGATGGCTGGAGTTCTTGGGCCCCTGCACCTGCATGGGAGACCTGGAGGAAGTTGGCTTCTGGCTTTGAACTGGCTCAGCTCTGGCCATTGCAGCCATTTGGGGAGTGAACCAGTGGCTGGAGGGCCCCCCCGTCTGCCTCTGTAGCTCTGCCTTTCAAATAAATAATAAAAGCAATGTTAAAAGGAAAATTCATAGCAGCCAGTGCCTACATCAGGAAATAAGAAAGGCATAAAATAAATAAGCTAATAATGTATCTCGACCTAGAAAAGCAAGAACAACCCAAACTAAAAATTAGTAAGAGGAAAGAAATAATTATGAGAAAAAAGACAATTGAACCCAAGGAAGATACAAAGGATTAGTGAAATGAAGAGCTGTTTTTTTAAAAAAATAAATGAAGTTAATGTACCAATGGTACAACTAACCAAAAACAAAGGGAACGCATATAAATTAATAAAATCAGAGAGGATGAAGGTGATATTACAATGGATACTACAAAAATAAAAAGAATCACCAGGATTACTATAATCAGCTATATGCCAACAAATTAAAAAATGCAGAAGAAATGGATAGATTCCTGGACACATACGATCTACCAAAATTGTGTCATGAACATAGAAAACCTAGATAGACCAATAACCAAGACAGGGATTGAATCAGTAATTAAAGACCTCTTGACAAAGAAAAGCATAGGACTGGATGGCTTCATTGCTGAATTCTACCAGACTTTTAAAGAACTAATTCCAATTCTTTTTAAATTACTGATAACAATTGAAACAGAGCATCCTCTCAGACTCCTTCAATGAGGCCAGCATCATCTTAACCCCCAAATCAATAAAAGATACAACAAAGAAAGAACTACACACCAATATGCCTGTTGAACACAGATGCAAAAATCCTCAACAAAATACTAGCTAATCAAATCCAATCAAATCCAGAAAGTTGATTCACCTGGACCAAAGAAGGATGGTTCAACATACACAAATCAATTTATGTGATACATACATACACAAATCACATTTATGTGATACATCACATTAACAAATTTAAGAATGAAAACTATATGATTATATCAATAGATGCAGAGGAAGCATTTGATAAAATACAACAAACTTTCATGACAGAAACTTTAAACAAATTGGGTATAAAAGGAACATTCCTTAACTATCAAGGCAATATATGCTAGACAAACCCACAGCCAGCATCATACTGAATGGGGAAATGTTGGAAGCACTTTCACTAAGATCCAGAACCAGACAAGGATGCCCTCTCTCATCACTGCTATTCAGTATAATTCTGGAAGTTGTAGCCAGAGCCTTTAGACAAGAAAAAGAAATCAAAGGGATACAAATTGGAAAGGAAAAAGTCAAATTACCCGTTTGCAGATGACATGATCCTATAAATAGGGACACCAAAAGACTCCACTAACAGACGATTGGAACTCATAAGAGAGTTTGCTAAAGTTGCAGGATATAAAATCAACACACAAAAATCAATAGCCTTGGTATACGCAGACAATGCCACACCTGAGAAAGAACTTGAAAGATCAGTTCCATTTATAACAGATACAAAAAATTTAAATACCTTGGAAAAAACCTGATTAAGGATGTGAAAGATCTCTACAATGAAACTTATAAAGTACTATGGAAAGAAATAGAAGATTGAAAAAAAAAAGGGAAAAATCTTCCATGTTTGTGGACTGGAAGAGTTAATATTATCAAAATGTTCATACTACTCAAAGCAATTTACAGATTCTATGCAATCCCAACCAAAATAAGAATAACATTCTTCTGAGATATAGAAAAAAAAATGATGCTAAAATTCATATGGGAACAGAATAAATCCCAAATAGCTAAATCAATCTTTAACAATAAAAACCAAGCTAGAGGCATCATAACACCACTCTGCAAGACATACCACAGGGGAGTTATAATCAAAACAGTATGGTATTGGCACAAAAACAGACATGCAGATGAATGGAACAAAATAGAACCCCCAGAAATTAATCTACACATCCATAACCAGATACTTTTTGATAAATGAGCTAAAATCAATCCCTGGAGAAAGGACAGTCTCTTTAACAAATGGTAATGGGAAAATTGGATCTATGCAAGTAGAAGTATGAAACAAGACCCCTACTTTACACCTTATACAAAAATCAACTCACAATGGATGGAAGATCAAAATTATGACCTGATACCATCAGGAAAATATCAAGGAACTCTGCAACACACTGGTATAGGCAAAAGAGTTCTTGGAAAAGACCTCAGAGGAACAGGCAATAAAAACAAAAATAGACAAATAGGATTATATCAAGTAGAGAAGTTTCTGCACTGCAAAGGAAGCAATCAACAAAGTGAAGAGGCAATGGATAGAATATATTTGAGATAAAATATTTTCAAATAATGCAACTGATAAACGATTAATACCCAGAATCTATAAAGAGCTCAAGAAATGCCACAACAACAACAAAAAGTCCAGTTAAGAAATGGGCAAAGGCCTTGAACAGACATTTTTCAAAGGATGAAATTTAAATGGCCAACAGACACATGAAAAAATTCTCAGGGTCACTAGCCATCAGGGAAATGCGAATAAACAGCACAATGAGGTTTCACCTACACAACATATAAAATTTTTTTTAAAAAAGTGGAATGGCTGGGAGGTGAACCAGCACTCGGAATGGCATGCAAGCATTGGTGGCTTAATCCACTGTACCACAAAGCCGCTCCATGGACCAATTCAATTTAGAAATTAAAAATCAAAAGGCTCACAATCAAAGGTTTTTCTCTACCACAGGATTCATAGACTTATTTATTTAGGGTATGTTTTACTGATTATCCTATAGACTAATCATGTAATATTGCAAAAGTAAGTATAACAGAACATTAATATTTTCTATTAAAATTTTGAGGGTGGGTAAGATCCAGAGCTGAATATTAACTATAAAATTGATGGTTTTAAAATACACTAAATAATTTGACATATGGTAAAGTAAAAGATGAACATATCATTTGGTTCAGCAATTCTAAGTTTAACCTTAACGAAATCTTGTACTTGTGTACAAGGAGATACAAAGATGTTCACAACAACATTGTTTCCAACAGCCAAGAAGAGAAGCACCCTTAAGGTTTAACCATAGGAGATAGACAATACATTATGGTATAATCATATATGGGAATAGTATGTAAGACTGAAAATCGGGGGCCAGCACTGTGGCGCAGTGGGTTAACGCCCTGGCCTGAAGCGCAGGCATCCCATGTTCAAGTCTCAGTTCCTTCTCTTCCAATGCAGCTTTCTGCTATGGCCTGGGAAAGCAGTGGAAGATGGCCCAAGTCCTTGGGCCCCTGCACCCATGTGGGAGACCTGGAAGAAGCTCCTGGCTCCTGGCTTTGAATTGGTGCTTAGCTCCGGCCATGGCAGCCAATTGGGGAATGAACCATTGGATGGAAGACCTCTCTCTCCGCCTCTCCTCTCTTTGTATAAATCTGCCTTTCAAATAAATGAACCTTAAAAAAAAAAAAAGACTGAAAATGAATAAACTACAACTGCATATAGCAGCACGGATATCTAATATAATATGGAACAATGTAATAAAACACAAACAGTGGCATTCCATTTATGTAAAGTTCAATACATGTAACAGTAATTTCTTTAGATATATACATTTATAGCAAATTATAAAGAAAAGGAAATGAATAATGCTAGATATATACTGGTTATTAGGGCAGGTAATGACTAGTAGAAGGGAGAGAGTTACAAACAGGAAGTGGCACACAGAGATTTAAGGGAATTGCTAATACTTGAATCCTTAAGCCGAATGGTGCACAAATTGGCATTCATTTTATTATTCAGCATACTTTACATATTACATATGTAGTTTCATACAAAATTCCACAATAAAATATTTTTCAAAGTTTCTAAGTTCCTATGCAATTTTAAACTCAAAGTATTTAGTTTACTTGTTCAATTAAGGTATTCCTTGCTTCAATTGTCTTCTTCAGCAATTCAGGATCGCTCATTTCCAAGAGGGGTTTTCTCTCAAAATCTTTTCCATCATCTGAATTGGGATTCCAAATAAGTTTTTCTTTACTTACTACATCCACTACTCCTCTGAAAGTTTTGGCTTCACCAATTGGTAACTGTAGGACGGAGTGAGATTAATATTACCAAGTGATAAGCCACTTAGAATTGAATCAGTTCTAAAACTTAGCTAACTGTACTGTATCATTTTCTCCAAAATATCTATTATCATTATCATAATATTTAACTATCTTTATGTATAGCCCAACTTCTCCAACAAAACAGGATGTGGGCTAGCAACAGAAATCTGTATGTCATAATAATATAAACTGATAAGGAAACTGAGAAGGAATTTATTCTATTTAACAAAGTTACCTGTAAAAGCAAAGGCTTTGCCTTCAACTTCTCTCTGATGGTTTCAACTGAGTAGTTAAAACTGTGGAAAGCAAAAAAAAAAAAAAAAGAGTTAAAGACTCTCAACACAGGTTTAAAAATGTTCTCTAAAATAATCCTTTAATTCTCTTTAATGATCATTTAACAATTTCATGTAGGACTATTTTTCATGAAACTTAATATCAATTTCAGATAATTGTGACTGAGAACCTACCATAATCTTTTTTTTTTTTTTTTGACAGAGAGAGTGGACAGTGAGAAGAGAGACAGAGAGAAAGGTCTTCCTTTGCCGTTGGTTCACCCTCCAATGGCTGCTGCGGCTGGTGCGCTGCGGCTGGCGCACCGCGCTGATCCGACAGCAGGAACCAGGTACTTCTCCTGGTCTCACATGGGGTGCAGGGCCCAAGGACTTGGGCCATCCTCCACTGCACTCCCTGGCCACAGCAGACAGCTGGTCTGGAAGAGGGGCAACCGGGACAGAATCCAGCGCCCTGACCAGGACTAGAACCTGGTGTGCCGGTGCCGCAAGGCCGAGGATTAGCCTAGTGAGCCGCAGCACCAGCCTACCTACCATAATCTTAGCACAAAGGTGTTCAGGATATTATTCTAAGTTTCAGACAACTAAACTCTCAGGTTAACACTAAATGAATTCATCAAGGTCAGATAGCCTTAAAAAAAGAAAAGGCCATTAGGATCCAAATACAAGCTTTGTGATTACAAGTCACTGATTCTTTCCTCTACAACTAGGGTTGTTACCATACCAAACTACCAGCTTTCTTCCAGGAACCAAATTAATTTTTCTATCCTTTTATCTTAAGACATCCTTAATATCATATACTATACTAACACTGAGGCTGGCTATCCATGTGGCACACATCTTTGTCATCTTTGGCAGATGGTCTGGCTTACACATACATATAAATCATTCTGATTCCCACAAGTACGGTCTGTCAGCAAATGAGGACTTCCATCTAGTGGTAGGAACTCCAAAGAGAAAAAGTCAGAATCTGAGCTCAGCACATTCTAGAAGTTGCTGTGCTTTTATTAATCAAGACAAGAGTCCTTTGAGAAGCAACATTAGAATTACTGCCATGTAGTTTTAGGGAAGGGATAGTTCATGCTTTGTTTTTGCCACTCTGTTACCATAGCCTAGGATCTCTCCCATCCTTTATATTTCTCCAAATTGTTTTTAGATTCTCTGAATTATATTCTTAGAACAATGCATGCACTGTAAATCTCTAAGCATGAGTGCTGCACTTCAAAATTAACTTTTTTTTGCCCTCTCTGCTGGTCTTACAGCAAGTACATTCTCCTTTCCCAGTTCCTTTTTATTGAAAGCCTACTACCCAGCAGTTAAAGAAAAGCAGGGAACAAGAAAGAACACCATCCTCTAAGACAACTACAGAATACAATACTCTATTTTCAGCAATGATAGGGAGTACAATAACCGTCATAGGAACAATGCTATAAATAGTTCTAAAGAGAACAAACAGGCTGGCGCTGCGGCTCACTAGGCTAATCCTCCGCCTTGTGGCGCCAGCACACCGGGTTCTAGTCCCGGTCAGGGCACTGGATTCTGTCCCGGTTGCCCCTTTTCCAGGCCAGCTGTCTGGTGTGGCCAGGGAGTGCAGTGGAGGATGGCCCAAGTCCTTGGGCCCTGCACCCCATGGGAGACCAGGAGAAGCACCTGGCTCCTGCCATTGGATCAGCGTGGTGCGCCGGCCGCGGCGGCCATTGGAGGGTGAACCAAAGGAAAAGGAAGACCTTTCTCTCTTTCTCTCCCACTATCCACTCTGCCTGTCAAAAAAAAAAAAAAAAAAAAAAAAAAAAAGAGAGAGAGAGAGAGAACAAACAGAATCATACAATACCACTTCGTCAAGATAACAGAAAATACACTGGGCCGGGGCCAGCGCTGTGGCGCAGAGGGTTAATACCCTGGCCTGGAGCGACGGCATCCCACATGGGTGCTGGTTCTAGTCCCAGCTGCTCCTCTTCCAATCCAGCTCTCTGCTATGGCCTGGGACAGCAGAAGATGGCTCAAGTCGTTGGGCCCCTGCATCCACGTGGGAGACCCGGAAGAAGCTCCAGGCTCTGGATTGGTGCAGCTCAGGCTGTTACGGCCAATTGGGGAGTGAACCATAGGATGAAGACCTTTCTCTCTCTCTCTCTCTCTCTCTCTCTCTGACTCTCCTCTCTCTGTGTAACTCTGACTTTCAAATAAATAAATAATCTTTAAATACAAAAAAAAAACCCACGCCAAATTGTTAACTTAACCTCAGAATTCATGGCTTGGAATTTTTTTCTTTTCTTCTGAGATATTTATTTATTTATTGGAAAGGCAAAGAGGCAGAGAAAGGTCTTGCACCCAATGGTTCACCTGCCAAATGGCCACGACAGTCTGGGCTGGGCCAATCCAAAGCCAGAAGCTTTTTCCAGGTCTCCCACAAGGATGCAGGGACCCCAGGACTTTGGCCATCTTCTGCTGCTTTCTCAGGCACATAAGCAGGGCTGGATCAGAGTAGAGTGGCTGGGACTTGAACTGGCGGCCATATGGGATGTTGGTGCTGCAGTTGGTAGCTTTACCCACTATGCCACAGAGCAGGCGCCAGAATTCTTTTCCTTAAATAAGAATGAACTGGGATTCTACAGCATATTTACACCCAACAGGGAATAACACCTATTTCTAACTTTAAGTGTAGTCCATTAAACACTCAAACTATATTCTTACTCTTTTGATAAGACAAAGAAATAGATCTTAAATACCTTGCTCCAGTTTTGTCCATCTTGTTTAAAAAACAGATTCGAGGTATCTTGTGTTTATCAGCTTGCCTCCATACCGTGAGAGTTTGGGCCTAAAGCAAAGATGAGGAAAAATCTATACATTGGCAAAAACAAAAACAAAAATGTCACCAGACAAGGAATGAATAGAGCCAAAGAATCTACAGTAACATAGTGAGTCCTATTTTGATACTGAATTAATGCCACTATAGTAGACTCCTGTCATTTCTAGGAGTATTCTTTTGCCCTCAGGATAACACAGCTGGGGATATGATGATTGTGATAAAAAATATGCATGCAACCATTTGATAATACTATTTAGGTTGTCACATAAAGAGAATTAACCCATGAGGTACCAAGTCATGAAAAAAAAAAAACTTGGCTGAATTAATCAAAAAGAATGACATTTTTTTTAAACTTCTCTAACAGTACTTGTCACAATATCAAACTCATTTTATGTCAGTTTTCTGACCTGTGACATATAAACTTTTGCCATTATTCATTTAGATGGTTTCTGAGTGGTAAAAGGAACAAACAGAAGTGTAGTGTAAAAATGCTGTCATGACAAAAACATTTTACTGTGAATTTTTGAATGTTAACATAAACTAAAGAGGACAGGGAAGAAACTAATGCCTATATTTTTAAGTTGAAACTCTCATATGGTTTTCTATTTAACTTCTTTTATTTTTTGCACATATTAAATAGTTTGAGAGCATTAAAAATTTTTGCCTTATACAGGCCAACAATCCAGAAGCAAACCATAAAAAGCCTAATGTGCTGACACTATTTAATAGAAACCAGGTTGTTATTCACTTAGGCAAAATTCATATACAATAAATTTTGATAAAAGTATATGCTTGTATAACTACTGCCCTAACCAGGACATAGAACACTCCAGAAATTGTTCTCTTCATCCACACACCCACATTCCTGACTCCATAAACAACCTCTTCTGAATTCTGTCAACAAAGATTCATTCTGCATATTCTTGTACCTCCCATAAATAGCATGGGTACTTGGGCTCGACACAATGTTTTTGACATTCATCCAAGTTGTTGGGTATAGTTGGTCTTTCCTGTTTCAATGCCATAATTCTTTGTATAAATGTATCAGCTCATTTTTCTATGCAACTATGGATGTACACTTGGGTTGATTCTGGTTTGGGGTTATTATGAATTTGGCTACTAAAAAAATTTTGAACCAGTCTTTGGAGAAATGTTTTCTTTCCCTTGGATAAAGGGAGTAGAATTGCAGGTGGGTGTAAAGTTAAGTTTATAAGAAACTGCCAAGTAATCTTCCCAAGTATTATTATTTGGAAGCCCTACCAACAATATAAGAGTTACAGTTGCTTCACATCCTCAACAATATTTGTAATCAAACTTTTACATTTTATTAATTCTTGTGGGTACAAAATGGCATCTCTTTGTGATTTTAGTCTGCATTTTCCTGATAACTAATGAGATTGTGCATCTTTTCAAGTGCCTATTGGAGACTCAAATGCCTTCTTTTGTAAAGAGTCCATTCAACTTTTTTGGAGGTTTTGTTTTTATTACTGATTTATAATTCCTCATATATTCCAGACTAAGTCCACTGTCATACACATAGGTTTCTCCTATAAAAATTTCAGCACATTTTTCTCAAGACCAGTGAAATCGTATCCTAAATAACCAATACTATTAAGGCATTCAGGAAATTTAAACTTCATGTAATACTTCCATTTTACATTACAAATGTCTTCTCTTTGGCTTGCTGTTTCAATTTTTTCCAACTTTTAAAAAATTTACATAAAGGGAACAAATTTCATATATACAGTTTTAAAAGCATAATGATACAACCTATCATACCCTTCATCCCTTCCTCATTCCCACTGTGTTTCTTTCAGCTTGTAAATTATTTTTGATAAACAGATATAATTTTGATAATGTTCAATGAATCAATTTTCTTCACAGTATGTCCCCCAGTTAATCTCCCATTCACCTTATCCCAGGTTGACGTCTACTTATTGAAGGACCCAAACATCAGGTGGGTAAGTGGTTGGAGGCAGAACCATGAAAGCAAAGTTGCAGATTATCATGACATTCCAACACTAAATACTTCAGTTATGTATTTCCAAAAAATAAGGACTTTCTCCCAAATGAACAACTATACTTATCATGTTCAGGATCTGTCAAGTTGACATGATACGTTAATGTCATATTCAAAATTTTCCAGGGCCAGCACTGCGGCGCAGCAGGTTAAGGCCCTGGCATTAAGCGCCGGCATCCCATGTGGGCGCCGGTTCGAGTCCCGGCTGCTCCTCTTCCGATCTAGCTCTCTGCTATGGCCTGGGATAGCAGTGGACAGCCCAGGTCCTTGGGCCTTTACACCCACATGGCAGATCTGGAAGAAGCTCCTGGCTCCTGGCTTCGAATCAGCACAGGTCTGGCTGTTCCGGCCATCTGGGGAGTGAACCAGCAGATGGAGGACCTCTTTCACTGTTTCTACCTCTCTCTGTAACTCTTTCAAATAAATAAAATAAATCTTTTAAAAAAATTTTTCCAAGTTTTCCCAATGTTGTCCTCTAATGTTTTTTGATATAAGATCCAATCCAGGACCACATATTACATTTACTTTTCTTGTCTCTTTAAAAGCCTTTAATCTAAAAAGAGTGTTCTAGCTTTTCCCCAAAATCATTCATGACACAGTAAAAACAAAAAATTCAATTTACAAAGTTACAGCAATTTTCTTGCAGAATTTTTTTTCACTTAGATTTCTGTTTTCTAAAAATTGAAGTTGGATGAAAGATTTCTGGCAGGAATACAACATAGGTGATATTGTATCCTTTTCAGTGCAAATCAGGAAGTTCACTATACCAGTTTGTCCCATAACAGGGAATGTTAATGATTATTACTTAAGATAGTATCACATTTAGTAATTTTAAGGTTGGAAGAACAAATATGGGTTCTATATGCAATATAATGCCAATCTTGAGACTATAAGATGAAGGCAATACCACCTATAAGGAAGCTACTGCTAACCCTGTAAGTAATAAATTTATTATAAATCCATTTTCAAAACATATTCAAGAACAGCCCTGAAAGAGACAATGTCTTTCTGTAGAACAAAAGGCAGGTTTGCTTACAACCTTGGAAGATGATGCTTTCTCTCAGAATAAAGGGCAGGTATGGTTACTGCACATTATAAAATATTTCCATTATTTAAACACATGGTTTCTCTCAATCCAACATACATGCAGTTGTCATCTGAATCCCTTCATCATCATCCTATAGAAATTGGGATTTGGGGAACTAGTATAGTAAAATGCTGTATATGTGAGATATTGCTATTTCTGTGACTAACATAGTCCTTTGTCTCTGACCCAGGAGTCTTATTTTCTGTCAGGATCTACAAAACTATGGCAGGTTAACTTGTTAGCTTGAAAGTAAGCTAGTTCTTGACACTCTCATATCTGCTAGAGAAAAGCAAATTTTACTATGAAACATCTAAGGTCATATATAGATTGTCAATATTAAATTCCAACTTCAATCATAATTTGATTTTTATTAACTTACATAATAAAAGGTCAGAGTTAACTAAATCTTATTTATTCTACCTTTTAAAAAATTTCTATTTTCACTTTACTTTGGCAATATTTTTTACCTCTACACCAGCAGAAGCATCAAATACAGCCACTGCACCATCCAAAACTCTTAGGCAGCGCTCAACCTCCAAGGTGAAGTCAACATGACCTAAGAAAAAAAGATTAGAAATATATTGCTTAAAATACTAAAAGAAAGAAAATAGTTGTGGTAGAATGAGAAGGCCATGCCAAGATGGCCGATGGCAAGCGAGCATCAGTTACTCAGGAACGGCTCTGAAATCCACCTGGCAACGGAGCCTGCCTGGCAACAGGCTGTGGTTGGATGGCTTTGGAAACCACATGGCAAACAGCCTGCCTGGCAACAGGCTGTGATTGGTTAGGGCATAGACCGCCCCCTGACCGGATTGGCTGCCTTTGCTATATAAGCTGTTGTACCAACTGAAATAAATGAGTCTGCAGGCTGCTCACCTCTGGCCCACTTTCACCTGACTCTCGGGGTCTATGCGGTGACTCTGCACCTCTTGCCCACACCACGCTTCTCCTCTCAATGAATCTACCTCAATAAATAGTCATACGCTCTGACAACCCATTTCTGGGCATATGCCTCAAAATATTGAAAGCAGGATCTTGAAGAGATATTTGCACACCCATGTTCTTAGTAACATCTACTATGTGCACCAATGGAAAAAATGGATAAACAAAATGTGATAGAGGCATAAATGGAATGCTAAACAGCCGTAAAAAGGAAGCAATCTGTCACATGCTACAGCATGGATAAACTTTGAAAACCTTTTCCGAGGGGCCAGTGTTGTGCTGTAGCAGGTTAAGCCAAAGCCTAAGACACTGACATCCCATATGGACACTGCTTCAAGTCCTAGCTGCTCCACTTTCAATCCAGCTTCTTGCTAATGTGCCTGAGAAATCAGTGGAGAAAAGCCCAAGTACTTGGCCCTGGGACCCACAAAGGTGACCTGGAAGAAGCTTTGGCCTTGTATACCCCTTGCTGTTGTAGCCATCTGGGAAGTGAATCAGCAGATGGAAGATCTGTCTCTCTGAGTCTCTCCCCCTCTCTCTGAAACTCTGCCTTTCAAATAAATAAGATAAATCTTTAAAAAAGAACCCGTATGCTAAGTGAAATAAATCAATTACAAAGGACAATATACACTATGATTCCACATAAAGTACCTAAAGTAATCAACTTCACAGATGTAGAAAGTAGAATGGTGGGTACCAGAAGTGCAGAGAGAGGACAGAGGGTTTACTGCCTAACGGGTATAGTTTCAGTTCTGCAATGAAAAAGTTCTGGAGATCAATTTCATAACAATGTGAATATACCCAACACTACTGAAGTGTATACTTAAAAATAATTAAAATGATAAACTTTAGGATGTGCTTTTTACCGCAACTGAAAAACCCATACAGGGGCCAGTGTTGTGGTATAGCAGGTAAGCCGCTGTCTGCAGCACTGCTATCCCATATGGGCACTGGTTCAAGTTCCGGCTGTTCCACTTTCAATCCAGCTCCCTGCTGGTGGCCTGGGAAGGTAGTGGAGGATGGCTCAGGTGCTTGCGTCTCTGTACCCACACTGGGGGCCTGGAGGAGGCTCTTGGCTCCTGGCTTTGATTGGCCCAGTCATGGCCAATGTAGCCATTTGGGGAGTGAACCAGCAGATGGAAGATTCTGTCTCCCTGCACTGCTCCATCACTCTCTCTCTGTAACTCTGCCTTTCAAATAAATAAATAAATCTTTAAAAAATTGCTCTATTTTAAAAAAAGATAAACATACAAACAAGCAAATTAAAAAAACTGGTGCAGTATCTCTGTAGTGTTAGAACAGTACCATACCTGGTGTATCAATTAGGTTGATTCTATACCCTTTCCAATCAAAAGTAACAGCAGCTGATTGAATAGTAATGCCTCTTTCTCGTTCTTGAGCCATGAAATCTGTCACCGTGTCTCCATCATCAACATCTAATCAGGAAAAAGATGTCACAGTGATTTTTTTCTGTTTTGTTTTACAGGTCTATCTTAATAGCCAGTATATTCTATTTGTACTTTATATCTACCTACTACAGTTGAATTTACTTTAAGCAAAATTTCTCCAAAAACGTATGCTTTAATATTTACAGCCCTTACTCTTCCTTTAAGTAAATTTTCATTCTAGAGAAGCTATTTCTGGAAGATTAGTAAACATGCCATAAAATTAATTTTTCTTTTTCTTTAACAAGTAAGGTTAAGTTCCATGTAATTTAACTCAGCCATATATATTGTCCATTCTTTTCCTAGCCATATTTTAATTATACCTTCTTTATTTGATGTTTCTCCTATAGATTCCTTGGTAGGAGTTAAGAGCAGTGGAATGAAAGAGCCCAAACCTGATTTAACCACTTACTCTCCATGATCTTGAGTAAGTTATTTAACCAAGTTTATGAAATAAGGCTAATAAAACTGCCTTTGCTGAGTTGCTATAAAAGTAAAATTCGGCAATAAATGAAGTAGGTTGTCTAGTAGATGATAACTGTTAGGTACTTGGAACAAGTTAGAGAAAAAAATTCTTCCAAAATTAGGTAATTCTTTATAAAACCTTCTAATCATTAAATTTTCAAAGAAAAGGCATTTATTCTTATAAGTGCAAATAATGTCTTGGTACAATTCCTACAATATAAAGTCTTTTTTGGTTTTATTTTTAATTTTGTTACTTTCTTTTTTAAATTAATTAATTTATTTTTTAAGGAACAACATAAAGTCTTGGATAAACTTTATCCTGACTCCCAAATACTTCACTCAAATTCCTCTGCAGTAAAATTCTAGAAGTGTACATTTTACCATGATTAAATCTATAAACGCTCTGGTGCTGTGATGCAGTAGGTTAAACATCTGCCTGTGGCACCGGCTTCTCATATGGGTGTTGTCTCGAGTCCTGGCTGTTCCACTTCTTCTTTTTTTTTTTTTTTCTTTTTGACAGGCAGAGTGGATAGTGAAAGAGAGACAGAGAGAAAGGTCTTCCTTTTGCCGTTGGTTCACCCTCAAATGGCGCGCTGATCCGATGGCAGGAGCCAGGTACTTATCCTGGTCTCCCATGCGGGTGCAGGGCCCAAGGACTTGGGCCATCCTCCACTGCACTCCCTGGCCACAGCAGACAGCTGGCCTGGAAGAGGGGCAACCGGGACAGAATCCGGCGCCCCGACCAGGACTAGAACCCGGTGTGCCAGCACCGCTAGGCGGAGGATTAGCCTAGTGAGCCACGGCGCCGGCTGGCTGTTCCACTTCTAATACAGCTTACTGCAGTTGGCCTGGGAAAGCAGCAGAGGATGGCTTAAGTGCTTGGACTCCTGCACCCACATAGGAGACCCGGAAGAAGCTCCTTGCTCCAGTCTTTGGATTGGCCCAGCTCTGGCTGTTGTGGCCATTTGGGGAGTGAATAAGCAGATAGAAGATCTCTCAGTCTCTGTCTCTCCCTCTGTCTCTGTAACTCTGCCTTTCGAATAAAATAGTTTCAAAAAAATCTATAAACATTATGATTTGAAATAAGAAATGAAAACAGTTGATATTTATCATTTAAGAGTCAAGAATATATTATGGCTTTATTAAATACTACCATAAATGTCAGCATAAAACTCCTAAAATGGTAGCTCATTTTCCCAAATGCATATGTAAATGTGCGTATTCATACACATACACACACATACACACTTAAAGCAAGAACAGAGGAGGAAATAGAAAGAAAAATATGGTTACCAGGAACTCTAAATATCTGTCTTAGTATCTATGAGTTGTATTAGTGTCACCAATTATTTACAACATAACAAACACACAATCAAACATCATTAAGGATACAGAGACCACATAATTAACCAAAAGTCCTAAATGTGGCACTAAATTTTTAAAATATTTATATGAGAAAAACATTTTTCACAATAAAGATCTTTATTTCAATTTATTTCTATGATTACTCATATGACTAATAAAATTAGCCTTGAATCAGTAAGTTCTAAAACAATTCGAATACTTTCCAGGGCTATAGCCTAAACTAAAAGAGGACTTCAGAGGAGAACTTTAATATACATACATGGAATATTATTCAACCTTAAACAGGTAGGAAACTCTGATATTTACTGTAATATGGGTGAACCATGTGCTCAAGATACAAACATTCTAGAGACTGGTTTCAGAACAATATGAATATACTCAACACTACTGAAATGGTTGAAATGATTTGTTTGTTTGATTTTACCACAATTAAAAAGAAAATTTTAAAGTTGTCTGGGTCACCTCATCTGGACCCTCACTTCAGGTACATAAACTGAGGCTATAAGGGAAAGATTATTATCAGATTTGTGACAAAATAGAGGAAGCCTAAAATTGCTCCTTGTGCTGTCATAGTCCCATTTACACATAGTAATCCTTTGAGAAATCTAAGTGCTCATAAGAGGGAACTTTGAAAATGGAATTAAAAGACAAGGGTATTTTGTCCTAAAAAATTTTCAAATCCATGCAGTTTTTTCATAAAATACTTACCATGAACTATTTGAAAACCCCCTGCATGTTGCTAGACAACATATTTCATGGGAAAAAATATCTGAATGGTAAATGCAATATGAATTGGGAGGAACTATAAACATATGACTGAGATACACATCTTTGGGCTTCTGTGAGTGGGATATGGTAAGTCTCATTTGTGGAATGTGGAAGCTATTCCTATGGAGTTGTAAAAAGAGATAATCATTCCTTTAGGGCATGAGTCTTCAAAGCTACTGTTAACTCCTTTAGGAAGAAATATCTAATGCTGACCTGCTGGTATGGTATGGTTCCAATCCTAGAGACAGCCAAGCAGAGAAGTGCCAAATGGGGCCAATGACAGTTTTGTGAGTCTAATTATTTAGTTGACTCTAAGAAGACTCTTTTGCGGATATGGCACCTACCTTATATGTATGTGTGGCTTAGACATCAGTGCCTGCAGGCACTGAAGGTCTCTAGGCTGGCTTCTTAATCGAAATTTTTCTAGTGATGCTTTTGCTACTGGAAAATTGGGGAAAGAAGAATCTATTCTTACCTCCTAGTGCTCGTGTGTATCCAGAATAGTATAATATTCTTTCAGTAGTGGTAGTTTTGCCGGCATCTATATGAGCCATAATTCCAATATTACGGATTCTATGTAACAGAAAAAAAATCATTATGAGGTAGACATTACTGAAATTGTAAAAAAACAAAATAACAATCCTGTGCAAATTTCAAATCTGGTTAGTATTTCTGTAATTTATATAATTATGTGAAAGCCAGAAAAATGAAAAACATTTCTGACAAAATAACAAAAATGAAAAACATATTTCAGTATATCCTACTACATTACTTTGACAAAACAGCTAACAAATTAACTAAATACCAACATATTTTTATAATTAGGTAGGGCATACAGTCATAGGAACTGTAGCATTTACTAATAATGCCTATCAGAGAAAATTGATAACTTCATGGAAAGAAAAATCAATGATAGTACTTACTTAGCTATAGGAGGATTGATGATGGAACGAAGGGATTTGATATCATTTTCTATTAATCCTAACAGAAGGAGGATTAAAATTGAAGTGGTAAATTTATGAAATTTTCCTTAATTCACAAGTAAAAAACTTTAAAATAATGTTAATCAAATGCTGTAATTCAAAAGTAAAGTCCAAGCTAAGTAAAACTCATTTATCTAAAATCTATTTCCCTACAAGCTGAAAGGAAAAAGCTATGGCTAATGATAAAACAAGGTAAAAGCTTTTAAACATCCATGTCCAGATCACATCCTTAGAGAAACTACAGATTTACTCCAATCTCTGCCACTTCCTACTCCTATAATTTATAGAAATGTAGACTCAGAATTAATGTTCATGACAATCTTAAGGTTCTATTATCCTGAATCAAAGAAAAACTTTAACGCTGCATTTTCCAAGGCTTGAAAAGCTGAGAGAAATCCTTATATCAGCAAATAATGAATTCTTGTACAATTTGGAACCTACCTTCCCTCAGCAATCCCACAATGCCTTTAAAGAGGCTTGGGAGGCAATAATCTAATAAATATAATAATAAATAATAAAATGCCAAATAGTGTTTCCTAATGTTATAAAAGTTCATAATGACTTATTTCATACTTACCATAAATTTTATTAATACATAATATTCAAGCAACAATGTAGTTACATATGTAAATTTAATCTCTACCTGGTTGCTATTTGAACTAGTTCTTCCAAATTTTATAATAAAGTTTTATATCATTTTAAAATCCTCATGGTGTTTTGAAAATCAAAAGATAATTTATACTGCTATAGTTAAATTCTCATGAGCAAAATAAATGATCCTAGATACCTTCAAATTACGAGGTCCTAGATTTCATGTGCCCTTGTAAATCAACAGCCAGTCAGTATTTTTACTCTATTATTCTCACATGATAAAGATGGTAACTTAATAGAAACAGAATTAAGCTAGTTTCATCAGGTCTACCACATGCTACCTGACTTCAAACACAGGAAGGACATTCAGTCTTCCCTCTTTCAATAGCCACTGTCGGCCGGCGCCGCAGCTCAATAGGCTAATTCTTCACCTGCGGCACCAGCACACGGGGTTCTAGTCCCAGTCGGGGCGCCGGATTCTGTCCCGGTTGCCCCTCTTCCAGGCCAGCTCTCTGCTGTGATCAGGAAGTGCAGTGGAGGATGGCCCAAGTGCTTGGGCCCTGCACCCGCATGGGAGACCAGGAGAGGCACCTGGCTCCTGGCTTCAGATCAGCGTGGTGCGCCAGCCATGGCGGCCACTGGAGGGTGAGCCAACAGTAAAAGGAAGACCTTTCTGTCTCTCTCTCACTCACTGTCCACTCTGCCTCTCAAAAAAAAAAAAAAAAGCCACTGTCTAATTCAACCATCCCAGATAAATATTTAACCAAACTATTATGAAGAATCTTTAAATTAGTCTATTAAACCTCTATGGACAGAAAACACTTTTGAATAAAAAACATAACAAACTAGAAAACATTTTACCCCAAAATCACATAAAAGGAGACACAGATGTTAAACTTCTGAGCCAGCTACTAAAAGCCACCAAACTTCCCTTTGCTCAGTTCACCAGTGCATCCAGATGAGGGGCACAATTCTACTGCTATGGCTTCCTGGCAGTTATTAGAATATCCCCACACCAATCATCTTAAGGAAATAGCCAAGAAGTAAAACATGATTGGAAACCCCTAAAAAGAGAGGTTGTTGCAAACATGAAAAGAGAAGCAGCAAGCAGTTTAAGTAAAATGAGAATACTCTAACATTTGTACCTGGTAAGGAACCATAATTTCTTCCAACAGGTATATTTGGCTTTAATCTTTTTAAACTTGCTATTATTTTACAGCAGCACATATTCTGGGAAGGATAAAAAGGAAACATGATATTAATTTCATTTCAGCATGACTTATGACAGTAATTTGAATGTTATAACATGTTTTGTCAGAAGGTAAAATATCCTTTTAAAAAATTCTCATAAAAAAAAATGAGAATCCTTGGGACCGGCGCTGTGGCACAGTGGGTTAAAGCCCTGGCCTGAAGCGCCGGCATCCCATATGGGCGCAGGTTCTAGTCCCGGCTGCTCCTCTTCCAATCCAGCTGTCTACTATGGCCTGGGAAAGCCACAGATGATGGCCCAAGTCCTTGGGCCCCTACAACCATGTGGGAGACCTAGAAGAAGCTCCTGGCTCCTGGCTCCGGATTGGTGCAGCTCCGGCCGTTGCGGCCATCTGAACCAGCGAATGGAAGACCTCTCTCTATATCTGTCTCCCCTTCGGTCTCTGTGTAACTCTGGCTTTCAAATAAATAAAATAAATATTTTTTTAAAAAGAGAATCCCAATTTATACCACATAATAATAAATAATAAGTGACCCTGACTTGTTATTTTGAGCTAACTTTAAAACATTTCTCCTAGACCTCCAGTATTAACAAGCAGTGGGGAGCTAGAAATGCAGGCTCCTCCCAGACAACAGAATCAGACTTGCAGGTAAACCCAGCCCTCCAGGTGATTTCAATAGCTACAAGTGTGAGAACCATGAGCTATGACATGACAGTCAGAAGGGTTACATAAGGCATCTCACTCTGGCTATTTTCTGTAACTGCTACAAGCTTGTAAAGGGCAGGAACTCTAAAACCATAAGCTGTTTTCAGGACTTGCAGCAGTAGTTAACATGTTAGAACCTGAATGCTTCTCAAAAATGTCAGGGTAGGGGGAAGGGGGGTGGGCAGTGGCATTTTAAAATGCTCCCAGGTGTCTCTTAAGCAGTATTATGACTGAGAATCACTGAGTTAGACCTGGTCTGCTTAAGGCCAAATCTACCCTCCTGTCTAGCTGCTTCTTCTACTAATGTTCTCAGGTAGAGATTGAACATTCTTCATCCTTCTTACCCCTACAACACCAACACATATTTAATGGCTGCCATTATATATGGAATTGTTATTTAGGACTGTAATGATTTTGGGCTTCCACTATCTGCTTTTTATGACAATATGGAATCTGTGTCTGTGTGCTCCACATTATTTTTACATTAGTTATCAAGTGGCAACACTACGCTACTATCTTAAGAAAATATTTCAAGAGTAGAGCCTTAAAGCTATTTAAATTTCTACTGCATACTGCATAAAGACCAGCATAAGACTCAGCATATAACCATCACAAGGTGGCTAGCCTGAAAGTGCCAGCAATGAAACACTCAAATTTTGAAAACTATTCCTTGGGCACTTAGTAACACCAAAAATGTAATATAGAAATACAGATTCTTCAAGATGCTACATGCATGATTTTAAAGTAGCAAAGATGAGTTTATAGATTAGTGATAAAGTATGCTTCTTATGGGTTACAGGTTCTCAACATTCCCCATTAAGTCACTGTTGAAGATAAACAGAAATAACCTAGACAAATATGAAGGTCATCTTTCACTTAATTGTAGACACATAATAAAGGGCATGGTTTCATTTGAGGATTAATGTCTCCAAAGTATGCTGAAGAGATGACAGTTTCTTACAAAATAATTTAGTGTTTTGAAGGAGATTCGTAAGTCAGACCACAGCTTAGAGACTAAAATAACATTCTTCAAATAAGAGCCAAATATCAAATTGCCCAAGAAGTTGGCTCTGAACAGCTCTGCAAAAGTAAGCCAAAACTTTTATTTATTGCATCAATAACTGTACAATTAGATATTATACTCTGACATTAATTTAAGAGAAGTTTCTTTCACTGGACTCTCAATCTGTAGATACTTAGGAGTATGAATCACGTTTGCACCATTTTCCTCAAAAAAACAAAAAAACCAAACTTGTCACTTTTGTACTCCATGAGACTAGCAGTTAGCATTATCTGTTGTTTTTTAATTAAGATAATTTCTTAATAAATTTAGACAAATTTCTCTCAAGTTAATCTGAAATGAGGGTAACTAAATGTTATGACTAAAATAGGTTTGGCGTCAAAAGCTTATGACATATACGAGGCCTTCTGGGAGTAAAGTAACTGAGGTTACCCAAGTACATTTAATTTATAAGAAAAGCTTACATTCATGTGCAAACTGGATATTTTCTGATGATTCACTGTAAATATCCTAAAGTTCATCAACATCTTGATCTTCTAAATTGTTCTTCTCTGAAAAAATAAATACATAAAATTATAAAACTAAATTTGTATGTCAGTAAGGCATAAAATATGCAAGGTAAAAATACATTGCTTTTAAAAAGTAGGTATAATAGTTCTACCTATCAAATCCTTGACACATTCAGAAAATGAAAATTCTCACTAAATTTGAGAAATATGGTTCTCAGGCTTAAAATGTCCCTTATTTTTCAACACACTTTCATTCTTGAAATGTATAAATACTGTAGAAATAGAACTACACTGAGGCTGGTGTCATGGCATAACAGCATTTCAGCTGCCTGCAATGCTGAAATCCCATATGGACGCAGGTTCGAGTTCTGACTACTCCACTTTCAATCCAGCTTCTTGCTAATGCACCTGGGAAAGCAGCAGAAGATGGCCCAAGTTCTTGGGCCACTGTACCCACGAGGGTGACCTAGATGAAGCTCCTGGCTTCAGTTTTGCCCAGCTTGGCTGTTGTTGCCATTTGGAGAATGAACCAGGAGATGGAAGATCTCTGTCTCTCCCTCTTTGTAACTCTGCTTTCAAATAAATAAATAAATCTTGAAAAAAGAAAAAGAAATAGAATTATGTATAGAAAGGTAAGCATTCACATATTAACTTAGTAATTTGTTACATGCAGTAAAATTTACTGGCTTAAAAGTATATTTTGATTTTCCTATCATAAATATGTAAAAATAAAATCAGGTACAATATATGCAAAATTAAATCCTCTTCTCTCCATGACTACACGAACTAAGTATTTTTATTTTAAGAACATTTACTAAAAACTCACTATGTTCCAAGTACAATATCAAAGATAGTATCAAGCCACTCTGCATGTTATGTAAAAAGCCTTGTTAAAACTACTATTCTCTGGGCACTGGTGTTGTGGCACAGCAGGTCAAGCTGCTGCCTATGATGCCAGCAACCCATTTAGCCACTGATTCGAGTCTCAGCTGCTATAATTCTGATCCAGCTCCCTGGTAATTTGATTGGGAAAAAAGTCTTTGGGTCTCTGTCATCCACATGGAAGCCCCAGATGGAGTTCCAGGCTCCCGGTTCATCCCTGACTGTTTTGGCCATTTGGGGGGTATATATGTGGATGAAAGATATCTCTAACTCTGTGTTTCAAATAAATAAATAAATCCTAAAAAAAAAAAAAAAAAAAAAAAAAAAAGAGAGAGAGAGAATTATTCCTCCTACATCTGAACCTTTCTGGATATTCATATCAATGACAGAATCATTTACTATCCTTATTTAGGAAGTCATCAAATCCTTTCATTTTATTTCCTAAATATATCTTGAATCCATTTCCTTTTAACCCCTAATCATCTCCCTGTAGTTACTACTGTAAACAGATATTTGTCTTGGTAACTAATGCAATGGATGTTAACAAGGAGTGATTTTGCACCCCTACCCATCTGTCTCCTGCCAAGACATCTGGTAATGATTCTGATCGTCATGACTACAGTGTACTAATGGCATCTAGTAGGTAAAGCCAAGGATGCTGCTGAATATTCTACAATCCAGAGTAGCCCTTCAACACAAAACAATTATCAGGCCCACAATATCAATTGTAGTGACACCGAGGAACGCTGCACCCTAATTATTCTCAAGTTGTGATCTGTGGCCCCTTGAAGGTTCAACACCAAATTCAAGAAATTGCATTAACCCGTACATACCCTAGAAGACTTCCTCATGCCTCTCTGCAGTCACTAGTACTGCCATGATATAAACACTGTCCAGGGGCCGGCACTGAGGTGTAACAGGTTAAGCTGCCACCTGTGATGCCGGTATCCCATATAGGCACCTGTTCGAATCCTGACTACTCCATTTCCAATCCTACTCCCTGCTAATCCCTGGGAAAGTAGCAAATGTTTTTGGGCCCCTATACCCATGTGGGAGACCTGGAAGATGCTCCTGGATCCTGGCTTCGGTCTGGCCCATTTAGGGAGTGAACCAGCAAATAATGGAAGATTCTCTTTGTCTCTTCCAATCTCTCTCTCAAATAAAATAAATCTGAAGAAAACAGGGCACTGTCTTGATAAGAGAACAGATTAGTTTTGCTTGTTCATAATTTATATAATTGAAATCAAATGGGGTGAACTCTTGTGTTGGCTGCTTCTCTTTGAGTTATCCTAAATTCCTGTTGTAATTCTTCCAGTTTATGGAAATTTTAATAAGTTGGGAACTTATATTAATATTTATTTTATTTGCAATTCCTAAAACCACTCATTTTTTTTCTTCTGAATCTGGGAGAGAAAATAAGTGGTGTTTTCAAGATCAAGCAATGATCACACTTTATATTTATATAAAATGAAGTGGTAAAATGGTTGGCTATATTATTTATTTTACTTTCAGCAGTTATTATGGGATTAAAAAAAAGGACTAAACAAATCAATACCAATAAAAAGCTCACAATAAATGACTTCTTATATACCTGTCAGTAGCCACACTGGGTATCATCACTACTTTGCTGAATTTACTCCAAGTGTACAGATGAGTACTTCAAAAGTTCATGAGAAAATGGAATTAAAAGGTTTTTGGTGGGGAAAAAAGTGAAATCCATGCGTGGTTTTTTTTTCAAAACATGCATTTTTTTGTGAACTTTTGGAAGATTCCCCAAGTACGAGCAATCCAGTCTTTGCATTTGGCAATAGGAAGCATACAAATTACATTACTCTGATCTGGGTGATACTTTAGATTGTAGTTATTAGTACAGATATGGCTATAAGTGATGAGAACTGGGAGCTACTTTATAAGTTGATTGTATATGGTCTAAGTATAAAGTTTATGTTAAAGAGAAGGAACAGGTACAGTAATAAGAACTTTGCAAAATGCAAAAGGTATTATGAATGAAGCATTGTTGTATGTGATACAGTGGAAATGGACTGGAATTTTAAAGTTAATCTTTTTTTCACATTGAAGAGCATGTGTTACTCATTTTTTTATAACAACCAGGTTGTTGCATTTTTCCAATAAAAGTTACATGTTCAAGGGAATGGGAAGCTGCTTTATTAAGTCCAGTTGATCTAAATTTAGAGTATCTTTAACAACTGAGTTTTTTTTTTTTTTTTTAACAGGCAGAGTTGGACAGTGAGAGAGAGAGACAGAAAGGTCTTCCTTCCGTTGGTTCACCCCCCAAATGGCCGCTACGGCAGGAGCTGCGCTGATCCAAAGCCAGGAGCCGGGTGCTTCCTCCTGGTCTCCCATGCGGGTGCAGGGCCCAAGCACTTGGGCCATCCTCCACTGCCTTCCCGGGCCACAGCAGAGAGCTGGACTGGAAGAGGAGCAACCGGAACTAGAACCTGGCACCCATATGGGATGCTGGCGCCACAGGCGGAGGATTAAACAAGTGAGCCACGGCGCTGGCCCCAACAACTGAGTTTAACAGATAAAAATTAACTTGGCAATCTTTTTTCTTACATTAAGTTAAAGGTAGCCTAGAACTTATTTTCTTTCTTTCTTTTTTTTTGACAGGTAGAGTTATAGACAGTGAGAGAGAGAGACAGAGAGAAAGGTCTTCCTTCCGTTGGTTCACTCCCCAAATAGCCGCTACGGCTGGCGCTGTGCCGATCCGAAGCCAGCAGCCAGGCATTTCTTCCTGGTCTCCCATGTGGGTGCAAGGGCCCAAGCACTTGGGCCATCCTCCATTGCCCTCCTGGGCCACAGCAGAGAGTTGGAATGGAAGTGGAGCAACCGGGACTAGAACCAGATGACCATATGGGATGCCGGCGCTGCAGGCAGAGGATTAACCAAGTGAGCCACGGCGGCGGCTGCTAGAACTAATTTTCAAAATACAGACTAGCTTATTTGTGCCAGAAATAAATTTTATAATAAAAACAAGCATTTAGATTGCTAAGATGATATATTCAATGTGAAGAGGTGAAAAAAGCAAAAGTGTTATTACGGATTGATATTAGTCAATAATGAATATGTTGCTCCAATTCAAACTTGATACTTTTTTTAAAAATATATTTATTTTACTTATCTGAAAGATAGAGTTAGAGAGAGAGAAAGAGAGTGATCTTCCATCCGCTGGTTTTCTCCCCAGATGGCCATAATGGCCAGAGCTGGGCCAGGAGCCAGGAGCTTCATCCAAGTACTCCCACTTAGGTGTCAGGGGTCTAAGTATTTCTTCTGCTGCTTTCCCAGGCGCTTAGCAGGGAGCTGGATCAGAAGTGGAGTAGCTGGGAGAGCAACAGGCACCCAAATGGAATGTCAGTGTTGCAGGAGACAGCTTAACTGCTGTGCCTAAACGCTGGCGCCAGATACTTTCCTAATAAACATTAGCTGTAACACAACTCTGAAGTAAGGTTCCCAATTTAGAAGTTAACACACAGTAACAAATCCCAATGCAAACAGGCTATTTTAACCGGATGTTTTAGGCTCTCCTTTCCCACATGACTTGATCCTTAGCAACATCTTTACTTGCATACTGAAATACTCTGTGATTTCTTTAAGTGCCCCATGATTCTTATTTTTGTGTTCTACACCTTCAGGGCATGGCAGTCCACTGATTTTTAATAGACCATGAATTCTGTTTATTTGTATCATTATTTGCTTCCACTGCCTAGATTCTTGCAAAGGTGACAGCTGTCTCACCCTTCAGTGACATTCAGTGCAAATGTCACAAACTGAAAAAGGCAAATAATATCTTAGTACCGTGATGATGAAAATAGCTCTGACCCCTCAAAGGTCTCAGGAATCTTAAAAACTGCTCCAAATCCAAGCACTAACACTTTATTAAGTCTTCCTTATGGTACGATTTTTTGCGGTTATTATAACCAAATCAAGTTCCACACTGTGGGGGCATGAAGGGAACTTTTGTGCCTGTACAGTAAAACGGGCAGTGTTAAACCAATGTACTTTCTTGAAGTGAATTATTCCTTTTGCGGCACTAGAGGGCTGCTCCTCAACGTGCAAGTTCACTCAGCACTTGGTCCACTGCACCAAAGGACCTCAGGAATTACTGGAAGTAGTTCTGAATAGTGTGTGTGTGTGTGTGAATGTATAGTAATTTCTCTGCGTCTCCAACTACACACATTACGGCACAAAGCGCGGCCATCCTCGCCGAAGGATATAAGAAATGTCCAAAACCGAGCGGGCACCAAGGGGGTGGGGCCTGAGGCCGTCGTCCTCCTCCGCGACTAGCTGCTACAGTCGCAGGCAGGAAGGTCGGTGGCGCCCAGCAGGGTCACAGGTACTGTGCGGCGCAATACTCACCTGGCATTCATTCTTATATCCGACGCTGATTTCTTCCCTCTGGACTGCAGCGAATACGTGGCACTGGCCCCACGAAAGTCTGCAAGCTCACTTCTCCGCAAACCACCTCGGCGAAAGCTGGCGAACCTGCCTAAAAAAACCGGAGTCTCACGCGCTCTGCCTCTTCCGGCAGCTACAGTTCCTCACTTCCGGAAGTGCACCGATCAAATGCTGCCTACCAGCAACTTCCTCCATGGTAGGCGAAAGGGAGAACAGAAGCACGGAACGTTTGCATCGCGCTTCCTCTTCACTCGGCGGTTAGAGAAAATGAGCATTTCCTGTCACGAACTTCCGGAAGTTGTCTCGTGGGTTTCTGAGCCCTGAAAGTCGGGAACTTCTTCGCACCCAGGAGGCTGCACCTGGCGGTTCTAAGGCCGTCACCATGGTAAGAAGGCTGCCCCGGGCGCTTGGGACGTAGGGCGTCTGAGATAGTTGGGGTCCAGGGCTCGGCTCAGGTACTGGAGGGAAGATGGTTGACTCCGTGGAGTGGGACATAGAGTCGGGTATTCGCTTTGGAGCAAGACAGATTTCACTATGAAAGTCCTGGATTCGCCACAGTGGTCATCAGTGCCAGCGGCTTGTGATAACGCTTTACTTTAGGCCTTAATCTCGCCACTTCGTTTTACGGAGGAAACTTGCCAAAGACCAGGTGGCTATTGAACTGCCAAGCCGGCCCAAGCGGCCCAAGTGTACCTACCAGATCCCTATCTTCACTGTATGTTTCTGCTCTGACACTTCACGCCCCTTGCTTCTGGTTGCTGCAAAGTCTATGTGGTAGCCATTGAAAACTCCACACCTGTTACCGTTCCTAAGCATTGTTTACTGTGATGGAGTTTGCTTTGCACTGTTTTACTTTGGGAGTCTTAAAAAGTTATTTTAACGTTATTTTACGTTTTACTTGAAAGATAAATAGAGATCTTCCACTGGCTGGTTCATTCCTTAAATGCCTACAGCATTCGGGACTGGATGAGGCTGAAACCAGGAGCCCAGAACTCACCTGAGTCTCCCATGTGGTTGGCCATCACCACTGCCTTTCAGGGTGTCCATTAGCAGAAAGCTGGACTAGAAAACAGAACTGGCACTGGAACCCAGACATTGCCATATGGATGCAGGGTCCCAAGCCACAGCCTAACTGCTGGACCAAATGCCTGCTCTTATTTTTCAGTCTTAAAGTACAGATAGACTCGGCTGTATGTTTTTAAACACAAGGCAGCAAACTCGTTTAAAACGTAAAAAGAACCTCATACATTGCTGGAGTGTGAAATAATACAGGCACTTTGGAAAATTAGAAGTAAACAGATGTCCATGCAGAGACCTACATGAATGATTTATTGCACCGTTATTCCTAATCACCAAAACCTGGACACATCTCAGATATCCATCAGCTGTTCAATGGATAAACACTGTTAAGTTCATATAATGGAATACTTACTCAGTTAAAAAAAAAAAAGTTGAGTAATAGGTACAGGCAGCCAGCCATAGGGGTGAATCCTAAAGGCCTTATCCTAACTGAAAAAAGCCACATGTAAAAGGCAGTGTACTATAGGTTTCACTTACCATCTCATTCTGGGAAACAAAACCAGAGAGACAGGTGTCAGGTTGGGAGTAAGAAAAGAGGATTGGCTTCAAAGTGAAACAGAGGGAGTCTTTTTGGGTGATGGAAATATTCTATGTCTTGATTGTGGTTGTTACACAACTGGAGTCACTCAGAACTATACACATACATCTAAAATGGGTAAGTAAATTATAGTTAAGTAAAACTGACTTAATATTTAAAAATAAAAAGTGGGATGTAACAATGGTGTTATTAAAGAAAATATTACCTTATGCTAGGAGAAAAAAATAGATCCTGTAATCAATCAGCTTATCCTGTTAGTGGTCCAGTGGGTTTTGGACAAGTCCCTTCAATGAACAGTAACTTTCAGTGACATTATTACACGGGTAAACTCTGATGGTTCATATCATCCAGGATCAGAATTTATTTACATCATGTGAGTAGCTTATTATTAATAGTGCTAGAATCATTTTAAGGGAATTTGTGGATGTTGTATGGTCTTGTCTACTTTATGTGCTGAATAAAAGGAAGGATTTTAGAATATTCTGACAGTACTTTTAAAAATCAAAGTAACATCTCTTAATCTTCATAGCCACAAAATGAATATATTGAATTACACCGTAAACGCTATGGGTACCGTTTGGATTACCATGAGAAAAAGAGAAAAAAGGAAAGTCGGGAGGCTCATGAACGTTCAAAGAAAGCAAAAAAGATGATTGGTCTGAAGGCCAAGCTCTACCATAAGCAGCGCCATGCTGAGAAAATACAGATGAAAAAGACGTAAGTGATTCCATTTATTTGTCATAGCAAGTTAATATCCTTTGAGTAATAACTATTAAAATAGATAATCTTGGCCGGTGCCACAGCTCAATAGGCTAATTCTCCACCTAGCGGCGCCGGCACACTGGGTTCTAGTCCTGGTCGGGGCGCCGGATTCTTTCCCGGTTGCCCCTCTTCCAGGCCAGCTCTCTGCTGTGGCCCGGGAGTGCAGTGGAGGATGGCCCAAGTGCTTGGGCCCTGCACCCCATGGGAGACCAGGAGAAGCACCTGGCTCCTGCCTTCGGATCAGCGCGGTGCGCCGGACGCAGCGCGCCAGCCGTGGCGGCCATTGGAGGGTGAACCAACGGTAAAAGGAAGACCTTTCTCTCTGTCTCTCTCTCTCACTATCCACTCTGCCTGTCAAAAAAAAAAAAAAAAAAAAAATCTTGATTTTGTTTTTCTTCTTGGTAGTATCAAGATGCATGAGAAGAGAAACACGAAACAAAAGAATGATGAAAAGACTCCCAAGGGAGCAGTGCCTGCCTATCTGCTAGACAGAGAAGGACAGTCCCGAGCTAAAGTACTTTCCAACATGATTAAACAAAAACGAAAAGAGAAGGCGGTAAGCAATGATATTAGTTTTTATTTCTTTGTTGTTAGAGAATTAAAATTGCTTAAATTCAGATTTGAGGTTCTTTGTTTCTTCAGTTTAATTTTAAATATTATTCCCATTATTTAGATGTTAAAGTCTGTACATTTTGTAAAAACTTGCATTCTCATCACCATAAGGTTTTATAATTTAACTTTTAAAAATTTCTAAGAATGTCACACATCTTCAGTTTTAAGAAAGTTATATAAGAAGAGTGTTATATGTAAATAGTGAATTTCATATTCAGAATTTAATTACTCCCCATACTTTCCACAGTTGTTAATGCTGTGCAGTTGTGAAGAAAAATCCAACTGTTTCTTGGGTTTGCTGCCTTGCAGTGCCCAAATTGATTAAAAACTGGAATAGTGAGAAACTTCTTAAGTGATTTGACTTAAATAAAAATAAGAATTCAGCAGGTTGGTTTTTCCTAAATACCTCTAAATTGTATTTCTATCAGCATGGCTAAATTCTGTTGAAAACAGAGAAGATATGACTTAATATTTATGACTAGATTGATGAATTCAGGTAGAAGAATATCTTTATTTTAAAGCTTATAATCTCCAAATTTATGTTTAAAAATTTACTTCACTTTTTGAGGAACTTTAGCACTCAAAAAAAACTTCTGAAGTTACATTTTTAACCTCCTCTGATTTTGTTGATGATACTTGCCTCCAAGATGATGTAAATCATTCTTCTATGTCACCTCACTGAAATACGATAGAACTGTTCCCAGACTGTGAGTTCTGAATTCTTTCTATTGCCTCACACTGATACAGTTTTGTCATAGAATTTGAATTCTAGGAAGGTAAGAAAACCTCTGGAGAGGACGTTGTCCTAGTAAATATAATCTAGAAATCCATGTAAGATAGAAATACAAAGACATTAAGGGAGGCAAGTTTTCCAATTATTTAACTGGTAGTAAGCACATTTACTACTTCTGGAAGTCACTGCCTCACTACAGGTAGTATTTTTTTTTTTTTTTTTGCCCAAAACAAGCATTGAGATTTTTAAGCAAACCATTTATTTAATGTACCCAAAATATATAAACTTAGTTTACTTCTGCCTAATTTGTAGCTTGTGAGGAAACAGTTTAGACTTATAGATAACAGTTGAGCCAAAAATGTGAACAAAGAATCTAATACTGTATATGACTAAAACATATTTTTGTTGTCATTCTCAATGTTCTTTACTAACAATGTAAGTTATAACTGTGTTCTATTTTTAGGGAAAATGGGAAGTCCCTCTGCCTAAAGTTCGTGCCCAGGGAGAAACAGAAGTATTAAAAGTTATTCGGACAGGGAAAAGAAAAAAGAAGGCATGGAAGAGGATGGTTACCAAAGTCTGCTTTGTTGGAGACGGCTTTACAAGAAAACCACCTAAATATGAAAGATTCATTAGACCAATGGTAAGTTCTTTGCAGGAGTGCAGTGACTGACTAAAGTACATTACAGTTTCCTGAAATTTCCAAAAATGATAGGAAAAACAAAGTGAAAGATGTTTTTATGCTTTTCGTTATTTGTAGTGATTCTTTAGCACTTTTCCCACTGCAGTTGAAAATCTTGTTTTCTGCTTCATAAGAGATTTTAAATTAAAAATAATAGGCATTTTTAATGAATTCTCAGTTTTAAAGATTACATATTGGAATCTTCATTTTCCACTCAAAGTCACATTTACTCATTCAGCAGTTAGTCTACTTGAATACCTGACTCTGTGCTAGGCATCAAACACTTGTCTTTGAGAACAGTTAGAAAACTTGAATAGGACTGCTTTGTCAAATGTTGGTTCTGATTTAGTAAGGAAAGTATCTTAATGCTTTTGAAAATGTTGACTATACAATCATTTTTTAAAGGAGGCAGTATAAAAGTAGCTTCATTCCTGTTGTAGCCATGATAATAATATGCCCTCAAACTGATCCCACCACTTCTCAGCCCTCCTCCAAAGAGATAATTCAATATTTGTATTTGCAAAATCTTAGACTAAATTACTTTCCCAACTAGATGGTCATCCTGCTTAGAAAAACAGAAGGGGCCAGCATTGTGGTGCTGTGGGTTAAGCCACAGCTTGCAATGCCAAGCATCCCCTATGGGGTGAGTTGAAATTCCTGCTGCTGTGCTTCTAATCCAGTTTCCTGCTCAGTGTGCTAGGAAGAAGCTGAGGGTGGCTCAAGTACTTGGACCTTTGTCACCCATGTGGGAGATCAGGATGGGGTACCTGGCTCCTGGATTTGGGCTGCCCCAGCTTGGCTGTTAAGCTATTGATTTTTCCTCTCTCCCTGTCACTTTGCCTTTCAGATATCTATTCTTTAGAAAACAAAAATGGGGAAAGCTGATAGTGTTAACCCTACTGTTTACTTGAGTAATTTTTAATGCATATTAGCAAACAGCATGTGTTTTTCTACCCATGGTTTTTTGGAAATGATTAGAAAAATTAAGTATGGAGCATACTACTCATTGTTGTGACCATTTTATATATTGTGTTTGATTTATTAGGGCTTACGTTTTAAGAAGGCCCATGTAACACATCCAGAACTGAAAGCCACCTTCTGTCTGCCAATACTTGGTGTAAAAAAGAATCCATCATCCCCATTATACACAACTCTGGGTGTAATTACTAAAGGTACTGTCATTGAGGTGAATGTGAGCGAGCTGGGCCTTGTGACGCAAGGAGGCAAGGTTATTTGGGGTAAGTAAATATTTGAATATGGGACTATTGCTGTTCTGTAGTCTTAACCAGAATTACTTTTCAAGTTGATAGAAAATATGCAGCGAAAAAAATTTTTAATGTGTAAGAGCTAAGTTAGAACTTACTGTAAATCAGGGGCAGGCATTTGATGCAGATGTTAGGATGCCCACAGTCGCTATCAGAGTGCCTGGTTTGAGTCTTAGCTCTGCTTCTGATTCCATCTTCTGCTGATGGGCACCATGAGAGGCAGCAGTAATGGCTCAAGTAGTTATTAGTAAGAAGTTAGATTAAGTTCCCAGCTCCTGGCTTCTGTCTTGCCTTGTGTCAGCCATTAAGTGATCTAGCAGATAGGAGATCTGTCTGCGTGCCTCTCAAATACATAAATAAATAAAAACTTAATGTAAATCTTATGTGAATTTTTAGGAAGAACATTTTTTGTAGAAAAAGTAGTTATGAATATATTCCTTTTTAAAATTTGGCTTACTGGTTGTAATTATGTAAGGTGTTAGATCTTGATGCTTTTTAAATAAAAATTGTTACTAAAAAAATTGGAAGAAAACACAATCAACCATGAGAAGGGAGACACACACCAAACATAACTACAGTCTTTCAGTAATAATTAAAACAAATTCCTCATTGTTCATTTTCTGCTTTTAGTGCCCAGATTTTCCCTAATCTTTGGTCTTTGAGGGGAGGAATACAATCTGTAATTTGGCTCTAAACTTCATGTTGGCTGACCCTAATTTTAAAATAGTTAAGTTGATTTTGAACTCATTTAAAACCTGTTGGCATTTTTCAGTAAAAATTATGTGGGGAATTAGAGGCCTATTAAGAAAATGTCCCAATAGAATGCAGCAGGCTACCATTTGTAAAATCAAAAATTGCATTAAGACTTTAAGCTTGGTCTTGAATTACTTAATTTTGTGAAATCTTTCTCTACAGTTCTATTTCCTAAGACTGCTAATTAGAAATATTTTAGGCAAAGGTTATATTCTTTAAAATTTTTATTAGATAACATCCCTCCCTTTTCCTTTTTCTCTGTTTTCTTTAGGGAAATATGCCCAGGTTACCAACAATCCTGAAAATGATGGATGCATAAATGCAGTCTTACTTGTTTGATAACAGTAACTCCTAATCATTATTGAAGACTACAAACTAAGTGGGAAAACTGTCTTTACTATGATTTTTCTGAATACTTCCAAATAGCCTTCATGTCTGCAGTCAGCAAGAGAATTATTTTAAGGTGTAAAAAACATTAAAAAGATGCACTTTTACTGACTGTTCTTTATTGGAGTCTGCTTAAGGTTTACATGTTAATAAAATGTGAATAATTAAAGCAAAAAGGTGTCCTGCTTCATCATTTATCTGCGTTAATGATTTGGTATTCAGCAATGCAGATTTGTCTTTACTGGAAAAAGCACCAGAATTATTGCAAGCACTTCATAAAGGTTAGTGTGTACTTCAAATGGGAACCTGGGCTAGGAAACTTTGTTATATCTAAGACATTAAGTCTCTTCCATCTCACTTTTCATCATTACATCTAATACATGTAGCATAATACATGTAGCATTAAGAAATGGTAATGTTCAAGTTTATAAAATACTTATACTAAAAAGTACATAGAAAAGGCACACTGCAGTAAGTAGAAAAAGTTCAAAACTCAAAAGATCTCAACTAGAATTAATCTTTAATTTCTTTGTATAGTAAGGGTATTTAAACTGTTTTTCTCATATTGTATAGTTGGAACTACATTTTCTACTTGAAACATGAAAAAGATGAAAAACATTAAATGCTTTTGTGTTTTTAGCTGTTTTATATATTCTAAATGTAGCGTAATGTATTTTTACCTTCCAAGTGGTACTAAATTTTGATTTAAGTAATTTCAGCTTAGTTTTAAAAGGAAATAGCCTGCACTGATGCCCTGAAATTTATTTGCAGTTACTTAGGTAATACACTTGTAAAAAGTCATGTTTTAGGGTCATAACTTGGTTAGAGCACTTTTGTGATCTGAACTATGAGGCATTAAGCACTAGGGTGTCTGTACTATATTAATCTATAGTCACCACTTGTTTTAAAGTATTTATTTTTTTAAAGTCTGTCTTCAGAGTACATCCAGTGTGATTAACTGTTCCTTTAATAAAAATCATTCCACATCTTAACAAATTCAGTATCTAAGTACATCTTCATGAATGAACTTGGGGACAAATGAAGGGAAAAAATTTTGAAAAACAGACCACAAAACACAAAATATAGGTTTAATTACTACTTTTCACCTTTAAAAAAACTATAAAGAAAACAAATATAAGTACTCAGTAAGATTTGCTATTCTGAATGATGTAACATCTTTTCTTAAGTTCCATAGACATAGAAGTTTTAGAACACAGACATGAAAAGCTAGTTTCCTTGGAAATGATGACCTTGGATAATACAGTCACTTGATGACAGAGCTGAACTTTTCTTACAGTTAAGATTTTAACAAATGACTTTACCATTAATAAAAATTGGCAAAGTGTGAATGACAACTTCTGGAGGTAAAAGAATGAAATTAACTTCAGGTAATCACTGGATACTGCAGAAATGAGGTTTGCTTATTTTTTAGAAGTCAGAACAAAGTAAATGAGTATTTTGTGAGGTACAAAGAAAGCTTTATATAATGTAAGTACGCAAACATAAGCATAACATTTGTAACTAATCACAACCATGAAAGACGATTATACCTGAACACCATATTGCTACTAGTGGACAAAGCAGAATTTGTCTCCAAAGTACTGTTGCACAGATGAGCAATGTTAGTATAAATTCTTATTTACATTGAGATCTGTTTCAGTTTGCTGGTGTACCCGAACCTTAGAAGGTAATTCCAAAGATAAAGTAGAACATAAGAGCAGATACTTAGATATTAGGTAAAGGCTCAATTGTATGCAATGATAAGCCTTCTGGATGTTTTCTAAAGTTACGAAACCGTTTTAGGTAGTATTCTGGTAATCTTCAAAAAGTAAACCATTATATTAGATGTTATTACCATCTCAATGTATGAAAACACCATAAATATAAACACATTTTAGACAGAAGACATCCTAAGTCATGCTGTTTGATTTTATATTAAAAAAAAAAAAACCGCAATAGAACTTCTCACCTTTAAAAGTTGCAGAGGAGCTTTGTAATAAAAATTTAGACTAATTTCTGTGATGCCAAGTAATTGAATAATTTAAACTTGAAAGGAGAACTAAAATTTTTGTAATAACCATCTGCTTTATATTATACAAAGAAATATATATGTATATACACAAAAAGTGAACTCCCTTCATAAACAACTTCTAAACAAATAAGTTCACAAAGAACTATGTAACAATTAGACTTGCTGGCTGAAATCACATTTCAGTCCTTAGTTCTTAAGATTTTCTTCTACTGCCTTAGAAAAACTACAAATATCTAAGTTTATTATTCAGACTATTGAAGGTAATTTTTGTTATAAATTCTTAAGTTACTGAATGTGAAAGGTTCTCCCATCTACCTCACTTCTCCTTTACGCTTTAGCAACCCAAGTAACATTTTCTAACTATCAAGGGATAATATATAAATTTTTTTTGGTATGTTGAAGAAAGTTTTGAAACTGTTGAAAATGCATTTGCTGTTTAAACAGGTTTAACAAGTATAAGCTTATACCATCAGTCTCCAGTGATTTTATATGAATAACTGTTTCTGTGTTGTGAACTCAAACTATATTCATACATGGAGTTGTCAGCTCAATCTTCAGGAAATATCAAAGTACTGTTTTTAAATCTCTTTAAGACATGAAAAATGGAAACATTAAGAACTTCCTGGATCTTAACAGAATCTTTAGTTATTTCCCTAATTGTGATATTAAATAGAAGTTTCTCATAAAATGTATAAAACAGCATGACTGGTAGGTTTTACTCACTAGTTTCAGCCATTCTTTCACCTTATTAGCATTTATTGAGAAAACAAATGGCCAATTTTGAGAATGAAAGAATCTGTCTTACTTCTGACCCAATAACTAAATATAAAGCATGTAAGTGTTCAAGGTGTTACATGAATGGGAGAGTTTACTATTTGGCTTGCATTCAGATTTTAACTAATTAGATCTTTCTAAAATAGTAACATCCCCAAATAAAGTACAACAATATGACATCACCTGACTGAAGACTGAATGAACCTTTAACATCAATCTTCTGTACCTCAGTAATATGAAAGTCATAACGTATTTCACAGAAGGATCAAGAGCAAGCTGTTTTTAAAAACAATCTAGTCTCAAAATATTCATCAACTTAAGTGCAAATTTGTAATACCTCCAAATACCAGGCCTGTTCTGAGATTGTCTTTAGAGTCAACAAATACCCATTTTCATTTTTAATTACCATGCAAAAATTAATAGTTGAGAGGTATTTTTCCCCCAAATTTTTCTACTCAACATGAAGTACACATAACAGGCTAGCTTGCAACCAGTATTCACAGAAAAAACAAGAGTGGGCAAGATCAAAAGGCTAACTTACATCTCCAATTTGACTGAAGGTCTTGTAACTACAGTCTGAGGGCAACTTTTTACTCCTGCCATTTAGGTCTGAAATTGTGGGATTTCGCAGTTCCAAATCTACTGAAATATGGACAGCAAGGGTGTAAGCTAAAAAGACAGGCAGACAGCAGGTCTTCTGACTTGGGGAAATCATCCCAAGAGTTATTTAAGAGAGGTGGATGAAAAGCTGGGGAGGTGGGGGATGGGAATGTAAATAAGATTCTAGAATGACAGCTGTGGCAGAAGTCTGAGGAAGGGAATTTAATGGAAGTCAATTTGAACCAGCAGTTAAGAAAGAGACTTTATACTTCTGAAAGTACAGATGTTAACTTGAGTGGGCACAACAGTACAGTCTCCAGTTTAACTGACTTATTTCTAACAGGGATCAGATAGCCCAAGTTAAACTGTATCTCTAATATAATATAATATTGGATGTTTACCTGATTAAATGTAAATGCATACTCTTTAAGCTTGTAAGCATCTGTAAAAATGCAGAGAAAAAAAGAGCAAAGAAAGTTTGAATAATCAGTGCCTATATGCCACAATTAAATCCCTAGCAGTACTTTTAATATCAAATGTTATGTGAGAGAAACAAGATTTTGTGTATACCTTTCCACAGGCAGTGAATTTAAGGAAGTAACTGCATGTGTGACTAAAATTACATGGCTAAAACCAAAATATCACCTTCATAAACTTTGACTTAAGTTTCTGATTTTGTGCTCTCATATACTTGAAGTTATATTTATTCTAATTTATTGACACTTATTTTTGTTTAGGCATGCCTACATTTAAAAAAGTCCTGATTATGATATTGAAGATAAAACTCCTAGGACCCTCAGCAAGTTTTACAATTAAAATCCTTAATATAAAGATTTCTGTGACCCTTACAGGTAATGGAAAGCCTATACTTTCAGTTTTTTAGCTTGCATTTTTTGAAACATTAATGGTCAGATGTCCCACCACTAAACAAAATATAATATGATCTGGTTCCCCAAAATTGAAACATGGTTAATAAAAATAAAAAATTGTATTTACACAAAACAGCCTGAAAATTTAAAAGAATGGTGAATTCTAGGTCCTAAAGTGAAGAGAAAAACTGCATCGTAAACAAGTTCAAAGTGTAACTTTGGAAATTTTTGTCCTGTGCCCCATGCTGCTTATTACCCTATTTTAAAAACAACAATTATGTTACAAAGAAGGGGATTTATCATCTGTACTTCTTCTTCAGGTCAGCTTGGCTTTCTTCTTAGCAGGTCCTTTGTGCCCTTTGGCCTTTCTTCTTAAATTCCGCCTGTCTACCACAGGCACTTCCACCTCTATTTCTTCAGAGCTGCTGTCCACAGCTTTTTCTGCAGATTGTGTAAACTGATCCAGTTGTTCAGAAGATGCTTCAGACTGCTCCTCAGACTGGTTTTTCTGTCCTGCATTCTGTGAAAATGGCACATCTTCAAGTTCTACCTCTATCAGAGAACTCTGGGGAAGAGCAGTAGACGTTTCCTGGGGCTCAGTTACCCCCTCCTCGCCCTGGTCTTCCAACGAGGAAGTGGTATTGGGTGATAAATTCTCAGAGACTGGTTCTTCAGAAAATTCAGGTGTCACAGAGTTTGGAAAACCACTGTCTGATCGTTCTTCATTTGAGAGAGTAGCAACACTGTCTGAACTCCCAAAATGTGCTTTCTTTTTGGGAATGAGGGACAGTTTCTCTTCAGTGTGCCCCTTTTCATCAGATGGGCCTTGGTCTATCAACGTATCTGAGTCAGTTATATGTGGAATCTGAAAATAACAAGTCAACAAATGGAATTTTATAATGTAGCATAAATTATTTTAGACACATAAATTACTTTCAATGACACTGAAATACAATTTAAAGAATTCAGTCATCATTACTTTTGTCAACTGTATGTACCATTCTAAACACACCCCAATTTCTTTAAAAGTATCTCACATCATTTTGATACACTGAGTTCTTACTTTAAAGATATATGAAAAGCAATTATTACCTCAAATACTACTTCAGGCACCTTAAACTGATTAAGGTTCTTGAAAATCATGAAAAACTTTTGGTGTTACTGGAGTCAGAACCAAGAATCCACTGGGACATGACACTGTCTCATCCCATTAAGTTTGACAATGGTTCTCTATTAGATGATAGGTAAGGACAATGGAGTTTTAATTCCCTTATTTAGGTGAGACACTAATTAAATAAAGCTACGCAATGGTTTTGTTAGCCTTCAATTAAAATATTAAAAAGTAACATTGTCTTTTAAAACACTCCATACCAGGGGCTGGTGTTTTGGTGCAGTGGGTTAAGCCACTGCTTTTGATACCGGCATCCCATATGAGTGCCACTTCGAGTCCCAGCTGCTCTGCTGCAGATCAAGCTCCCTACTAATGTGCCTGAGAATTCAGCAAAAGATGGTCTGAACCTGGGTCAGCAGTGAACCATTGGATGGAAGATTCATTCATTTTTTTTTGTCTCTATCTCTCCCTCTCTTTTGTAATGCTGCCTTTCAAATAAATACATAAATCTTTTTTTTTAATTCCCCCTGTCAAGATTTTTTTCTATTAATCTAGTCTGTTGGTATAAAGCAAATCAAAATCACTGCATTGGTCATAGACTATGAACCCAAATATTTGGTAAATAAAGTTTTATCCATTTTTCTAAGTATTTCTCTATGTCTATAAAAATAAAAATCATTTTGCTACCATAAGTTAGATATGAATAAAGTTACAAAGATTTGATTTATGGAATATTATTGATCCTATTTTCTTATATTAAATCTAGAATAAGAGTTAATTTTCCTTAAGGACTGCACATGTTAATCTGGAGGAAAAAGAAAAAAACATATATATCCCTCCACCTCAATATTACCAATATTTGTCTACTTTAATAAAAAATTTGGGGCCAGCGCTGTGGTGCAGTAGGTTAAAGCCCTGGCATCCCATATGGACACCGGTTCTAGTCCCGGCTGCTCCACTTTCGATCCAGCTCTCTACTATGGCCTGGGAAAAGCAGTAGAAGATGGCCTAAGCCCTTGGGCCCCTGCACCCATGTAGGAGACCTGGAAGAAGCTCCTGGCTTCAGGCTTCGGATTGGCACAGCTCCGGCTGCTGTGGTCATCTGGGGAGTGAACCAGTGGATGGAAGACCTCTCTCTCTGTTTCTACCTCTCTCTGTAACTCTTTCAAATAAATAAAATAAATCTTTAAAAAAATTAGGTTATTTCCTCCTTACCTTATCGGCTGCAACAGTCTCAGGGGGTTTTGAAGATTCGGCCACCAGTGGAACAAGATTTGTAGAATCTTCGCTGGAATTAAAAGACTGCAATTTCAATTCTTCATCTAAACCTTCACTAGTGGAGTCCTCCTCTTCAGTTACAAGTGAGGTCTTAAGGGCATCATCAATTATCTCACCATTCATAGGCTCTAATTCAGATTCCTACACCATGGAACAGTGAGGAGAAGTTAGGACATAAGATTAAAACTAAACTGCTATACAAGACTGATCCCTTCTCAGCCTGTTTGTCATCAACCAGTACTCACGATGAATTTAGAATATTATGATATAAATTACAGGGTGAGTATTGTGGCCCAATGGGTCCAACACTGGCATCCCATGTAAGTGTCATTTTGAGCCTCAGCTGCTCTGCTTCAGATGCAGGTCCCTTCTAATGTACCTGGAAAAGCAGTGGAAGACTGTCACTCCCCCTCTTCGCGGAGGAACGACACTAGACCCTGCGCTGTTCTTTTGTCTGCTCGGCCCTTCCCGGGTTTGCTGCTGGTCCTTCCTGGGTTGGCTGGCAACCCCTCCACCTCCGTGGAGGGGCGGTTCCCCCTGCCACTTTCCCCACTTCCGTGGGGGAGCGGCACACCGTCAGCCGGCTCTCTCGGGGGCTGCTCAGATGTTATCCGGATGTTCCTGGTGCATGTTGTCTCTCTCCTCCTTTATAGTCCTCTTCTACCAATCCCAACTCTGCTACCCATACACTGAGCACGCTGCTCTCCTTCAATCAGGAGCAGCTCCTGCAGTTTATTGGTCGAACTGGAGGCAGCTGCGTAGAAGCTGTTTACTCCTCTCCCAGCGCCATATTGTGGGAGAGCAGATGCATAGAATAAGTCTTAATTCCAGTAACTTAGTCTAGTCCGAGTTGCTCCCCACAGAAGACGGCCCAAGTGCTTGGGCCCTGCCATCCACATGGGAGACCCAGAAAGGAGATCCAGACTCTTGGCTTTAGCTTGGCCTAGCACGGGGCCACTGTGGCCATCTGGGGAGTAAACCAGAGGATGGAAGATCTCTGTCTTTTTTAAAAAACAAATCATAGAATATAAGTTAAACATTAGTCTTACTCAAGGAAAAGGGAAACTTATGAGGCAGGGTCAGCAAAATAAAAAAATCCATGAGTATCCCATATACAAGCTATTATCGAGAAATGGGACAGGACCAGGATGCTCTGCAAATAACAGACAGTAGTTCTGAAACTCAGGCAAAGACCCCGCCTCTTATTACATGTCCTTTTTAAAAGTTTGTTTAAATTTACTCTCATTTTATTTTAAAGGAAGATAGAGAGATCAACCAATCACTGATTCACTCTCCAACTGCCTGCAACAGCCAGGGCTGGGCCAGGCTGAAGTCAAGAGTCCAGAACTCAAACAGAGCCTCCCTGTGTTACAGGGATCCAAGCACCTGAGCTGCCTCCCAGGGTATGCATCAGCAGGAAACAGGATCAGAAGCACAGGCAGAAGTCAAACCTAGGCACTCCAATATTGGATATGGGTGTCCCAGGCTACATTGTAACCACTGTGCAGAATGCCAGCCCTTTGCTCAACCTTCTTATAGACCAATCACAGGAGGAAGATTTTCAGTCAAAAGATACAAGAGAGGATCCAGATTTTATGTAAACTTTTTACAATACACCAGCTCTTCAGCAATGGGAATCTTTGAGGCCTGTGGGAAGTTACAGTTTACTTTGGCAGAAGGAGGAAGCAGTTACCATTCTCATGGAAAACTGAATTTAGGTGCTGCTTCTTGCTGGGAAGAGCCATTCCCAGCCAGCTAGCTCATTGTAGCCAATCCACGGACATTTCTGAATACTCCTGCCTACTGTGTCACATTACTAAAATATGGCAATGAGATCTTATAATACCCTCCAATTTCTCAAACTCTTCTTCCAATGATTGTAAATTTATATCTATTCAATGTCAAATACTTATAATTAATCTTAGTGACATTTTAATAAAGAGGGAATTTCATTATTACTGTAAAAATTAGAAAACTGATGCATTTAAGTGTTCAGAAATAGATTTCGTTGGATTATATACGGTACTGAAAGTCTATGAGGCCGGCACCATGGCTCAATAGGCTAATCCTCCGCCTGTGGCGCCAGCACACCGGGTTCTAGTCCTGCTTGGGGCACTGGATTCTGTCCCGGTTGCCCCTCTCCCAGGCCAGCTCTCTGCTATGGCACGGGAAGGCAGTGGAGCACGGCCCAAGTCCTTGGGCCCTGCACCCCATGGGAGACCAGGAGAAGCACCTGGCTTCAGGTCAGCATGGTGCGCCGACCGTGGCGGCCATTGGAGGGTGAACCAACGGTAAAGGAAGACCTTCCTCTCTGTCTCTCTCTCACTGTCCACTCTGCCTGTCAAAATAAAATAAAAAAAAAGTATATGAAAGAATTTTCCAAAACAGATGTTAAGATCAGAGACTTGGGGCCCATGCTGTAGTGCAGTAGGTTAGGCTTCCACCTGCAGCTCCAGCATCCCATATGGGCATGAGTTTGTGTGCCAACTACTCCTCTTCTGATCCAGTTCCCTGCTAATGTTTCTGGGAGGGCAGCAGAGGATGGACCAAGTGCTTGCACCCCTGCACTCATGTGGGAGTCCTGGGGGAAAGCTCCTGGCTCTAGATCAGCTCAGCTCCAGCCCTTGCGGCCATTTGGGGAGTGAACCAGCACATGGAAGACCTATCTCTGTCTCTCCCTCTCTCTGTCTGTAGCTCTACTTCTCAAATAAATAAATAAAGTCTTAAAAAAGATCAGAAACTTTAATTATATTTTTCTAAGATAAATATGAATATAATACTATTGCTTGGTAATTTTACTATTATAAAGAAAAGAAATATTAAGCCAGATGATATACAAAGTGAATTATACACAGAAGGAAATACCAGTAAAATGCATAAAAAATAGCAATGTTAAAAGGAAGAAAATAAGAAGGATATAGTAAAAGCTTAAAATTCTGATGAATAGCTAACCAAAAGTGAGAAGCGATGGAACAGAAAAGGTTAGTCCTTCAAGTTTTAGGTTTGAGAACAGGATAAAAGATAAGAAACAAGAAAACAGAATCAGTACAGAAGTAATACAGATTTTCCTAAATTTAATGTGATAGAAAACATTTATCTAAATAGAAATATTCAGCAGGCAAGTGATATGGGACTAGAGGAGGACAGGAACTAGCAGAAAAAAAGAAAACAAAGATAAATAGTTGAGGAGCTACAGAAATCAAACCAGAAGAAGAGTTTACTGAGTCATAAGGTGTTTGCCTATTTGTTTTCTAGTTTTTTTGTTTGTTTGTTTTTAAATGAGTTCAGATTCCTGGAATTTGTAGGATCCATTGTGATCAAAACATTATTTTGCTGAGGGTTAGCATATTAAGCTGCCACTTGAAATGTCGGCATCCTGTATCAGAGATGGTTTGAGTCCTAGCTGGTCTGCTTTCCATCCAGCTCCCTGCTAATGTGCCTTGGAGAGCAGCAGATGATGGTTCAAGTACCTGGGTCCTTGCCTCCTATGGGGTAGACTCAGATGCAGTTCTTGGCTCCGAGCTTTGGCCTGGCCCAGTTGTTGCAGACAGCTGGAGAGTAAATCAGCAAATGGAAAATCTCATCTTTTCCCCTCTCCCTCCAAATCTGCCTTTCAAAGAAATAAACATTAAAAAAAAGTTTTTTTTCTTCAGCACTGATCTGTATTCTGCTAACCAAAACAGGAGTAAAACTGAGGGCTTGCCAGACCTGAAGATATTCTTTTTTTTTTTTTTTTGACAGGCAGAGTGGACAGTGAGAGAGAGAGACAGAGAGAAAGGTCTTCCTTTGCCGTTGGTTCACCCTCCAATGGCCGCCGCGGCCGGCGCATCGCGCTGATCTGAAGACAGGAGCCAGGTGCTTCTCCTGGTCTCCCATGGGGTGCAGGGCCCAAGGACTTGGGCCATCCTCCACTGCACTCCTGGGCCACAGCAGAGAGCTGGCCTGGAAGAGGAGCAACCAGGACAGAATCCGGCACCCTGACCGGGACTAGAACCCTGTGTGCCAGTGCCACAGGCGGAGGATTAGCTATTGAGCTGTGGCACCGGCCTTAAGATATTCTAAGTAGGTGTTGTAGTGCAGGGAGTTAGGTTGCTTGGGATAACCAAACCCCATATCAGAGTGCCTGGCATCAAGTTCCATTTCTGTTTTTGATCTAGTTCCTTGTTAATGCACCTGAGAGGCAGCAGATGATGGTTCAAGTACTTGGGTTCCTGTTCCCACACGGGAGATATGGCCCAGCTGTTGCAGGCATTTGTGGAACCAGCAAATGGAAGATCTCTCTCTTCTCTCCCCCTCCCCCTCTCTCCTCCTCCCCCATTCCCATTCCCATCCCCTCTCTTTGAAATAAATAAAACAGGACTGACTTCCAAGATGGCTGAATAGCATGTAGACACAATAACTTCAGCTACTCTGGAATATGAAAAGAACAAAGGAAGGATCATGTTTCCAGGGGTCAGACTGATGAAATTTTCGGCAAAGAAGTGAAAAAATGACGATTCCTTGAGACAAGAGGAGAGAAGTAGAGACACCAATACAGCCAGCCATGCAGCACATTGCCTGCTTGCTGTGAGCCACCATCTCATCATGTCAAAGCAAGAACAAACTGCTGAGTGTCTTGCTGCCCACAGTTTTAGCTGAGAGGGAATTCCACAGTCACCCACTGACTTTTGCTTCAGCCTGGGAAGCTGACTAGGGTCTGAGCAACTGCCAGGCTTGGAGCAGGGAAGCCGCCTTGCTTGCTTCCCCTCCCCATTCCCACAGAGTGCCATGCTTGGCAGTGAAAACTCAGGTAGTGTGCCCCTGTTCTGCTCTGACCAGCTTCAGAATCAGCATTAGGAGACAACATCTCCTTAGAGAGAAGTGAAAGAAGTCTGCAGCAACCTGTGTCACTGCTGATACTGCTTGGAGGAAGAACCCTGTGGTTCACAGACTTTGAATCCAGCTTGGAGTGCTAGCGGGGGGCAGGGTGCCCACCTAACCCCATGAAGGGAGAGCACATTGCCTGCTTCCCGTCCCCCAACAAGGGCTCCCAGTGACTAGCAGGGATGAGGCACCATGCTGATATGCTGAGTGCAGGTTGCCATAGCTCCTGCACATTTAAGTAGGGGATCTTATCTGACGGATAAATCCACGGTCCCTAGTGACTCCGAGTCTGGCCTGAAGAGTAGGCAGGGGCTGGATGCCCAAATAAGCAAATGAGGCACTCCTCTTGCCTCATTCTATCATGTGCAACTGTACTCAAATAGTCAAGGTAGAACAGAAGGCTCTGGAAACACCTCTGCTCTCTCCGTGGACAGAGCAGGCTCATGGGGCAAGGAGTGGATTCCCTGCTTTCTGTGCCTGTGGGAACCCTGTGCACTATGATTCTGGGAATTCTGTGACTGCATGATAGGGCATGGGATGTAGCTGAGTCTCTGGGAAATCACTGTATCTGGGTTCTGAGACTGAGAGTTCGCTGAATGCTTGGGGTGGGACATCACAGAGGGTTCTGTGCTCACACTGAGAACCACACAGATCATTTGTGATATTCAATCGCCTGTGTGTATGGGGTGTGTAGGCACTGCAGGCTCTCACCTTGGCAGAGGAGGTGAGGCAATGATTTCACCTCTGAAATAGAGATCTACCACACCCAATTTCGGTGTCACCCTGGACTCTTGCACCACTCCCGAGCACTGACTGGAGCTCCCTGTCCGTGCCCAGCACATGTCTCTGAATATCCACTGAAGGAGCGGACACTTTACTAAGCCAGAGTCACATATTTCAAAGATAAAAGGCATCAAAGGAGAAAACCAACAACTGGTTCCACAAATGCCAAAAGATAAACAGAAATAGAAACAAGGAAGACAATATGACTCCCCCAAGGAAACACAACACTTCAATATTATAATGTGAAAACAGAGAGATTAATGAAATGCCTGAAAAGAAATTCAAAAGAATGACCGTAAGATTACTCAAAAACACTGAGATGCAACTTCATGAGTTAGACAAATCCATACATGACATGGATGAAAAATTTTGTCAAGTGAAAGATATACTGAAGAGAAATCAGTCCGATAATTAGAAATGAAGAATTCAGTATGTTAAAATAAAAAAAAAAGACAAAGAAAAATTAGAAAAATTGAATACAGTGTTTGAGATTTATGGGATACTATCAAATGACCTAACTTGGGGGTCTGAGGAGTTCTTGAAGGTATGGCAAGACAGAATAGATTAGAAGATCTATTCACTGAAATAATTACAGAACACTTCCTTAATTTGGAGAAAGAAAGGGACATCCAAGCACAAGAAGCACATAGAACTCCTAACAGACATGATCGGAAAAGATCTTCATTATTACACATTATACTCAAGTTGTAACAGTAAAACATAAAGAAAATGTGTACAAGAGAAATGCCGGATTAACTTCAGAGGATCTCCAATTAGAATAACAGCTGATTTCTCATCAGAAACACTACAGGCTAGTAGAAAATGGAGAGACATACTCTAAATTCTAAAAGAAAAAAACCCGTCAACTCAGAATACTGTACCCTGCAAAGCTCTCATTTACAAATGAATGTGAAATAAAGATATTCCAAAAAAAAAGAAATTGACAGAATTTGTCACCACTTGTCCAGCCTTACAAATGATACGTAAGGACATGCTACACACAAAAACAAAGACAGCCATCATTATAAAAGAATGTGAAGGCAGAAAATCTAGTAAAACTAAAAGAGAAATCCAAAGTAAACAACAGGAATATTTATGGAAAAATGGCAGGACCAAGACATTATTTATCAATAATAACCTTGACTGTAAGTGGCCTAAATTCTCCAGATAAAGGTACAGATTGGGGCAAGCACTGTGGCACAGTAGGTTAAGCCTCAGCATGCAGCACCGGCATCCCACATGGGCACGGATTCTAGTCCCGACTGTTCCTCCTCTGATTCAGCTCTCTGCTGTGGCCTGGAAAAGCACTTGGGCCTCTGCACCCACGTGGGAGACCCAGAAGCTCCTGGTTCCTGGCTTCTGATCGGCTCAGCTTCGGCCATTGTGGCCATTTGGGGAGTGAACCAGTGGACGGAAGACCTTTCTCTTTGTCTATCCCTCTAACTGTCTGTAACTCTACCTCTCAAATAAAAAAAAAATCTTCAAAAAAATAAATAAAACAAATGTTAATGATCTAAAGGGAGACATAGACTCCAATACAATAATAAAGGAGAACTTCAACATTCCACTTTCATCAATGGACAGATCAACTAGACAAAAAAATTAACAAAGAAACAACAGAGCTAATCCACACTACAGATCAAACAGACCTGATATCTACAGAACATTTCACCCCACAGCTGCAGAATACACATTCTATTCATCAGTGAATGAAACGTTCTCTAGGATACCACCAGGCTATAAATGAAGTCTCAACAAATTAAAAAAAATTGGAATCATACCATGTGTCTTTTCTGACCACAATGGAATGAAGCTGGAAATTAACAACTTAAGACACTCTAGAAAATAGGCAGACAAAAGGAGACTGAACAAAACATGCTCCTGAAGAACAGTGAGGCACAGAAGAAATCAGCAGGAAATAAAAAAATTCCTGGCAATGAATGAACATGAAAACATAAATATCAAAACTTACAGGATACAGAAAAAGCTGTATTGAGACAGAAGTTTAGGGGCCAGTGCCATGGCACTGAAAGTTAAGCCTCTGCATGCAGTGCCAGCTTCCCATATGAGTGCCGGTTCAAGTCCTGGCTGCTCCAATTCCTATCCAGCTCCCTGCTAATGTGCCTGTGAAGGCAGCAGAGGATGGCCCAAGTGCTTGGGCCCCTGCATCCACGTGGGAGAACCAGAAGAAGCTCCTGGCATTTGCCAGGCCCAGTCCTGGCCATTGTGGACACTTGGGGAGTAAATCAGTGAATGGAAAATCTCTCTCTCTCTACCTCCCCCCTTTTCTCTCTGTATCTCTGCCTTTCAAATAAATAAATAAATCTTTTTTAAAAAAGAGGGAAGTTTATAGTAATCAGTGCTTACATCAAGAAATTGGAAAGGCATTAAATAAACAATCTAACAATGCATCTCAAGGACCTGTAAAAACAGGAGCAGACCAAATCCAAAATTAATAAGAAGAAACAAATAATTAAATTAAAAAAGAAATAAACAAAATTGAAACCCCCAAAAAAGATATAAAAAATTAGTGAAATGAAGAGCTGTTTAAAAAAAATAAAAAAAAAACTGATATACCATTGTCCCAACTGACCAAAATCAAAAACAACCCAAATTAAAAAAAAAAAGCAAAAAAAGCAAAGATGAAAAAGAGGATGTTACAATGGATACCACAGAAATAAAAAGAATCATCAGGAATTATTACAAACATTTATATGCCAATAAAGTGGAAAATCCAGAAGAAACAGATTTCTGGACACATACAATCTACCAAAATTGAGTCACGAAGACATAGGAAACCTAAGTAGACCAATAACCAAGATGGGGATTGAATCAGTAATAAAGACCCTCCTGACAAAGGATATCTGAGGACTGGAAGGCTTAATTGCTGAATTCTATCAAATTTTTAACGGAGAATTAATTCCAATTCTTCTCAAACTATTCAAAAAAATTGAAAAGGATGGAATCCTCCCCTACTCATTCTCTGAGTCTAGTATTACCTTAATTCCAAAACCCGAAAAATATACAATAAAGAAAGAGAACTATAGATCAATATGCCTGATGAACACAGATGCAAAAATCTTCAACAAAACACTAGCTAATCAAATCTAACAACACATCAGAAAATTCATTTATCTGGACCAAGTGGGATTTTTCCCTAGGATGCAGTCATGGTTCAACATACCCAAATCAATAAATCTGATACGTCACATTAACAAGTTTAAGAATGGAAACCATATGATTATCTCAATAGATGCAAAGGGAGCATTTAATAAAATATTATATCCTATCATGACAGACACCTTAAGCATATTGGATATAGAAGAAACATTCCTTAACCAGTCAAGACAATATAGGACAAACCCGTAGTCAGCATCATATTGAATGCGGAAATGTTGGAAGCATTTCCACTAATATCCAGAACCAGTCAAGGATGCCCACTCATCACTGCTATTCAATATAGCTCTGGATGTTTTAGCCAGAGCCATTAGGCAAGAAAAATAAATCAAAGGGAAACAAAATGGAAAGCAAGAAATCAAATTATCCCGCTTTGCTGATCACATATAAAAGGAAACCAAAAGATTCCACTAAGAGACTACTGGAACTTGTAAGAGAGTTTGATAAACTGGCAGGTTATAAAATCAACACACAAAAAATGAATGGCCTTTGTATACACGGACAATGTCATGGCTGAGAAAGAACTTGTAAGATCAGCATGATTCACAATAGCTATCAAAAAACTTAAATACCTTAGTGGCTGGCACTTTGGTGTAGTGGGCTAAATACACTTCTGTCTGCAGCACCAGCATCCCATATTGGCACTAGTTCATGTCCTGGCTACTCCTCTTCAGACCCAGCTCTCTGCTGTGGCCTGGGAAAGCACTGGAGGACAGCCCAAAGTACTTAGACCTCTGTATCCATATGGGACACCCAGAAGAAGCTCCTGGGTCTGGCTTTGGATCAGCCAAGCTCTGGCTATTGTGGCCATTTGTGGAGTGAACAAGCAGATGGAAGAACTTTCTGTCTGTCTGTCTCTGTCTCTCTGTAGCTCAAATAAATGGATGGATCTTTAAAAAAAATTTAAATACTTTGGAATAAATCTGATTAAGGATGTGAAAGATCTACAATAAAAATTACAAAACATTACAGAAAGAAATAGAAGAAAACAAAAAAAAAAAATGAAAAATCTTCTCTGTTCAAGGATTGGGAGAATAACATCAAAATATGCATACTACCTAAAGCAATTTACAGATTCAATGCAGTGGCAATCAAAATACCAAATAATATCAAAATACTATGGAAAAAAATGATGCTAAAATTCATACGGAAACACAAGACACCTAGAATAGCTAAAGCATTCCTAAACAATAAAAACAAAGCTGGAGGCATCACAGTACCAGATTTCAAGACATACTCAGGGCAGTTTTAATCAAAACAATGTAGTACTGGCATAAATATAGACATGCAGACCAATGGAACAGAACAGAAACCCCAGAAATTCATCCATGAATGTATAACCGACTAATCTTTGAAAATGAATTAAAATAAATCCCTGGAGAAAGGACAGTCTCTTAAACAAATGGTGCTGGGAAAATTGGATCTTCTCATGCAGAAGTATGAAACAAGACCTCTACCTTACACCTTATACGAAAATCAACTCAAAATGAATCAAAGACCTAAATCTATGACCTAAGACCATGAAATTTCTAGAGGAAAACATCAGAGAAACTCTGCAAGACACTGGCATAGGCACAGAGTTATTGGAAATGACCCCAGAGGAACAGGCAATGAAAGCAAAAATAGACAAATGGGATTACATCAAGCTGAGAAGTTTCAGCACTGCAAAGGAGACACTAATCAAAGTTAAGAGGAAACTGATGGAATGGGAGAAAATATTTGCAAACAATGCAACTGATAGACATTTAATATCCAGAATCTATAAAGAGCTCAAGAAACTCCACACAACAAAACAATCCAGTTAAGAAATCAGCAAAAGAACTTGAACAGGCATTTTTCAAAGGATGAAATTCCAATAGCAGAGACATAAAAAAATTCTCAGCATCACTAGCCATCAGGAAAAAATAAGTTTATTTTGATGCCAAATTTTTGAGACTCTTTATACTTGTATTTCTAATACAGCAGGCTGATTCTTTGCACATTTCACTTTTTTTCCAGAGTTATTTGTATTTTCCTTGTTTCATTACATTCTAAAAGAGGTAATAGTCAAAATTAGTTATCAATAAATGATCGATAATAAAAAACAAGTAAATAAATAAATAAAACCAAAAAAGGCATTCTAATTGCCTCTATAAGTTCATATAAGCTGGGTACTTTTTAAGAGTGTCTGATTCTACAAATTAATTCATATTTTAAATACATTGAGTTATCTTACTATTCAAGCCTATTTTATCTTCAGTATAACTCAAACATTCATGAATTTAGTTTGAAATATAAAATCAGTATTATATGTGTAACTTAATCCTGGGTGCTAGTGCCTGATTTTGCTTAATATAGGTTTTTTTTAAATTAACAAACAGAAGCTAACTTTTCTTTCTTTGTTTTTTTTAAAAGACTTATTTATTTGAAAGTCAGAGTTACAGAGAGAGAGGGAGAGACACAAAGAGAGAGATCTTTCATCTGCTGGCTCACTCCTCAGATGGTCACAACATCCAGGGCCAGGCCAAAGCCAGGAGCTAGGAGCTTCCTCCAGGTCTCCCACATGGGTGCAGGGGCCCAAACACTTGGGTCATCTTCTGCTGCTTTTCCCAGGCCATTAGCAGAGAGCTGGATCGAAAGTGAAGCAGCTGGAATACAAATTGGTGCCTGTATAGTATGCTGGCATCTCAGGAAGCAGCTTCACCCCCTATACCATAATGCTGGCCCCTAATATATGTTTTATTTATTTATTTATTGGACAGGCAGAGTTAGGCAGTGAGAGAGAGACAGAGAGAAAAATTAAATCTTTTTCATTTAATATCTATTTTTTAAAATAAATATTTTAGAGTCTTAGTAGAAATTATCTTTAGTGTTTAAAAGCATATATTAGGGGCCAGCGCCACGGCTCATTAGGCTAATCCCCGGGTTCTAGACCCGGTTGGGGCACTTTTCCTTTTTCCATTGGTTCAGCCCCCAAGTGGCCGTTGCGGCTGGTGCGCTGCGCCAATCCGAAGCCAGGAGCCAGGCGCTTCCTCCTGGTCTCCCATGAGGGTGCAGGGCCCAAGCACTTGGGCCATCCTCCACTGCCTTCCCAGGCCACAGCAGAGAGCTGGCCTGGAAGAGGAACAGCCGGGACAGAATCGGCGCCCCAACCGGATATATGCTTTTAAACACTAAAGATAATTTCTACTAAGACGATAAAATATTTATTTTAAAAAATAGATATTAAATGAAAAAGATTTGATTTATTTTTATGCACTGTCACTTATACAAGACTTCATACCTTTTCACCATCTTGTTTCTCCAGGTGTGGCTGGGTTTCTGGCACTGGCCTGGCATCTTTATCACTGCTTTCATCCTCAAATTCAATCACTTTCTGCTCTGGTTCTTCTTCCAGGAATTCTTCTGAGCTCTCTGATGTGCGTGCAGTAGCGTCCAATCTAGAAAACAAAATATTCTTATTTGTTTTATTAAGGATACATATAAATGTTCAGGAATTCTTTCTTTAAAATAATTTTTAAATTTATTTTTATCTGTGTGAAAGGCAGAAAGACAGAGAGGCAGGGAAGGAGAGGGAGAGTGCATTTGGACTATGAACAAGTGAAAGGAATTCTTTCTTAATAATAAAGTGATATTTTAGGGTGGGCATTTGGTGTAGTGATTAAGACACCAGAGTGCTTGGGTTCCAGTTCCTGCTCCGTTTCCAATCCATCTTCCTGTTAATAACCTGGGAAGCAGCAGGCTCTCAGTACCCTATTTACTTGGGTCCCTGCCAGCCGCATGTGGGACCTGGACAGAGTTCCAGGCTTCTGGCTTCAGGCTGGCCGACCTCCAGCTGTTAGAGGCATTTGGGTATTAAACTACTACATGGAAGATCTCTTGGTCTACTTTTCAAATAAAGTGAAAATAAATTTAAAAGCATTTTTTAAAGTATCAATTTAGAGAATCAAATAAGTTGATTTAAAAAACTCAGTAACTTCAGATTTCATAGGTTCAAAGCCAATTTCTTCATCCTCTTACATTCTCTTTCCCACCTTGTTCTCTAGTTCAGTTATTGACATCATTATCTCTCAATGCTACAAACCAGGCCCTTCTTTTATCTACATTTTGTTTGAGCCTTTTCTGTTAGAATGAACATATATCCCATGTTACCTACGACAGTCTCAGTTTACAGCTTTTGCCAACAGCTATGAACACTGGCATCATTATTAATAATGCGCTTTCCATCCTCAAAAACTCCAGGTTGGACAATAAATTATTTTTGTCTCTAAAATGCCTTTCAAATAAACCTCTAATTTTCTATTCCTATTTTCATAGCCCTGCTTCAGACCACAATTTTCTTTGTACTGCTGTAACTTTTTCTCAGCTTATCTTCAGACTTTTAGTGTATTCCTTTCTTTCTTTTCTTTTATTGAAAATCGGAGAGAAAAAGCAAGCATGCATAAGCTCCCAACCACTGGTTCTCGTCCCACTTCCCAAAAGTCCACTGGGAGCTGCAAACTCAATCTGGGTCTCCCACGTGGATGGCAGGAACCTAGTCATGTGGGCAATCACTACTGCCTCCAGAAAAGCACTAGCAGGAACTAGAGCTGGTAATCAAATCTAGGTACTCCAGTGTGGGATGTTTACATCCCAACTAGCGTCTTAGGCATCAGGTCAAATACACCCCATCCTATTAACACCCTCCCCTGTTCCACCTCTATGGCCACCCATTCTTCATTAAGGCTTTCAAGCTGTCTCTATTAACTACACCCCCCCCACCCCCACCCCCACATACATATATATGCGACAGCCCAGCTCAAAAACTTCTGGTGTTTTTCTGTAACTCACCTCAATTCAAGGTCTAAAATGAACAGCCTCTTACATTTTTATTTTCTACTAGATGCTACTACCACTTACCTTATATATCAGTTATCCTTATAAACATTCACCTTAATTTCATGCCTTTGTTTATACTACTACCTAGTACTATAGCTCTACTAATATAGAAGCCACAAGATGCATATTTTAATCTTATTTCACCCTATTTCATATTTAAACTAAGTAAATCAAATGAAATAAAAATTTCACTTCTTCATGTTCAATAGCACACTTCAAATGCTTGGTGGGCACACTGGATAGTGGCTACCAAACTGGCACTGTGAAATACAGAACACACCCACTATTACAGAAAACTCTACTGGACAGCCAGGTTAGTTCAGGGGTCAGCAAACTTTTCAACCAGGCTTTGTGACCCAGACAATCTGTGTCCTAACTACTCAACTTTGCCATTGTAATACAAAATCAACAACAATAAAAAATTTACATAAACCTGGTGCCAGTGTTGTGGCACAGTGGGTTGTTAGGCCACTGCTGGTGATGCTAGCATCCCATATAGGCATGCCAATAGAATCCCTGGCTGCTGCATTTTCAATCCAGCTCTCTGCTAATTTAGTGCCTGGAAAAGCAACAGGTGACAGCTAAAGTATTTGGGCCCCTGCCACCAACATGGCAGAGGAAGATGGAGTTCTAGGCTCCTGGTTTTAGCCTGGACCAGTCCTGGCTGTTGTGGCCATGTGAGGAATGAACCAACAGACCAAACAATCTGTCTCTCCCTTTCTCTCATTTGAATAAATAAATCTTTTTACACACACACACACATACACACACACGTAAACCTAAAGAGCACAGATGTCTCACAATAGATTTTATTTGCAAAAACTGGTGGCAGGCCAGATGTGGCTTGTAAACTATAGTTGGTGGTCTAGAAAGTCTTCTCCAGTTCTGCTTGTTGAATTTCAACTTATCTTTTGAAGCCCTGACCCGAATGCCAAATTTCTCCATTCCTTCTCTCTCCTCTGCACTGGCAGCATTCTGCACTTCTACTGTACTACCACAATTTGATAGATTGCAGTGCTCTTCACTGTGAATATGTCTGTTTTTACCACTAGGTGGTTGATTTTCAAAGGACAAGAATGATGCTTTGCTTTTCTGAGTGTCTGAGGAAGCATTCAAGCACTTAACCTTACTGTTATTGTTCTATTTATGAAAAACAAAATTCCAAAAGAATTCAGGGATGTTATTTTCCCTCTAAAAAGGATACTACATCAAAATACCACTCAGTGAGACAACCCACAGCTATTAATGATTATTCTTTTTATAATTTACTAGATGTAAATATTTATTCTTATTTACTATTAACATTATGAATTCTTCACAAAAATTATTTATATTTTATTATCAAAATTTAAAATTACTTAATGAAAATAGTATAACTGCAGAAATTCTCTGAGTAAAATAATTTGACAGATAAAAATGGCAAAACTGTGAATTAACTAAATGATTGTCTCAGGAACAGTTGGGAAATTAGGGAAAAAAGTCTGATTTTGTTGAAAATTTAAAATTGATCTTCAAAATTTAAAGTAAGACAGAGGATAAAGTTTTGACCTGCATATTCTGTTGATTTAGTTGATTACAAAGTTCCTGGAGGAACTGACTAAAGTACTAATGGTCTTACTAATTGATAACATTCATTTTTCTGAGCCGTTGGAAAGAAGTTATCAAGTAAAATTGAGGTCTTTAAGCAATGACTAAAACCTCAGCATTACTACAAACTATACTACCAAATTCAAAATTCGCAATGATGACTCATTTGGGATAACATAATCAGTAGAATATTTTACCAGATTTTCAAAGGACACATTAAATAGCTTATTTCACCCTTATATTAGCAATTGTTCACTATAACACTATCAAAGTTAACATCACTGGTAAGCATAATCAATAACCCTGGAGAATAATTCAAACATAAATTTCTATATCAGAGTCCTTCACTATACAAACAATGACACAACAGCTTCTATCTTAAATACTAAGTAATCATAATATAATAATAATAATATAAAAGAAGAAACAAAATAGGTAAGTAAAACAGACAACATTTTACTTGTTTATTGAAGCTGTAGGTGAAGTCTGAGGAGTCTTTTCATCTTCACCTAGTGAACTAGTCAATTCAGAATCTTGAAACCGTTTCCCAATCTTGGGCCGCTTTAGATGACTACTCCGAGTACGTGTGGAAACAAATGTTTTATCATGACCTGAGGGAAAACAACACACTGCATTTAATTATGTATTTAAAGGACCACCAATTATAATCCACAGAAATACAAGAATGATGCTAATTTAGCCATTGCCCCGCCCCCCTGCATTATAAAGGTTTGCCCTTGCCTCACTTACGTCAATTTAAGACAACAAAGTCAGCATCTTTTTCTAAATACCCAATGTAGACATTATTATCCATATTTTTACGAGTAAGAAAAAGAGGTACAACAACTTGCTTACTCAGTGATGACATAGCAACATCAGTGGTAGTGGTGACACAGGAGCCCAGATCTAGACTTCATAGTTGAATAAGTCTTCACTTATTCTGAGTGACACAAACATGTGTGTGTGCATGTACAAACACACACACACACACTTGATTCTAAGGGTCTCAAATACTTATTGATAGATTAGCTGAATTTCTTACCTTCAGAAGTGCTTGCAAAGGTATCTTTTAGAGAATCAATCTAAAATGGAGATAGAGGTTAAAACCCTAAGTTTTAGACTGCATTTTCTCTCCCTATGCATGTATTTTATTCACAGCTTCAAAGAAAAACTTTTAAATGTTTTCAAATAAAACTTTTATTAAGAAAATTTACTTTAAGAATAAAAATGCGATGTTATACCCCCAGACTATGAGTCTGAGAACTTACACAAGCCACATATGTTACAATGATACACACCGAAGCTGCCTGCTCTTCTTTTCCCAGTCACATGCCTTCTTAAGTCCAAGGGCTCTTCCTTTACTTTTACCTACTAGCTTTACTTCAGCATCTGTGGATAGTTGCTAGTGAATCCAAATATACAATTTAAGCTACAACTTCCTTCCTGATTTCTGAAGCTCAATTTCCAATGAAACACTTCCCAGTTGGATATCCCATTCAATTTCCCATCCAGCCTGTCCCCAACAGAATTGTATCTTTCTACAATATTATTTCCTATCTAAGTTACTGGCAATAAAAATTCAGTCATTCTAGCCATTAACCTGTTAGATGGTAACTATTTCTTCCTAGCTCTCATCCAGATGTCAGAAAACCTATCAATTTTAACTCAAGAGGATGTCAAAACTGCTCCATCTTTTGTCTTACCATTTAGTTCAGGCCCTTAATATCTTTAACCTGAATTCTGCCAACAGCCCCTTTACTGGTATGCCCTGCTCAAATCACATCCAGTTTAATTCTACCCACCATGATGACAGAATGGTGCTTCCTAATCATAAATTGTGCCACTTCTTTGTTTCAAAATAGAAAAAAAAAAAAACTTTAATGCTTTATTATTGCTTCCAACTCTCAACCTCTTCAATACCAAATACCTTTTCCATATCAAACATGTTTCTCTCCTCTATGGTTTTTCTTATATGCTACCCTCTTGAATGCCCTAACAATCCTTTACAGAACACCCATTCAGCCTTTGCTGTATACTTCTAATCACTTGTTTTAATAATTAAGGCAATTATTATCCTGTAATATATTCATTTACCAACAATGACCATCTGGTTTCCCCATGAATATGACAATTGTTATTGGGATGTCCAGTACTTTATACCACTATGCATTCATCCCCCATACATTCACTGAAGCCCTACAATACAGTGGGCACATAGACTCCAAGATGGTCTAATTTAAAAGATAGTTTACAACAATTTATTGTATATTTCAACATAGCTAGTAGAGAGGATTCTGAAAGCTATTAACATGAAGAAATAATAAATTTTTGAGGTGATGGATATATTACCCCAATCTGTTCACTATACATTGTATACATGGACTGAAATATATTGTACCCCAGGGGCCGGCGCCGTGGCACAGTGGGTTAACGCCCTGGCTTGAAGTGCTGGCATCCCATATGGGCACTGGCTTGAGATCCGGCTGCTCCACTTCCGATCCAGCTCTCTGCTATGGCCTGGGATAGCAGCAGCAGATGGCCCAAGTCCTTGGGCCCCTGGACCCACGTGGAAGACCTGGAAGAAGCTCCTGGCTTCGGATCGGCACAGCTCCAGCCATTGCAGCCAATTGGGGAGTGAACTATCGGATGGAAGCTCTCTTTCTTTCTCTCTCTGCCTTTCCCCTCTCTGTATAACTCTCATTCTCAAATAAATAAATAAATCTTTGCAAAAAAAAAAAAAACAAATATAAATTGTACGCAATAGAATTCATATTGAATTTGTTGTGGAGTTTCAGATTTTCTTCACTCATTTATTAAGTAGTTTGTCTTTTATAATTAAATTATAAAAGCTATGCAAATATTCTGGAGGGTAGTCCTTAGTCAAATGTATATCCTGCAAATAATTTCTCTAGATCTGTGGCATTCTTATTGTTTTTCTTAATGGTACCATTTTGTGAGCAAACATTTTCAAATTCATTTTTAATTTTAAAAAAGCTTAACTTGTAAATTTATATCTCTTATTGCTACTTTTTTGTTTCCATTCTAAGTAATGTTTGCATATTCCCAAATCACAAAGAAAATAACTGATCTTTTCCTCCAAAGCTTTAAAGTTTACAATTTGATGTTTACATGTGTGCTATAATTTGATTCATTTTTGGAATATGTTGTGATGTAAATATTATCAAGTTATAATATCCATTTATTCTTTTGTTTGTTGAACAGACAAAATAAAATTGGGTTATACTGATACGTTAACAGAAAATCAAAGGACCAAGTTAATGTGGGTTTATTGTCTACCTATTCTATTCCAGTGTCTTTGTTGCTCTTTATGCCATTACTGTATTTCTTCATTGTGTAGCTTTATGGCAACTCTCAAAGAAATGTAGTATAAATACCCCAACTTTGTTCTTTCACAGAATTGCACTGGGTATTCTAGATGTTTTGCATATTCCTATGGAGTTTAAGAATCAGCTTGTCATTGTCTAAAATAAATTCTGCTGGTATTGTAAAAAAAAAATAAATTGTACCCAATAAATATGAATAATTATATGTCAACTAAAATTAGTCTCTTTATAGAACATAAAAAAGAAGCAACTGTGACATAAAAATCTTGTTTTCAAGAAGTTTGTAGTTAAACTAAACAAGGTTAAGATGTAGATAAAAAAGAAAAACAGTAAGAAGTATAAAAGTACTTGAGAAATACATGAAATATTTTATGTACAAAAATAGGAAAACACAAAAACCATCACCTATAGAACAAGTCATGCTGAAATACAAAACTACTTCCTTATGTTGCTGATAGACAAATACCTTAATGTGAGAAATATTTTCCTTTAACTAATTAAACCATAAAAGTATTACAGAGAACATGAACTTCCAAAATGAAAGAAAATCTAGTTTATGCTATCACTGTTATAACATGAGATCAGTAAAAACATATTCTCACTCATATGACATATTAACAGGAGCTAATATTAAAATTTGAAGTTCCAAATGTAGGAAAAAAAAACTAAAATCTTACATATAGTCATATATAATACATATATAATATACATATTATGTTAACCTTAAAAATGCTTAAAATGTTTTCACTCAAACATAGTCAATTCTGCTAATTAAGACAGGAAATAAGAAGCACAAATAATTCCCTCAAAGCACTTTTCTCTGACATGTGTATGTATTTATATACATACATTCAACATGCATTAAAAAGTATTTGCATATACAATATATAACCATAACAAATGCCATCATGACAAAATTCTGCCTAAAAAACCGACTTCTAGAATGTATCAATAGGACCATATTTTAAATAATATCAAGAAGCAAAAACATCAGTTCCAGAAAAGGACCTGGTAAATTCTGAAGAGTTCAGTAACAGTTACATGGGCTAGGTAGGGAAACCAGTGCACAAAGGAGCTAGAAGGCTGCCAGCTGTCTCCTTGCTGTAGCCTAGCACTGCTAAAAACCCCACTCCCTTCCATGCCTATTTGGCATATCCACTTTCTCTTGGTGCACCTGAGCCTCACTTCTTCACCATGCAGAAGACACTGTGATAAACACATGTATACTAAGTTCCATGTGCAGACATCAAGAAACCTTCCTAGGCATTACCACACACACCACCAACCTCCTCCCCCAAACCGCATGCTATTTGAATATTCAATTAGGCACCACTTCCTACCCTACAAAGGGAGTAAATGAACTGGGGTGGGTACAACACTCCCTCACAAGGTTGCCCACATTCACCTCTCAATGTGTAGTATCTTTAAAATCTCCTTTAAATAAATATTGCTCCCATTCTTGCACTTTTTCTGTCTCTGCTTCAAATTCATCTCTCATGCTGAGACAAGAACCTGGAATAAATCCAGGTGGGGACCACTACCTTGTAACTCCTACAACACTAGGATCTGTCCTCCTATTTTCAGAATACCTGATATTTGCAAACTGCACAGCTTCAAACATCATAATCCTTGAGCTATTACTAATTACATGTGCATGGAAATAATTACAAATGCACAATAATTCATGTATAAATATGTTTTTCCTGGGGCACTTCAAAAATGGAAAAACTTAAGTATCCTATGTTAAAGAAATAAATGGTGGTATCAACCTATTAACAGAATAGATATAGAAAAAAATAGAGCAGCACACTGCTACTTAGCAACTATGCTTTAAAACTGTAATGGCATGGAAAATGCTTACAAAATTTATTTACAGAAAAAAAAGCAATTAAATGCAGCATAAACGAATAAAAGCAAAAATAAAATGTATATAAATACATGCTTCACAATATTAAAATACATATATAAAAGTTTTAACAGTGGCTAAATCTGAGTAGTAGGATTATAGATTTTCATTTTCTTCTATATTATTTTATGTATCTTCTAGATTACCTTTAGTTAATTTGTAACACTATCAACATCATTAGAATTATTTTTCAAAGAAAATTAAGTCCTTAGTAATCAATTAACAGAAGATACAAAACTAACACAGCTGAAATTACCTTCAGGTAATTTACATTTACAACATTTAAGTTTAAAATGCTAACTGAATCTATTTTAAAGAAATAGAAAATTACGCTCTAAAATGAACATGCAGTATACCTACCGTTAGCTGCATCTCACTGGTCTGAGGGTCTTCAGTTCTTGCTTCATATTCTGGAACAGATGCAAGACCATAGTCTCCAGATATAGGTCTCTTAGCTTCATTCTGAGAAACTGCTTTGTACAGAATTTTTAAAATTGAAACTTAATCAATATTTGATTAACTGTAATATTGTTTGTACTGGTTTTCATAAATGTTCTCAAGAGGGTACTGATGCTCTCTTCCTCAAGATCTTAAAAGGAAATCTTGCCGGTGATGCGGCTCAATAGGCTAATCCCCCACCTAGCAGCGCCGGCACACCGGGTTCTAGTCCCGGATGGTCCAAGTGCTTGGGCCCTGCACCCCATGGGAGACCAGCAGTAGCACCTGGCTCCTGCCTTCGGATCAGCACGGTGCGCCGGCCGCAGCATGCCAGCTGTGGCGGCCATTGGAGGGTGAACCAATGGCAAAAAAAAGGAAGACCTTTCTCTCTGTCTCTCTCTCTCACTATCCACTCTGCCTGTCAAAAAAAAAAAAAAAAAAAGGAAATCTTGCAATTATAAGAGTCTTCAATAGTTATTTTAAGTATATGGGGCTACTTTTAATACCCTGATGCCTATTTCATGTCATTGCAGTAATCTGGGTTTCTTCTTTTTTAAAGATTTATTTATTTATTTGTTTATTTATTTATTTGAAAGGCAGAGCTACAGAGATATTCTATTCAATGGTTCATGCACCAAATGGCTGCAATGGCTGGAACTGGACCAGGCGAATCCAGGAGCTTCTTCCGGGTCTCCCACATGGGTGCAGGGGCCCAAACATTTGGGCCATCTGCTGCTGCTTTCCTAGGTGCATTAGCAGGGAGCTGGATCAGAAGTGCAGCAGCCAGGACTCAAATTGGCACCCATATGGGAACTGCAGATGGTGGCTTTAGATGTTATGCCACAGTGTTGGCCCACATCTGTCTCTATTTCTAACCATGCTGTTAACACTCAGCTGAGCTCTTCTAAGTTCTTGTATTAGAAACTCAAAAATCAACAAATAATAAAAATTCCAACTTTAGACTAGAGGGTCTTTTACTATAAAGATTATAATACATCTGGACTATAAAACATAATGATTATTAGGCACTGCTTTTCAAACTGGTCTTGTGCTCAAACTGATAACATTCTTACCTGTATTTTTAAGCGCTTCTCTCTGTAATGCTCTGGTAACTGGTATTCGCTGGTACCAGTGTCCAACACCCTCAACTTCCCAAAGGAGTTCATGGTCTCCTGGGTACTTTTCAAAGTACTGTTTGCAAGCTGAAAAAGATTTATAATTTTCTACAAATCTCAGATTACCAACTGTTCTGAAAATCAGAAAGATGGAAACTGCCACAAGTAACTACTGAGGAAATGAACTTGTACTTTTATTTAATTTTAATTAAACTTCTTTCAAAATTAAGTTGGGGTACTCTGTTTGACTACATGGTTCTATTTGAAAATGATGCCATAATGATGTAAATCAGAAGATACTTAGTATAAAACAAAGGATTGCTACTCAGAGCATATAAAGAATTTTCAAAATTGAATTTGAGAGTCAAAATTGTCCCAGAGAAAAACTGGCAGAGGTTATGAACAGGAAAATTACACATAATAAAATTCAAATATACACAATAATAAGAGATGATAAACCTCACTAGTCACTGAGGAAATAAGATACCATTTTCACAACCATGGACAATAACAAGCATCAGGAAGGATAAGAGAAATGAAAACTCCTGTAGTCTGCTGATGGGAGAACAATTCTCTAATCGTAAAACTGAAGAAGCACTTTATGATCCAATTCTATTTCTAGGTATATACTCTAATACCCTGAACTTATGCACAAGACAATCATAATGTTTATTATAGGACTGATTTTTTTTTAAAGATTTTATTTATTTATTTGAGACACAGCGTTACAGACAGAGAGAGGGAGAGACAAAGAAAGATCTTCCATCTGCAGGTTCACTCCTAAAATGGCCGCAATGACCAGAGCTGAGCCAATCTGAAGCCAGGAGCCAGGAGCTTATTCTAGGCCTCCTATGCTGGTATGGGGTGCAGGCACTTGGGCCATTTTCCACTGTTTTCCAGGACTCACGCAGAGAGCTGGATTGGGAGAGGAGCAGCTGGGACACGAACCAGTGCCCATATGGGATGCTGGTGCCACAGCACTGGCCCCAGGACTGTTCTTCAACAGGGGTGGAGGATATCAGTTAAGTGTCTATCAGTGAGAGGTCATTAGGTACACAGTAAAATACTATACAGCTGTTAAAACAAATGAATTACATCTACCTAAATCAACATTGATAAATTCTTTTAAAACGCTCAGTAAAAAAGTGAGTCAGTGTATGTTTAAAATGATGCCACTGACATAAAGTTTAAAAAACAATTAAACAAAATGGAACAGTCACTGTGAAAAACAGTTTGGCAGTTCCTCAGAAAGCTAAACATAGAATTACCATGTAACCCAGATATGTCACTCTCAGGCATATATCCAAAACACTGAAAAGCAGAGATTTCAAACAGATAACTGTACATCAATTTTTCATAGCGGTAGGGCAAGGACTCAACTATGTGAGCCATCACCTACTGCCTCCCAAGGCGAGCATTAGCAGAAGTAGAGACAGGACTTCAATTTTCAAAAGCTTGTAATATAAAACACGATAATGTTTCCTAAAACATATAAAGACATAGCAGGTATTTGGCCTAGCAGTTACGACATTGATTGGGGTGCCTGCATCTCATATCAGAGTGCTTGAGTTCAAGTCCCACCTTCACTCCTGATTCCAACTTCCTGCTCATGCACACTCTGTGAGGCAGCAGGTACCTGTCATTAATGTGGAGACCTGGATTGAGTTCCCAGCCCCTGCCTTTGGACTGGCCCAGCCCTGGCTATTGAGGGATCTGGAGAATGAATCAGCAGATGGGAGCTCTGTGTCTTAAGTAAATGAACAAAAAAATTTTAAATGCAATCTTAACATTTAAAATATACAAAAATATTGTTAGGGGCCAGTGCTGTGGCGCAGCGGCTAATGCCTTGGCCTGAAGCGCCGGCATCCCATATGGGCGCCGGTTCGAGACCTGGTTGCTCCACTTCCAATCCAGCTCTCTGCTATGGCCTGGGAAAGCAGTGGAAGATGACCCCAAGTGCTTGGGCCCCCGCACCCACGGGGGAGACCGGGAGGAAGCTCCTGACTCCTGGCTTTGGATTGGTGCAGCTCCAGCTGTTGCGGCCAGTTGGGGAGTGAAGCATCGGATGGAAGACCTCTCTTTCTCTCTCTGCCTCTCCTCTCTCTATGTAACTCTAACTTTCAAAATAAATAAATAAATCTTTAAAAAATATATTGTTACAAACAAGTGAATGTCATTCAAGAATTATTGGATATACTGGAACATCAAGGAACTAAGCTAAAAAAGAATATTGAATCCAAGCCATCAAATGTAACTAGCATTATACTCTTCCAAGAGAGCTAGGCAAAGTTATAAGCAGAAAGTGATGGAGAGGTCACATGTTCTGAAATAGGACTATGAAAATTTCTGTTCTCAATGTATTTCTTTTATTAAAAATGATTAATTTATTTGAAAGGCAGACTGACAGAGAAAGGAGATTTTTCATTCACTCCCTAAATGCCTACAATAGCCAGGATTGAGCTAGATGAAAGCCAGGGCCTGGAACTATATCTGTGTCTCCCTGTGGATGGCAGAGACAAGATGTGTCATGATTTACTGCCTTCCCAGTGCATTCACAGGAAGCTGGATTGAAAGCAGAAGAGCTAGGACTCAAACCAGCAATCCAATATGGGAACTGGCATCACATGCAGTGGCTTAACCCACTTTGTCACAATGCCCACCTCAACATAGTTCTAAAATTAGTTTTACACTTCAGAGTCTTACAAAATTATACATTATAGTACTATCAATAAGATATTGACAGGGAAACTCCCATCAAGATTGAAAGGCAAAGAATTCAATCCCATCAATCATTTATGCAGAAAGAAAACAGCTGATACTTATATGTAATTCATTTGGCACTAAATTTATTTATCATTAGATTCCTAGAACAGAGTCTTTTTTTTTTTAAAGATTTATTTATTTATTTGAAAGTCAAAGTTACACACAGAGAGGAGACGCAGAGAGAGAGAGAGGTCTTCCATCCATGGGTTCAACTCCAGAGCTGGGTTGATTCGAAGCCAGGAGCCTGGAGCTTCTTCTGGGTCTCCCATGTGGGAGCAGGGGCCCAAGGACTTGGGCCATCTTGTACTGCTTTCCCAGGCCATAGCAGAGAGCAGGATTGGAAGTGGAGCAGCCGGGACTTGAACTGGTGCCCACAGGGGATGCCAGCACTGCAGGTGGCGGCTTTACCGGCTATACCATAGCACCGGCCCCTGGAACAGAGTCTTAAGGCATTCTGCCTTCAGCAGATGGCTTTGCATTCCTCCCCAAATTCAGTAAAGCAGTAATTACAGTATTCCACTCTAATATATAGACTTATAGAGAAAGTATGATTCAAGATGAGTATGTCATACTTGGTCTTGTTTTGTGGATAGTTTTTCATGCTAAAGAGGGAAGGATCTAGAATAAAAACATGTTTTCAAAGGAAATAAACATCTGATTTTAGATAGAAACAGTAAAATATATTTTATAAAAATATCCAATTACTTTTTTTACTTCATCAAGAAAAAAGTAGATATATTTACTTTATATAAATGGAAAAATAAACATACTGGTGGTTGCTAAAAAGTCACTCAATCATATATCCATACAATGGAATAATAAACAGCAATGAAAGTAAACATATTCACATGAATCCACATACAAGAAATTTTACAAACATAAAGATGAATTAAGAAATCAAATTGTGGTACTGGTGCTTTGCTTAGGCTGGACCTCTGCCTGCTGTACTGTCATGCCATATAGGTGTCGGTTTGTGTCCAGGTTGCTCCTCTTCCGATCCAGCTTTCTGCTATGGCCTGGGAAAGCAGTAGAAAATGGCTCAGGTGCTTGGGCTCCTGCACCCATGTGGGAGACCCAGAAGAAGCTCTGGGGTTCAGCTTGGCCCAGTCCTGGCCAAGCAGCCATTTGAGGAGTGAACCAGGGAATGGAAGATCTCTCTGTCTCTTCCTCTCTCGTTTACCCAAAGATGATATAGAAATGGCCAATAAATTCAGGAAAAGATGCTCTACATTGAATCTAAAACAAATCTACAATGTGACGCTACTTGGAAGGGATATGTTACTTCTGGTAATGTAAAATAAAGCGATCGTGCAGGAACAAAATGTGGTATGTCTTCAGAGTAGAATATTATTCAACCATAAAAAATAAAGAACTAATTTATGCCACAACATGGATGAACCCTGAGAGCATTACATCAAGTGAAAAAGTCAGGCCCAAAAAGCTACACACTGTATGATTTCATTTTTATGAAGTGTCTAGATACAGGAAACAGATTAACAGTTGCCAGAGGATAGTGAAAGAAGAGAAAAGGAAAATGACTGTTAATTGGTACAGGGTTCCTTTATGGAATGAGAAAAATGTTCTGGAATTAGTAGTTATGGTAACACAACTAGGATTACACTAAAAACTATGGAATTGTAATTTTAACAGGCTCAATGTTATAACATGTGAATTATATCTAATTTTTTTTAAAGGCTACAATATCCAAAAAAATGCCATATAGTTGAGGTAAGGGCACACTGACAAAAGCAAGGTAAAGATTACTCTTTTATATATATATATATATATATATATATATATATGTGTGTGTGTGTGTGTGTGTGTGTATGTGTGTATATATGTATATATATGTGTGTGTGTATATATATGTATACACACATGTGTTTACAATATTCTGGAGAATTAAGTCACAAGATAAGTTTAACATTTTTTTTAACTTAGTCCATTTACCTGTGTACATAAGAGAAGACAGTGGATACCTCAAGCCAAGTGCATCTTCTGTAAAGGAATCAACAAAATCCTCCAGCATATGAAGCCCAAAATCTTTTCCTCTAAACTTCTTTCTTATAAACATTGTATCAAGAACTGGCAGTTGGTAACTTTGGGTAAGAAATGAGGCACATATGCTTCCTGCAGTAATGAGAACAGAAACCAATTTTTCACATTAAAAAATATATATACATTTAGCAAACATGAGTAAACAATCTTTATAAAAGAAGGCTTCTCTCCATACATTATGAAGAATGGGAGTGTTCAATGCAATTCCACTTGGGATGCCTATGTCCTCTAACAGAGGGCCCAAGTACAAGTTCCTGTTTGGCTTCTGATTCCAGCTTCCTGCTAATGCACATCCTGGTAGGCAGCAGGTAATGATTCAAATACAGGGTCTCTGCCACCCATATGTGAGACCCTAATGGAGTTCCCTGCTCCTGGTTTTTGCCTAGCCTATGTCCAGCTGCTGCAGGCATTTGGGGAGTGAACCAGAGGATGGAAGCTCTCTGTCTTTAAATAAAGTGAAAATGAATAAAAATTTTGAAAAAGAATGTTAAGTGTATAAATGTTATATTTTCCTGCTATTAGGTATAATGCAAGTACATGATAATGAGAAGAGCTTTGTATTTACTGTTTGGCAACAGTATTATTTAATATAGGATAAATAGCTCACTGCCATCATCTGAAATACACATTCAACTATATGTATTATATATATTGTCTATAGATCTACACAGTTTTGAAACTCATCAACTATAAAAATTCTCAAAGAATATTTGATGAGTGTATATAATTTATAAAGACATGAAGTATTTAATTGCAATCTTACTACCTTTTACTTTCTCTTCCCTTTACTTTCCCCCTACTGAGTACAAAATCATTTTTGTTTACTTGATAATCGTTAAAAAAAATGTGAATTAGTTCTTCATTTTCTAAGGACTAAGGATTAGGACTAATTAGAAACATTTGCTTCAGAAATGGCCAAGTCAGCAAACTTTTTGCTATAGATATAACTCTAAATATATTTTCTATGTTTAATGTTAAAGAGGAGAAATAATTTGTAGTATCTAAATATGTATCTTATTATATACTATGCTGATTTTTCTTTAAAGAACACTGCTGTATATTTGGGTTCTAGTTCCAGTACTAACACAGTCTGAAGATCTATTGCTGTTGACTATGGTGCTTGTTTTGGTTTCCTATAAAAGAATACCAACTGGGGTGGGTATTGTGGTACAGCAGATCAAGTCACTACTTGGGATGCCTGCATCCCATATCAGAGTCCCAGCTAGTCTCAACTTCTGATCCAGCTGCCTGTGAATGTGTGTAAGTTCCTGCCACCCATGTGGGAGACAGAATTCCTGGTTGATGGATTTGGCCTACCTGTTGCAGGCATGTGGGGAGTAAACTAGTAAATGGGAGATCTCTCTCTCTCCATTTTTCCTTCCCTGTCACTGTGTCTTTCAAAACAATCAACAAATCTTTAAAAAATAATTCTAATTGCATGAAAAAATTTCCTATAAATCAGACTTTTTCTGTTTTCCCACAAAATTTCCTTCTAATAAAGAAAAGGTAAATTCTAACATCTTAGAGTGGTATTAAAATGGTCAATTTTTGGAATAGCATCCATGAAGTTTAAGGTTCTATTTACTTGCCATGCACTTCAAAAAATTATGCTGGTTCTCTTCCTTCCTTTGCCTGAATTTTAAACACTTCCACTGTGTAGAATCCTACTTTCATACAAATGCAATCAAATAAAGGGCAGAAAACCTTCCCAATCACCAGTCTTTTTTTGAAAGTCAGACAGACAGAAAGAGATCTATTTTCCACCCTTTTCACTCCCTAAATGGCCGTAACAATTGGGACAGGGCCAGGCCGAAGCCAGGAGCCTCAAGCCTCTTCCAGGTCTTCCACGTGGGTGCAGGGGTCCAAATACTTGAGCCATCATCTGCTGCTTTCCCAGGAACATTAGCAGGGAGCTGGATCAGAAGTGGAGCAGCTGGGACTCAAATCAGCACCCATGTGGGATGCCAGTATTGTAGATGGCAGCTTAATCCAGTACGCTACAATGATAGCCCCCACCAGTCTTAAGACACATCAACAGCTACAAACAGCAGCACAATAAACTAACAAAGCAGAACTACAACCTGCTGCTTTAGGTGAAGTTTCATTAACTTGATTAACTCAAATTACATTAAATGTAGCATTGCACATGATAAAGTGAATATATTCCTCAAAGTTCCATCTCTGGACTTCTTTTCTTTGTATATGCTCTTTCTGGGTGATCTTATTTATTCCCAAGACCTCTACCATTTTTACAAACGCTGATGACCACTGATGTCTACCCTTAACCTCTCCTCTGTAATGCATAATTACTCCAAGATCAGGAGAGTGCTCATTCAAATGTAATAAAAGCCAGGAGAGGATCATCTCAACATAGGAGAAAAAAAGATCTGACAAAACTCAACACCTTTCATGATAAAAATTAGCCAGCTTCCTCAATCTGATAAAGGGCATCTACAAAACACTCACAGCCAACATTATACATAAAAAGCAGGAACAAGAAAAGAATGCTCACTCTCATCACTGGAGGTTCTAGTCAGGGCAATTAGGCAAGAAAAATAAATAAAAGGCATCCAGATGGAAGAGCACAAAGCAAAATTCTATTTGCAGATGACATGATCTTGTATATGGAAAATCAAGGGATCCCCTAAAAACCTGTTAAAACTAATCTAAAGTTCAGTAAGGCTGAAGACGCTAGACAAATACACAAAACTTAATTGTATTTAATGCATCTGCTAAGAACAACCCCAAAACGAAATTAAGAAAACAGCTCTATTTAAAATAACATAAAAAATTAAGGATAAATTTAACAGAAATGTAAAACTTGCACACTGAAAACCATACTGTTAAATGAAATTAAGAACTACTAAGTAAATGGAAAGATATCCCGTGGTCCTATATTGTTAAAATGTCAATGATACACAGATTCAAAATCCCAGCTGGAATATTTTGCAGAAGTTGAGAAACTGATCTTAAAGTTCATAAGGAAATCAAAAGAACCAAGGGGCCAGCTTTGTGGCGTAATGGGGTAAGCTGTCACCTGTGATACATCCCACTTGAGCACAGTTCATATCCTGGCTGCTCCACTTCTGATCCAGCTCCCTCCTAATAGCCTGAAGGCTTGGATCCCGGCTTCAGCCTGGCCCAGCCCTGGCTATTGTTGGTATTTGGGGAGGAAACCAACATACAGAAAATCTCTGTTTCTCTCTGCCTTTCAAGGAAAGTGAAAATGAATTTAAAATTGAAAATCACGCTCTCTGGCATCTGACCACATAAGGGAGTTCTCACTTTAAAATCCTGACTATAAAACTGCAGTAATAAAAATAGTACATAATGGGCAGAATGAGTACAGAGAACAATGGAACAGAACTGAGGGTTATGATCAACTGATTTTTGACAGGGGTGCCACAACCATTCTTTGGGGAAAAATAGTCTTCTCAATGAATGGTGGTGGGACAACTGGAATATCTCAAGCTTTTTAAACGTAAATGAAACAAAAAATGTATATATATGACTCCAAAAAACCATTTATAATCAGATTTTTAAAAGACAAGCCCCTAAAACTGCTCTTTTCCCAGTTTATCAGTAACTCTCCACCATTTGCCCAGGTACTCAGAACAAATGTCCTAGAACCCATTCTCGACTGTTTCCCTTCACAACCCATATACTAACCATCAGAAATCCTGCAAAGTAGCTTGATAACTTATCTCAAGTAAGAGCACTTCTCACCATTGTTACTCTGTCTCCCTTGGGCCCACCATCACCACCTTTCACTAGGGCTTCTACAACAACCCTTAACAAACTTAAGGCTTAATCACCACCCCCTACAACCCTGCACCCTTACACCCTTGTACTCCGTTTTGTATACAGAAGTTAACTTTTTAAAAGGCAAATTAAAATTAGATCATGTTACTCCCACCCTGAAAGCCCATCAATGGCTCACTATTTACTGTTTATCACAACTCTCCCACACTATCAGCTGAGGCATCAACAGCTAAAGGTGCACATGGTGTTCTACCCTGCAGGTTTGTGTACTAGGCTGTTGACCAGCAGTACCAGTTTGTCAGCAGAGCCTCAGTTCTCATTAACATAGCTGCAGGAACTTCCTCACCACATAGTGAGGGGTGATATAGTTCTATTTTCTTTCTTTTCTTTTTAAAGATTTTATTTGAAAGAGATCCTCTATCTGCTGGTTCACACCCCAGATGGCTCCAACAGCCAGAGCTGGGCTGGGTCGAAGTCAAAAGCCCAGAGTTTCTTCTGGGTCTTGCACATGGGTACAAGGGTAGAAGCACTTGGACCAACTTCTGTGGCTTTCCTAGCTGCATTATCAGGGAGCTGGATCAAAGTGGAACAGCCAGGTCTCGAATCAATGCTCCTATGGGATACCAGCATTACATGTGGCAGTTTTACTTGCTAAGCCACAACACCCGCCCCAGTTCTATTTATTAGAAGATGACTAGTTTCTGACGGTACCAAAGTGGAAACTGCCATTTTTTTTTTTTTTTTTTTTGGACAGGCAGAGTTAGACAGTGAGAGAGACAGACAGAGAGAAAGGTCTTCCTTCCATTGGTTCACCCCCCAAATGCTGCACCGATCCGAAGCCAGGAGCCGGGTGCTTCCTCCTGGTCTCCCATGCGGGTGCAGGGCCCAAGCACTTGGGCCACCCTCCACTGCCTTCCCGGGCCACAGCAGAGCTGGACTGGAAGATGAGCAACTGGGACAGAATCCGACACCCCAACCAGGACTAGAACCCGGGGTGCCGGCGCTGCAGGCGGATGATTAGCCAAGTGAACCACGGCGTCGGCCAAAACTGCCAGTTTTAAGGGTTAGTACTGTGTCACACAACTTCAAGTCCAGGTTAAACGAAGTTATGGAGCCACTCCAGAATCAAGCAGGCTATACAAGGATATGAATACTGAGAAGTGTGGTTCAACTGGAGACCACCAATGAAACAGACTACCACAGGAACCCAGGTTAGTTCTATTTTATGGCAGCCTCACTCTCTACTCCCCAGATCCTCTGCATTCAGCAGATAAAGAAAAAAGAATGCATCACAACCACCCTGCCTCAAAGCCTCACACACATCACTTTTTTTTTACCATGATTTTCTCTCACTAATCTGGTTTTAAAAAGTTTTTTATCTATTTTATTTCTTTGAAAGGCACACACACACACACACACACACACAGAGAGAGAGAGAGAGAGAGAGAGAGAGATCCTCCATCCATGGTTCACTCTTTAAATACAGCAGCCAGGGTCTCTGTCAGGCAAAAGCCGGGAACCCAGATCTCATTTTGAGTTTCCCATATAGCTGTCAGGGACTCATCACCTGCTGCCTCTTAGGGTGTGCTTTGCAGGAAGCTGCAATCAGAAGTAGAGCTGGGACTCCAATCGGAGCAGGCACTCCAATACGGAATATGGGCTTTCCAAACAGAGTCTTAACCACTACACAAAATGTCCACCCCACACACTTCTTTAACTACTTTGGGGAGAACTAGTCACCCAGCCCTATGTAGTTTTAACAGTGATAAAAATACAATCCATGACTAGCAGCTGCTCATCAATGACTAGAACAGAGAAAACCCAAGTTACAGGGCTGGCGTTGTGGCGTAGTGTGTAGAGCCACTGCCTGAGATGCTGGCATCCCATATGTGTGCTGGTTTTAGTTTCGGTGGCTCTACTTCCAATCCAGCTCCTTGCTAATGTGCCCGAGGAAAACAGCAGAGAATGACCCAAGTCCTTGGGCTCCTGTACCCTTTGGGAGACCTGGAAGAAGCTCCTGGTTCTTGGCTTTGGTCTGGCCCAGCACTGGCCATTGTGGCCACTTGGGAAGTAGACCAGCAGATGAAGATCTCTCTTTCTCTCCCACTCTTTCTGTCTTTCAAA